>NC_084557.2:11845691-11925691 GCF_033978685.3 Nerophis lumbriciformis | reverse complement strand
AGCGCCTCTCCCGAAAACCTCCCGGGACAAATTTTCTCCCGAAAATCTCCCGAAATTCAGGCGGAGCTGGAAGCCACGCCCCCTCCAGCTCCATGCGGACCTGAGTGACGTCAGGTGCGCAACACCACGTAAATCGTTGGCCAACCAAAAAGTAACCCCAGTACGCTATAGCCAACATTCACCAGGAGATGGCAACAGACAAACATAGATCACTATTACATTCCTACCCTTTTAGAAATGTATAGAAGTTACTCAAAATAAATAAACAACCCAACCAAAAAATGCAGCAGCTCAATTAAAAAACTGTACTTAAGCCACATTCTTTTCTTTTTTTTTTAGTACTGAACTCTTAACCCTCATTTGTAAAAAAAATAACATGAATAACACTGAAATTCAAGTATTTATTTTATATATATATATATATATATAAAATAGAATAAATATATATATAGCTAGAATTCACTGAAAGTCAAGTATTTCTTATATATATATATATATATATATATATATATATATATATATATATATATATATATATGAAATACTTGACAATATATATATATATATATATATATATATATATATGAAATACTTGACTTATATGAAATACTTGACTTATATGAAATAAGTATTTCTTATATATATATATATATATATATATGAAATACTTGACTTGGTGAATTCTAGCTGTAAATATACTCCTCCCCTCTTAGCCCCGCCCCCAACCACGCCCCCGCCCCACCCCGACCACGCCCCCCACCCCCCACCTCCCGAAATCGGAGGTCTCAAGGTTGGCAAGTATGTACTACCCACCTCCGTGAATCACGCTTTTCCATCTGGCAATCTGATGGACCAGTCTGGGTTTGGAGGTTGCCATTAGAACGCTACATTTCGGACTGCATTGTGCCAAGTGTGAAATTTGGTGGAGGAGGAATTATGATGTGGGGTTGTTGTTCAGGAGTTGGGCTTGGCCCCTTAGTTCCAGTGAAAAGCACTTTGAATGCTGCAGGATACCAAAACATTTTGGACAATTCCATGGGATGGCACTTCAAGTTCATATGTGAGTCAAGGCAGGTGGCCAAATACTTTTGGCAATATGGTGTATTTTACAGGGAAAATAAAGGGTCTCACTTTTCTTCTTTGTTCCCCTTGTTCGGTGCTCGGTGTGACACATCAAACTTGTGCAATTGTGTGTGTGTGTGTGTGTGTGTGTGTGTGTGTGCACGGGTAGACATGAGTGTGTATGACAAGCTGTTAATAGGACTGGCTTTGGGCCACACCACCTACCTGGAGACCCAGCATATCTTCCTCAGGGGAGCACGCACACACACATCCATAGCTACTATTACTATGATGTGTGTGATGTCAGCGGCTCAGCAAAGATGATCCTTTCAAATCTTCCTTTGACCTCACTGATTCTATCGGGCACATGAGGCACCTTCTGGCACTCTTATATACCCCGACGTGTAAATAAAGCTCGACATTGTATACTCCATTTATTGCTATTTCCGGGGATTAAATTCACGCTTCGAAGATAAACTGTATGATGGAGTAGTGGATCGGACAAAGAAGCAGAAACGACTTACTCTAAGGCGGGGGTGTCCAAAGTGCGGTCCGGGCGCCATTTGCGGCCCTTAGCTAATTGTTTATGGGCCCGCTACACATTATGGAAATGCTATTGCAAAAATAAAAAAGGACATTAAAAAAAGTGGAATGAGGTGAATACTTACGAGAAAAAGTTGCAATGTTGACACATGTGTATAATCACTCGCCATACAGCAATAGATGACATCTGCCTATTACCTGACACCTGACATGTTAGCTACTTTTCTTTGTTTATAATGTTTATAATGTCTATTTTCTATTCCCTGCTAGATCTACTCTCTATTTTATGCTGCTGCTGTCACATATACTGTATATACCAGAGGTGGGACCAAGTCATTGTTTTGCAAGTCACAAGTAAGTCTCAAGTCTTTGCCCTCAAGTCCGAGTCAAGTCCCGAGTCAAGACAGGCAAGCCCCGAGTCAAGTCCAAAGTCAAGACTGGAAAGTCTCAAGTCAAGTCCTAAGTCCTGCATTTTGAGTTTCGAGTCCTTTCAAGTCCTTTTAACCACAGACTAATATATTAACACAGATTGTGTATGCTTTTCAAACGCTGTATTTATTTATTAAAACAAGTGCATTTTAAATTGCAGGAAAGAAAATTGTGCTGACATTGCACTTTATAATAGCACTATTAACCAGTCATTTTAAACATTAACTCATTCCTTTACAGAACAAACACATTGAAAAATAAAGTGCAAATGTACTTATTTGTACAAAAGTGTTAACATTGAAAAAACATGACATATACGTGAACATAACAAAAAAGTTGTACTTTTTATATGTCAGGGCCCTATGCTGCATTGCATTTGCAAAAGACCAAATTAGCCAAGAGTCTGTCAGTCATTTGTGCACGATGGGGGCGTAGTATGGAGAGCACTGGAGGCAGGCACTACCAAGACTCTCATGGCCACTCGGAACAGTGAAGGAAGAGTCTTCATGTTCAATGCCCAGAACAAAAGGGGGGAGAGAGTTGTTTTGGGTTGGTGCACTACTTGTAAGTGTATCTTGTGTTTTTTATGTTGATTTAATTAAAAAAAGAAAAAGAAAAAAATTATTTCTTGTGCGGCCCGATACCAATCGATCCACGGACCAGTACCGGGCCGCGGCCCGGTGGTTGGGGACCACTGAGGTAAACAACCAACAGTATGTCAGAAAGCTAGCTAAAACGGTACACATTCATAATATAGTATACATTTTAACTGACCTTTATTTTACTATTTTTGTCTTTTTTTAGGTGGCTAAAATACGCGGTGCTGCTGACCGCCGTCTAACGTTACGTGTGATGTATTGACTAACGTAACCCTGCTTGAAAAAAATCACTGAACAAAAAGTATGAATAAGGTAGTGAACTGCAACAGATTCCCGTGTTTGCAATAACGTTATAACGTGAGCAGTGAGTTTACAGCCTCACTGATTTAACTACACAGCAAATAAAAGTCACGTTACTTAGCCAATAAACGTTATCTTACATTCAAAACTTACCGGTCTTTGTGCAACTTCAAATGCCGGACGAAGTTGGAAGTTGTTGCCTCTCCATCAGTAATTTTCGAACCGCATGTGTTGCATACTGCAAACCGTTTTGTGTTGACCACCTCGTAATTTTTATACCCAAACAAAATTATTTTAGGTATCATTTTTTGTTCACTGGCGTGTGGTTTGGACATGTCTTCTTCGTTGGTTGTCCTGCAATTTGATTGTATGAATGCTGTGTGATGAAAACAAAGTAGATCTAATTTGATTGGCTGTTGTACTGAGACCACACCAGCTGACACACGCAACGCTGATAGACAAGTACACAATGAAAAATACGGAGCGCTCCCGAATAACTTTTTCATCTTTGGGTTTTGGGGAAAGTAGCAAGTCATGTCAAGTCATGTCAATTCAAAAGGCTCAAGTCCAAGTGAAGTCACAAGTCATTGATGTTAAAGTCTAAGTCGAGTTGCAAGTCTTTTTACATTTTGTCAAGTCGAGTCTAAAGTCATCAAATTCATGACTCGAGTCTGACTCGAGTCCAAGTCATGTGACTCGAGTCCATACCTCTGGTATATACTGTAATATTGTACATGGTCATTGGTATATATGTTATAGACATAATACATACTTGCCAACCCTCCCGAATTTTCCGGGAGACTCCCGAAATTCAGCGCCTCTCCCTAAAACCTCCCGGGACAAATATTCTCCCGAAAATCTCCCGATTTTCAACCGGAGCTGGAGGCCACGCCACCTCCACCTCCATGCGGACCTGAGTGAGGACAGCCTTTTTTTTATGACAGGAGGACAACAGGGTGACAAGAACTAAATCATCCAGACTAGAGATAAATTGCATTATTATGGTTATCTTACCTAAAAATAAATATATTTATTAATTACATTTTTACTATATTTTGCTAAAAACAAAAAAATTAATTGTGTTTTTATTTGTATTTTTTCTGACTCCTTATTACATCCAGCCATAGAATTATACATCAAAATAAACATATATGAAATAATTAATTTTAAATTATCATAATAATTCATTTAAAATGAACATATTTAATTATTAAAATAATTGCTTGTTTATCAACAACTTTAGCATTTTATTCATTATATTTTGAAGCTCTCAGAAGCCAAGTTATGTTATATCCTTAAGATTTATTTATGCAAGTTTGAAGTATCAATTATCTAAACACAGTTTTGTTTGCATATTTCCAGGATATATATATATATATATATATATATATATATATATATATATATATATATATATATATATATATATATATATATATATATATATAAAAACAAATATGTATATATATATATATATATATATATATATATATATATATATATATATATATATATATATATATATATATATATGTATGTATGTATGTATGTATGTATATGTATGTATGTATATATATGTGTATGTATATGTATGTATATGTATATGTATGTATATATATATATATGTATATATATTTCATATATAATATATATATATATAAATGTATGTATGTATGTATGTATGTATGCATGTGTATATATATATATATATATAATATAATATAATGTATATAATGTCTAAGTCAAAGCTGCCATGCAGGCTGTTTTTTTTTTTTTCTTTCGTCTTTCTTTCTTTTTCTTTTTTTGCCATTGCTCAAAAAAAAAAAACAATCACGGAAAAATTAAGACTTTTGTGTGAAGTATGTCAACTGTGGTGTCTGCCTCCATTGTATTTGTAATCACTGTGTGTATCACTCATGATGTATTGTATAGCTCGGTTGGTAGAGCGGCCGTGCCAGCAACTTGAGGGTTGCAGGTTCGATCCCCGCTTCCGCCACCCTAGTCACTGCCGTTGTGTCCTTGGGCAAGACACTTTACCCACCTGCTCCCAGTGCCACCCACACTGGTTTAAATGTAACTTAGATATTGGGTTTCACTATGTAAAGCGCTTTGAGTCACTTGAGAAAAACCTTGTATATTGGGGTGTATATTGTAGCGTCCCGGAAGAGTTAGTGCTGCAAGGGGTTCTGGGTATTTGTTCTGTTGTGTTTATGTTGTGTTACGGTGCGGATGTTCTCCCGAAATGTGTTTTGTCATTCTTGTTTGGTGTGGGTTCACAGTGTGGCGCATAGTTGTAACAGTGTTAAAGTTATTTATACGGCCACCCTCAGTGTGACCTTTATGGCTGTTGACCAAGTATGCTTTGCATGCACTTGTGTGTGTGAAAAGCCGTAGATATTATGTGATTGGACCGGGACGCAAAGGAAGTGCCTTTAAGGTTTATTGGCGCTCTGTACTTCTTCCTGCGTCCGTGTACCACTCCGTACAGCGGCGTTTTAAAAAGTCATAAATTTTACTTTTTGAAACCGATACCGATAATTTCCGATATTACATTTTAAAGCATTTATCGGCCAATAATATCGGCAGTCCGATATTATCGGACATCCCTAATTATAACTGATTTCTTTTTGTAACATTCTAAGTAATTAAGTGTACTTTTGTAGTTATTTCTCCATATTTCTGTACAATAACTTAGATATGGTAACACTGGCGAGTAGAGATGTCCGATAACCCCCCCCCCCCCCCCCCCCCCAGAGGGGGGGGGGGGGGGGGGGGTTACCCACATATGCGGTCCTCTCCAAGGTTTCTCATAGTCATTCACATCGACGTCCCACTGGGGTGAGTTTTTCCTTGCCCTTATGTGGGCTTTGTACCGAGGATGTCGTTGTGGCTTGTGCAGCCCTTTGAGACACTTGTGATTTAGGGCTATATAAATAAACATTGATTGATTGATTGATTGATTGATAATGGCTTTTTTGCCGATATCCGATATTCCGATATTGTCCAACTCTTAATTACCGATACCGATATCGACCGATACCGATATATACAGTCGTGGAATTAACACATTATTATGCCTAATTTTGTTGTGATGCCCCGCTGGATGCATTAAACAATGTAACAAGGTTTTCCAAGTTATGGAAAAAATGCCAACATGGCACTGCCATATTCATATACTTTTTAAAACCGATACCAATAATTTCCGATATTACATTTTAAAGCATTTATCGGCCGATAATATCAGCAGTCCGGTGTTATCGGACATCCCTAATTACAACTGATTTCTTTTTGTAACATTCTAAGTAATTAAGTGTACATTTGTAGTTATTTCTCCATGCGTCCCACTGGGGTGAGTTTTTCCTTGCCCTTATGTGGGCTCTGTACCGAGGATGTCGTTGTGGCTTGTGCAGCCCTTTGAGACACTTGTGATTTAGGGCTATATAAATAAACATTGATTGATGATTGATTGATTTCTGTACAATAACTTAGATATGGTAACACTGGCGAGCAGTAGAGAATATGGAGTGATTTTTTAAAACCGCTGTCTTTTTAAAAAATATATATTTAGGCCGACCAAGCTACTGTATTTTAATGTCGGTCATTATGGTGGTACTTGGAAAAACAAGTTTTTTTCTGGGGTTGTTCTAGGTGAAGTTTGAGAACCACTGATGTGAGACGGGCCTCGACCTTTGCAATCTTAAAACCCAGGCTCAAAACATTCACTACAAATATCAAATTGTGCATATGACCATTGAAAGTATTTTATCTACACTCTTTGATTTTATTTTTTATTTTTGTATTAATCGGTCCCACAAAATAATACACAAAAATACCATAATAATACAATTACATCTACAGAACCAAACAGCAACATTCAGAATAGCAATCAACATGTGTATGTGTATGTATATATGCATGTATGTATGTATATTTCTGGGGGTACGCTCTGGGCCTGCCTGTCAGACGGGGGTCGACGCCTCAGGCTACTGCATCCGAACTGCGTGTCTGGAGCTCCTGGGTCCCGCTGTCCATCCCTTCCGGGTGCCCGTCTTGGTTGGGGCCTGTTGGGCCTAGTCCCTGCGTCTATTGTGGTAGCTTGGTGCTGCAAGGTATTCCGAGGTGCTGCGAGTTGGCCAGTTGCTGGGGTAGTGACCTTGTTTGTCAGCATGTCTGTGATCTTCTTTTAATTCTTTTTTTTTTTTAATTAATTAATTAATTTATTTATTTATTTATTTATTTTTTAATATATTTTATTAATATTATTTTTTAATTTTCCCCTCCCTCAGGGGGGGGGCTCGGCGGGGCAGTTGCTGGTTGTTCCATCTCCATCGTTGGGGTCCCTGCGGGTGGGGTGGGTGGTTCCCGTGGCCCTGTGCCTGGGTGGTCCTGCGGCGGCCGGTTTGGGTGGGGTGGCCGGGGGCTGGCCTCGCCGCGCTCTCCGGGGGTGGGGGGTGGGCTCGTGGGGGCCCGGTTGCCGGTGGGGCGGGGGCGGTCTTCCCGTCCGGTTGCGGGGAGTCTCTGGGTCCCTCGGGCGGGGCGTCTCGCCTTTCTGCCCGTGTGGGGTGTGGTCTCTCGCTGGCTTGGGGTCTGGCTGTCCCCTGCTTTTCTCGTGCCCTGTCCTCTGCCGGGTGCGTCTGTCTGCGGCCTGCTGCTGGCCCTTGTGGGCGGTACGGTGGGTCGGGCTCTGGGGTTCCTGTCGCTGGCCGGCTTGGCTGCGTGGGGGCTGTGGTCCCTGGTTCCCTGGGCACCACGCCTCCTGTTTGTGGGTTGGGCTCTCGGGGGTGATGGGGCCGTGCTCTGGCTCCCACGCACTCTGGGAGTCGAATGTATTGTACATGCAAATTCACATATGCTCACATACGTACATAGGTACCTACGCTCCCACATACATACACAAATACAGTACATATTTACCTACCTAATGTTCGTACATCCACACGCATATTCAATATACAAACATACACATACACATACTGTACATATACATTCACTGTACAAACACATATTCACATTCTGTACATATACATTCATTGTACAAACACATATACACATTCTGTACATATACAAGTACATATGCATACTTACACTCATGCACATAATCACGTTGCATCAAACATATATTAACGTTGTTGCCCTAGGGTAAACTGGGTGTAACACATGGCACACTGACAAAGCTTAACCTATTGTGACTATAACAATCTACAAGGTTAATGTAGGTTGCTTCTCTTTCTCCCCCTCCATTTTTCTGCATTCTTTTGTATCTCAAGTTATCATTACGTATATGTATTGTTGCATTTGAACAACTGTATTGTTGATAATAAAGGTAAATTATTGGTATTGTTCATTATCAATAGCGCTATTTCTATTGGTATTTGTATTGATCCATTTGTAGTGTAATAATGCTCATGGTTATTTCTGTATTATTTTTTATTTTTCGCTAACTGCTTATTTGCTATTACTTTTACCATCATATTTGTACATGTCATATTTGCTGATGTTGCTCTATTGTTGTTGTTGTTTGCTGTTGTTGTTTTTGTCTCTCTGTCTAATCCCCCTCTTGTCCCCACAATTTCCCCCTCTGTCTTCTTTTTTTTTCTCTTTCTATCCCCTCCTGCTCCGGCCCGGCTGCACTAAATGATAATATAAATACATTTAATAAAGTCAAATACAAATAAGGCAACAAGAGAAGTATCCTACACTTCTCTTTTGTAAAGTAAATCTGAACAGCCGACATGGGCATCTACATCAACTATATGATTTGCCTGAGAAGCTGGACAGGACATTAAAAAAAAAATAAAAAATAAAAAAATAAAAAAGAATAGCAATCAACAGAGCAATTGAGAGGACACACAAAACATGACACAAAATAATCCAAAAGTAGTCAAACAAAAATGTATAACATCAACAACAGTATCAATATTAATGAGAATTCCAACATAGCAGTGATTAAAAATCCCTCATTTACATTATCATCACAGCCATTTCTAAAAAAATAAATAAATAAAAATAAAAAAAATTAAAAAATGAACAATTTTAATTATTGTTAATAAAAATAAAAATAAAATTATGATTGTTTTTATGATTTTATTTTCTGATTTTACTTTGACTTATAATTATTTGTTGTCACGAGTGGGACTGTGGCGTGGTTTGTTCTCCCGAGGTGCAAAAGATTTGGACCATACGTGGCGTGAAGGGGAGTACATGATTTATTTAAACACTATAACTACAAAAAAAAGGAAGCAAACAAAAGGGGCGCACAAGGGCGGAAGTACAAAACTTGACTATAAACACAAAACTTGCACAAAGGCAGAAACTATGAACAATTAAACAAAACTTGCAAACTATGGCATGAATAAAGAAAACTTACTTGGACGAGAAAACGGCATGAAAAAAGAGCAGCAAGGGTCATAAGGGTGTGTGGAGAGTGTGCAGAAGCATAAATGCGGGATGTCGCCAGGAAGACAAACTGAAAACAATGAACTTAAATACTACAGACATGATTAACGAAAACAGGTGCGTGACTCAAAACGTGAAACAGGTGCGTGACGTGACAGGTGAAAACTAATGGTTGCAATGGTGACAAAACAAACAAAAGTGCACAAAAAGTCCAAAAACAAAACCGAACATGACTAAAACAAAACATGATCACACAGACATGACATTTGTAATATTATTTTTTTGCCTTCTTGTAATTTTCTGCAAAGCCTTGTGTACGAATTATGCTCTATAAATAAACTTACCTTGCCTTGTTCTATTGCATTGATTCTCAAGCAGTATTTCTCACCTAAAAGTTTTTTTTTCCTGTTTAAAAGGCATGTTACGTATTAAAAATGTGGTGTTTTGGGAGGACCACGCATGGAATAATTTTATTTTAATTTAATTTCAATGTGCGGGGCTGGTTTAAGAAAGTGTTTTGAGGTCATCGAACCAAGCGAGCTCGTAAATTGAGCTATATGCTGCATTTATGCATTCTATATTTTTCAACATTTTCATTTCTCGGCTCCCTTATGCTAATGAATCATGCTGAAGTGTGCTTCCATGCACTTGTAAGCCTCTGGCACGCACGCATATTGCTTGCATTCATCACTGCCAATACACAACTTATACTTTGCAATTCACCGTTGTACACACATATTGATATAAGTTTGGTCAGGTCTGCATGGCATCAAAACATACACATTGATTATGTATTGAATTTTACAGGTCATAATATAATATGGATAAAAAGTCTTTCTTTGCAATAATTTGAGTCTGCTTTCTTTGCAATAATTTGAGTCTGTGCAGCTTGTCTGCCTCACATCCAGGCGGTTGTTGGTTCGAATTTCAGGCTTAGATCATTGTGTGGCGTTTACATGTTCTCCACTTTGCTTGCATGGGTTTTTTTCCGGGTTCTCTGGTTTAATGCCACGTTCAATACAATGCATGTTAGGTTACCGTATTTTTCAGACTATAAGGCGCACTTAAAATCCTTTCATTTTTTTATCAAAACTCGACAGTGCTCCCTATAACCCGGTGCACCTAATGTACGGAATCATTTTGGTTGTGCTTACCGACCTCGAAGCTATTTTATTTGGTACAAAGTGAAATAAGTGTGACCAGTAGATGGCAGTCACACATAAGAGATACGTGCAGATTGCAATATGATGGCAGTCACACATAAGAGATACGAGTAGACTGAAATATGACTCAAGTAAACAACACTAACATTTTATATGTTCCATTGAAAATATAGAACATTACACACGACGCTCAAAAATCGATCAAAATGTTTTAGTACGACTTTGGTAAGCTATGACGCCGCACCGCTTGATGGATGTACTGTACTTCAATATACGAGTATTATTATGGTGCGTGTATAAGGTAAGACATTATCTGGCGTTTTGTTTCGCAAAATTATGCAAAAGCAACTTTTCTTACCTTCTGGTACCTGCTGATCTGTATTTGGGATCTGCATAAGTCCTGAAAATTTGCGAGCATCCGCCTTTGTAGTCCGTGACGACACCGTAGTCGATAAGCTTCTTCTTTTTCTCTATCTTCTTGTTATGGGACATTCATCCTCCGCTGTTGACATTTCTAATATAAAGTAGTGTAAAGTTCTTTCTTATATCCGTCAGTAAACTCGCCATGAAAGCGCTAAAACGTATCGGTGTAGTGAGTTTACATTATTCACCCAAGGAACTTTTTCACAGGCCACATTTCCGGCCTTGTTGTTGTTGCACTAGTGAAACACAGATGAGGAGATGCTGCTCCGTTATTGATTGAAGAAAAGTCTGAATGTCATTAAAACAGTTAGCTCCATCTTTTGACGCTTCTTCCACTCCCGTCCTTGCACGCTACACCGCTACAACAAAGATGACGGGGCGAAGACGCTGCAAAAGGTGAGCCACGTAAATAAGACCGCCCACAAAACGGCGCATTCTGAAGCGCATTCTGAAGCGACTGTCAGGAAGCGACTTGAAGATGATCTGTAAAACATCATCTATGCCACATTTTGACCAAAGAACCACCATTACATGTTATGTAGACCACAAGGTAGTGTTTTACATTTAGAAAAAAATCATAATACGACCCCTTTAATGCGCCTTATAATCCGGTGCGTCTTTTGTATGAAAATAGACCTGAATAGACCCATTCATCAGCAGTGTGCCTTATAATCTGGTGCGCCCTATGGTCCGGAAAGTACGGTAATTGGAGATTGTTCGGAGGTGTCAATGTGAGTGGGAATATTTTTTTGTCCTGTATTGACTGGTGACCAGTCCATGGTGTACTCCGCCTCTCAACCGGAGAGGTTCCGCAGCCTCCGAAGCAGAACCTCCAGGTTCTGTAACAGCTTCTTCCCTCAGGCCGTAAGACTCTTGAACGCATCATAAATAAATTAAAAAATGGATTAACTCGCTGGAATAAAAAAGAGAATGTGGACGCATGTGAAAAAGTGCAATATATTTATCTATTTACATATATTTATTTATTTATATATATATATTTCTATATTATTTATATATATTTATATATTTATATATGCACCTTATTGCTTTTTTATCCTGCACTACCATGAGCTTATGTAACGAAATTGCGTTCTTATCTGTGCTGTAAGGTTCAAATTTGAATGACAATAAAAAGGAAGTCTAAGTCTAAGTCTAAGTCACCCAGAGTCAGCTCGGGTAGGCACAAACTCATCTGTGACTTCAGGAATAAATGTTTATCTCTTTATAAAGAGATTGTTTATTTGATGGGTAAAACTGGTAAGTTGTAACCAAAGAGTATAATGTAGTTCCTTGGAGAAGGTTCAAGGTTTCTTCAAAGAAGACGTTTAATATTGAAGGCTTCGTGAAAAAATACTTGGTGGATGACAATGTGAGGTTGGGAGCTTCTCCGCATACAAGCATGACATCAAACATCGATGTCATCATAGGATTTAGTCCCCGAGACCTTTATTTTGGTTTGTTGTTCTCTTGGAGTTTTTGGAGCTATGTAGGTCTAGAAAATCAACACATACCATTTTTCCTAATGCACAATTAAAGTCGTTTAAAACGTACAGTACAGGCCAAAAGTTTGGACATACCTTTTCCTCATTCAATGCGTTTTCTTTATTTTCATGACTATTTACATTGCAGATTGTCACTGAAGGCATCAAAACTATGAATGAACACATGTGGAGTTATGTACTTAACAAAAAAAGGTGAAATAACTGAAAACATGTTTTATATTCTAGTGTCTTCAAAATAGCCACCCTTTGCTCTGATTACCGCTTTGCACACTCTTGGCATTCTCTCGATGAGCTTCAAGAGGTAGTCACCTGAAATGGTTTTCACTTCACAGGTGTGCTTGAAGCTCATCAAGAGAATGCCAAGAGTGTGCAAAAAAGTAATCAGAGCAAAATGTTTTCAGTTATTTCCCTTTTTTTGTCATGTACATAACTCCACATGTGTTCATTCATAGTTTTGATGCCTTCAGTGACAATCTACAAAGTAAATAGTCATGAAAATAAAGAAAACGCATTGAATGAGGAGAAGGTGTGTCCAAACTTTTGGCCTGTACTGTATATAAAGGAAAGTTCTTTTGTTTTACTTCTTCACCTAATTGATACCAAAGTTGTCACAGCCTGTTAAACCAACCTGTCCTGTGCTCTTATTTTGTAGTTTGCCTGCCTTTGAGCACTGATCCACGCACCTGTTTTCTGTTCACAATTAGAACCATTGATGTTGAGTTTGAGCCACCATTCTTTGTCGGGACTTTGATGATTGTTTATGGACAGATATCTGTGGATATTTTTGCCCTGCACTTTTTGTAAGTTTTGCTGTCGTCCAGCATTCTGTTTGTTTTGCTTAGCCTTCCCTATGCTTTGGTGCCTTTCTTAACAGCACACAGGTAACTTAAAGGGGAACATTATCACAATTTCAGAAGGGTTAAAACCATTAAAAATCAGTTCCCAGTGGCTTATTTTATTTTTCGAAGTTTTTTTCAAAATTTTACTCATCATGCAATATCCCTAAAAAAAGCTTCAAAGTGCCTGATTTTAACCATCGTTATATACACCCGTCCATTTTCCTGTGACGTCACACAGTGATGCCAATACAAACAAACATGGCGGTTAAAACAGCAAGGTATAGCGACATTAGCTCGGATTCAGACTCGGATTTCAGCAACTTAAGCGATTCAACAGATTACACATGTATTGAAACGGATGGTTGTAGTGTGGAGGCAGGTAGCGAAAACGAAATTGAAGAAGAAACTGAAGCTATTGAGCCATATCGGTTTGAACCGTATGCAAGCGAAACCGATGAAAACGACACGACAGCCAGTGACACGGGAGAAAGCGAGGACGAATTCGGCGATCGCCTTCTAACCAACGATTGGTATGTGTTTGTTTGGCATTAAAGGAAACTAACAACTATGAACTAGGTTTACAGCATATGAAATACATTTGGCAACAACATGCACTTTGAGAGTGCAGACAGCCCAGTTTTCATCAATTAATATATTCTGTAGACATACCCTCATCCGCTCTCTTTTCCTGAAAGCTGATCTGTCCAGTCCAGTTGGAAATGCATCTGCTTTGAGTGCCGCAGGATATCCACACATTCTTGCCATGTCTGTCGTAGCATAGCTTTCGTCGGTAAAGTGTGCGGAACAAACGTCCAATTTCTTGCCACTTTCGCATCTTTGGGCCACTGGTGCAACTTGAATCCGTCCCTGTTCGTGTTGTTACACCCTCCGACAACACACCGACGAGGCATGATGTCTCCAAGGTACGGAAAACAGTAAAAAAAACGGAAAATAACAGAGCTGATTTGACTCGGTGTTTGTAATGTGTTTGAGAAAATGGCGGATTGCTTCCCGATGTGACGTCACGTTGCGACGTCATCGCTCCGAGAGCGAATAATAGAAAGGTGTTTAATTCGCCAAAATTCACCCATTTAGAGTTCGAAAATCGGTAAAAAAATATATGGTCTTTTTTCTGCAACATCAAGGTATATATTGACGCTTACATAGGTCTGGTGATAATGTTCCCCTTTAAAAGGAGTCATATTTTGTATGGTTTTTTTTCTACATTTAAATACTTCTTTTTTGTCTACATAAAATATAATGGTGTTTTTTTTTTTGGTCCAAATTTAGCATCGATTATGTATTACAGACCATCTTCAAGCCACATTCTGACCATTTCTTTGGAATGCGCTGTTTTGTGGGCTGCCTTATTTACGTGCCTCGACCTCAGCCGTGTTGTAGTTTTTAGATCTTCAATATGGAGTCTACTGACTTACACAGTACAGGCCAAAAGTTTGGACACACCTTCTCATTCAATGGGTTTTCTTTATTTTCATGACTATTTACATTGTAGATTGTCACTGAAGGCATCAAAACTATGAATGAACACATGTGGAGTTATGTACTAAACAAAAAAAAAGGTGAAATAACTGATAACCTGTTTTATATTCTAGTTTCTTCAAAATAGCCACCATTTTCTCTGATTACTGTTTTGCACACTCTTGGCATTCTCTCGATGAGCTTCAAGAGGTGAAATGGTTTTCACTTCACAGGTGTCATAGTTTTGATGCCTTCAGTGACAATCTGCAATGTAAATAGTCATGAAAATAAAGAAAACACATTGAAATGACAAGGTGTGTACAAACCTTTGGCCTGTAATGTATGTTCGAACAATACGCTACTTTGTATTAGAATTGGCAGCGCTGGATGCATGTGCATGTACGAGCCAGTCTGTCCCCCAAAAAGAGGATAGCGAAAATGAGGAACTTACTGACTACAACTGCAGAATTACGGCAAAGCTCTTCGGATGAAACTTTACCATAAATGGGGAAATTTCCAAACAGGTCTTTTGAAGGAAGTATGAAAAAAGGCAAGATTGTTTTATAAATATCTCCGCCATGCCTCCATGGTTTGATGTCAAACTTGCGGGACTTATGCAGATCCTAAATACATAAAAATAGGTGCCAGTAGGTAAGAAAGGTTGGTTTTGCCTAATTGGTCCCCTTTAAGAGGTTTACCATCCCATACACTAATTAAAATGGAGTCAATTAATTACCCCCCTCACCTCCCTTGCATTTTACCAGAAGATCAGCCTTGATTCCTCGGGTTCCCCTTAGCTGAAATCAATAGACACAACAACAGTTTCTTTCCATTTACAAGCGTCTTGGGAGGTAATTTGTTGTCAAAAAGCAGTTGGACAGAGCGGAAGATGAAAATGCGTCCTCTGAGGATACTCTCTGTGTGCTGGTACACAATATGAAAGCCTGCAAACCATAATAGCTTCAAACACGACTGACTTAAATGATGTAAGTGATCGCTATGAGGAGACCTCTTGATCTGTCTAGCTCAATGTTCCTGCAGACTTGTAACACTGGCCTACAACCAGCTGTTGCAAGGGATTTAGGGATTTCACCATCTACGGTCCATAATATCATCAAAGGGTTCAGAGAATCTGGAGAAATCACTGCACGTAAGCAACTAAGCCCGTGACCTTCGATCCCTCAGGCTGTACTGCATCAACAAGCGACATCAGTGTGTAAAGGATATCACCACATGGGCTCAGGAACACTTCAGAAACCCACTGTCAGTAACTACAGTTGGTCGCTACATCTGTAAGTGCAAGTTAAAGAGACCTCTTGATCTGTCTAGCTCAATGTTCCTGCAGACTTGTAACACTGGCCATACAGTCCGTTGACATGCCAAAAACCGGAATAAAGTGATAAAAAAAAACAACACATCATTGCGTATTGATTAGCACTATTATTACTATTATTAAACCAGTCATGTTTACTCTAGATTCGATAAAGTTGAGTTTGTTTGATTCTAGGACACAAAATGCTAAAATTGCAGCAATCATTTTGTTGCACCAGTAGTGAAAGCTTTATACGTCGCCCCTCGGTTGCCATTAAAGCACTGATCCCTCACTTTTATTTATTTTTTTGTCCCAGGCTCCTTTAAGAATTGTATGATATTTATTTCCCCCCTGTTCCCAGAAGAATCCACATTAACACCACTTCACATCCATGCGTATTCATCCATCCCTTTTATTCCACTTATCTGGGTTGGGGGCCGCAGTCTTACTCCGGAAGCCCAGACTTCCTGCCAGAGGTGGCAAATGAAGTGTATTTCTGGTCTTATTACCCCACACGGGCCACACCGCAGTGCAGCTGGATCAAAAAAGACGTTGTTTTATTACAAGCGAGCATCATTCAACAGGTCTGCAGTACCTGGAGGAGTCTAGGTCAAAAAATGAAGGACTCCTAACTGGAGAAGCCAAACCATCAGTTTTTATATTCCTCCTTTCTGTCTCTGGGTGTGTGTGCTAAGTCAGGAGAGCGCATCCTGACCATAAAAGGATAACCATAACCATAAGTGTCTGGAAAACCACTGATTTAAATCATAACTCAAATGTTGGCGTTGAGCTAGACAGGTAGTCTTTTCTCAAGGATATGGTTATCACTTTTGCATTCCGAAGTCCCAATTAGAACCTCTTTTTCTACGAAAAGTGATCTAATCCACCTGCGAATATCAAACTAAGGAACCGTATCTACAAACCCCGTTTCCATATGAGATGGGAAATTGTGTTAGATGTAAATATAAACTGAATACAATGTTTTGCAAATCATTTTCAACCCATATTCAGTTGAATATGCTACAAAGACAACATATTCGACATCCATTGCATTCGGTCTCCCCTAGGGGGGGGGGGGGGGGGCTACCCACATATGCGGTCCTCTCCAAGGTTTCTCATAGTCATTCACATCGACGTCCCACTGGGGTGAGTTTTTCCTTGCCCTTATGTGGGCTTTGTACCGAGGATGTCGTTGTGGCTTGTGCAGCCCTTTGAGACACTTGTGATTTAGGGCTATATAAATAAACATTGATTGATTGATTGATATTTGATGTTCAAACTGATAAACATTTTTTTTTTTTTGCAAATAATCATTAACTTTAGAATTTGATGCCAGCAACACATGACAAAGAAGTTGGAAAAGGTGGCAATAAATATTGATAAAGTTGAAGAATGCTCATCAAACACTTATTTGGAATATCCCACAGGTGAACAGGCAAATTGGGAACAGGTGGATGCCATGATTTCTCCTGGAACTGCAGCTTCCAGGAGAAAGAGTATGGGCCTAAATACCTTTTACACGAAGACCCCCACTCTTCGTAACTCTAGCTTTGGAGCCGGCCAATCTGGACAAATCCCAATTTGTTGTTTAGCAAGTAAATCTACCCCTATCCTCTACTCCTACTTGTGAGGGCTTCCTACCAGATGCTGCTAATGTCTTTACACTTCCTCTTAAAATCATCCAAACCTGCATTCTATTAGGATTCCAATTGTCATGGGGGCAAGGGCCACCACTCTCCAGAGAGCTTGTGATGGACATTTGCACTTTTGAAGCTATCTAAGGGCATCTTTCCTTAGTAGAGTAGTCCTCTCAAGGATTATGTGACCAAAAATCAACACATGCTAGCTCACAATCATATAAGAAAATGGTACACGGTATAATTTATCACAGGAGGAAATATTGTTGAAATATTGTTGAAAATTGTTGTAAAGTTAAAGTTTAACTTTAACTTTAACTTACGGAGGAATTTTTGTTGTGTTACAAACTTGTGTGTGGTGTTGCTTCCTTATTTGTGAGTATTGCAAACTGATTACCAGGTCCTACCCTTGTTTTTCTGTTTTTTTATATTCCTCCAGAATCTTAACGGTCCTTCTGGACCGACCTAATTGGGAACCGTTACTAAAAAATACTCGGTATACATCCCTGTTGCCATGTCCTTCCTTCTTATTGTCCGAGCGTAGTCTGCTGATTGCACAAACTACTGCTTGCAACATTTGATTTTTTCTGAACATTTCAACCTTGGTGGCAGTCTCCACTGTCCTTACTGCTATTTGAGTAGAGATGACCCAAACTTTTAAGACACAGCACAATGCAATGCAAATTCCATTGGCCAGCTCGTAGCTGCTGCCTTTGACTTCATCATCCGAGGACAGGTCAATACTAATCAGGTCAGGGGGAGGACATGGAATATGATTATAGTCTCCTCCCAAACAATATATTCCGATTTAAAGTATACACGAGGGGGAAATGTCAGAGAGACAGCAAGTTTGACGACAGTATCAATGTTACAAACGAAAAGTACAAACAAGAGAACTTGACCTAAAAGTACAACACACTAATGATTGTATACTTTCATATTACAAACCCCAAAACCAGTGAAGTTGGCACGTTGTGTAAATGGTAAATAAAAACAGAATACAATGATTTGCAAATCCTTTTCAATTGAATAGACTGCAAAGACAAGATACTTAACGTTCAAACTGGAAAATTTTGTTATTTTTTGCAAATATTAGCTCATTTGGAATTTGATGCCTGCCACGTGTTTCAAAAAAGCTGGCACAAGTGGCAAAAAAGACTGAGAAAGTTGAGGAATGCTCATAAAACACTTATTTGGAACATCCCACAGGTGAACAGGCTAATTGGGAACAGGCGGGTGCCATGATTGGGTATAAAAGCAGCTTCCATGGAATGCTCAGTCATTCACAAACAAGGATGGCGCGAGGGTCACCACTTTGTGAACAAATGCGTGAGCAAATCATCAAACAGTTTAAGAACAACATTTCTCAACGAGCTATTGCAAGGAATTTAGGTCTTTCACCATCTAGGGTCCGTAGTATCATCAAAAGGTTCAGAGAATCTGGAGAAATCACCGCACGTAAGCGACGATATTACAGACCTTCAATCCCTCAGGCGGTACTGCATCAAAAAGCGACATCAGCGTGTAAAAGATATCACCACATGAGCTCAGGAACACTTCAGAAAACCACTGTCAGTAACTACAGTTTGTCGCTACATCTGTAAGTGCAAGTTAAAACTCTACTATGCAAAGCAAAAGCCATTCATCAACAACACCCAGAAACGCCGCTGGCTTTGCTGGGCCCGAGCTCATCTAAGATGGACTGATGCAAAGTGGAAAAGTGTTCTGTGGTCTGACGAGTCCATATTTGAAATTGTTTTTGGAAACTGTGGATGTCGTGTCCTCCGGAACAAAGAGGAAAAGAACCATCCGGATTGTTATAGGCGCAAAGTTCAAAAGCCAGCATCTGTGATGGTATGGGGGTGTATTAGTGCCCAAGACATGGGTAACTTACACATCTGTGAGGGCACCATTAATGCTGAAAGTACATACAGGTTTTGGAGCAACATATGTTGCCATCCAAGCAACGTTATCATGGACGCCCCTGCTTATTTCAGCAAGACAATGCCAAGCCACGGGTTACAGCAATGTGGCTTCATAGTAAAAGAGTGCCGGTACTAGACTGGCCTGCCTGTAGTCCAGACCTGTCTCCCATTCAAAGTGTGTGGCGCATTATGAAGCCTAAAATACCACAACGGAGACCCCCGGACTGTTGAACAACTTAAGCTGTACATCAAGCAAGAATGGGAAAGAATTCCGCCTGAAAAGCTTCAAAAATGTGTCTCCTCAGTTCCCAAACGTTTACTGAGTGTTGTTCAAAGGAAAGGCCATGTAACACAGTGGTAAAAATGTCCCTGTGCCAACTTTTTTGCAATGTGTTGCTGCCATTGAATTCTAAGTTAGTGATTATTTGCAAAAAAATAAGTATCTTGTCTTTGCAGTCTATTCAATTGAATATAAGTTGAAAAGGATTTGCAAATCATTGTATTCTGTTTTTATTTACCATTTACACAACATTCCAACTTCACTGGTTTTGGGTTGTGCATAAACAGTATGTAGAGTTGATGTAGCAAGCAACTTTTCTTGGGTAGCTTGTAGTGTAGCTCGCTACAATTCCGTAGGGATAGCTCCACCTGTAGCTTGGCTACATTTAATCGAGAGTAACTTGTAGCTCAGCTTACTCCATTTTCCAAGTAACTCGCCCGTCGCACAACTCTGCATGACAGAAGCAAAGTGTCATTCCGCTACGAAATCTAATGTACCATCCTTGACACCTGAAGGTGGAAGCAAATATGAGGGTGAGAAATCATCCTGATGACACATACAGCACACAGCTGCCGCTCTCAGAATCTACACACATGACTTGGATACACGTTAACACACACACGCACACACACGCACATGGTGCAGCAACAGCTGTGATCTCCCCAGTCAACTCCATCAGTCTGCCGAGGCTGCAGTCAATTATAAACACATTACTTTCTGTTTTTCCTAACACACAATGAAAGAAGTACCAACAGTGTGATGAAAAATAAGTTAAAACGAGAGTTGCCATTTTCAACTCCGCAATTGTACACACGCTTGCCACGTTAATAGGGCGTACTTGTTCACTTGTCTAATGAGAAAATTATTCAAATTCCTGATTGTTGGAAGAAGTCGACGAATAGACGTCACGGTTGCTCGGGTGAAACAAACGTATGTGATTCTTCAAAGCAACACGTTCTAAGGCCGTGTCTACATTAAACAGAATAATTAGTCGTTTCAGCCACGCTGAACCATCGTTTAAGGTTCCCCTCCTTGGATAATTTTTTAAGTGCGCCGTGTATTTGTATGGACTCATCGATTGTTTACAAACTGAGTTGGGAGAGGAAGTGATGTCAGACAGACCGCGCCCCGTACAGGAAGTGACGTCAGAAAGAACGCGCCACAGCCAGCTTCATAATAAAGCGGTTTCGTAACTCGGAGTTAACCACCACGTACAGACGCTTGTGGAAATCACACATGAATACCTTAAGGCAGGGGTGTCCAAAGTGTGGCCCCTTCTAAAAACACAAAAAAAAAAAAAAGTGGAATGAAAGAGCAAATAGGTGAAAGGCAATGAGAAAAAGTTGCAATGTTGACTCTAATAACAGGCTATTTTTTAAATAATTCCTCAAAAAATAATAATGAATCAAAATCAATGTTGCTATGAATTATTGACCGATTTAAGGACAAAAAGGACATACAAAACATGAATATATATATATTTATATATATATAATAAATGATAAATGGGTTGTACTTGTATAGCGCTTTTCTACCTTCAAGGTACTCAAAGCGCTTTGACACTACTTCCACATTTACCCATTCACACACACATTCACACACTGATGGAGGGAGCTGCCATGCAAGGCGCTAACCAGCACCCATCAGGAGCAAGGGTGAAGTGTCTTGCTCAGGACACAACGGACATGACAAGGTTGGTACTAGGTGGGGATTGAACCAGGGATCCTCGGGTCGCGCACGGCCACTCTTCCACTGCGCCACGCCGTCCCAATATATATATATATATATATATATATATATATATATATATATATATATATATATATATATATATATGTATGTGTGGGGAAAAAAATCACAAGACTACTTCATCTCTACAGGCCTGTTTCATGAGGGGTTCCCTCAATCATCAGGAGATGTTTCATGAGGGGTTCCCTCAATCATCAGGAGATGAAATCTCCTGATGATTGAGGGAACCCCTCATGAAACAGGCCTGTAGAGATGAAGTAGTCTTGTGATTTTTTTTCCCACACATACATATATTGCGCTCTACTACGGTATCGAGCACTATTTTTTGGATAACCTTATTAAGACATATATATATATATATATATATATATATATATATATATATATATATAAATTATTATATCAATTGTTATTGCCCTGTGATGAGGTGGCGACTTGTCTAGGGCAGGGGTCGGCAACCCGCGGCTCTGGAGCCGCATGCGGCTCTTTAGCGCCGCCCTAGTGGCTCTCTGGAGCTTTTTCAAAAATGTATGACAAATGGAAAAAGATGAGGGGGAAAAAAACATTTTTTTTGTTTTAATATGGTTTCACAAACTTCCCTAATTGTTATAAAGCACACTGTTTATATTAAACATGCTTCACTGATTCGAGTATTTGGCGAGCGCCGTTTTGTCCTACTAATTTTGGCGGTCCTTGAACTCACCGTAGTGCATAACTTTCTCCGACTTTCTAGAAAGTCTAGGACGCGTTTTATGCCACTTCTTTTTCTGTCTCATTTTGTCCACCAAACTTTTAACGTTGTGCGTGAACGCACAAAGGTGAGTTTTGTTGATGTTATTGACTTGTGTGGAGTGCTAATCAGACGTGTTTGGTCACTGCATGACTGCAAGCTAATCGATGCTAACATGCTATTTAGGCTAGCAATATTATGCATCATTATGCCTCATTTGTAGGTATATTTGAGCTCATTTAGTTTCCTTTAAGTCCTCTTAATTCAATGTGTATCTCATGACACACTATCATGTAATATGGCTTTTAATTTTTTGCGGCTCCAGACACATTTGTTTTTGTATTTTTGGTCCAATATGGCTCTTTCAACATTTTGGGTTGCCGACCTTTGGTCTAGGGTGTACCCCACCTTCTGCCCGAATGCAGCTGAGATAGGCTCCAGCACCCCCCGTGACCCCAAAAGGGACAAGCGGTAGGAAATGGATGGATGGATGGATGGATAAATTGCTATTATAAACATACTAAGCTAATCACACTATATATTATCTGAAGCTGATAGAGAGATTTAAGCGTTGAATGTAAAAATGAGTGGGACACTTTTGGATCCCTAAGACATTTTGTGGAATTAAAAAACACCTGTCTTTGCTGAAAAAAATAAATAAATAATAATAATAATAAATTAAAATCAATGTTGCTATGTATTATTGACCTATTTAGGGATCCAATTACTTCACATCAAATATCAATCAATCAATCAATCAATGTTTATTTATATAGCCCTAAATCACAAGTGTCTCAAAGGGCTGCACAAGCCACAACGACATCCTCGGTACAGAGCCCACATAAGGGCAAGGAAAAACTCACCCCAGTGGGATGTCGATCGAATGACTATGAGAAACCTTGGAGAGGACCGCATATGTGGGTAAACCCCCCCCCCCCCCCCCCCTCTAGGGGAGACCGAATGCAATGGATGTCGAGTGGGTCTGACATAATATTGTGAGAGTCCAGTCCATAGTGGATCCAACATAATAGTAAGAGTCCAGTCCATAGTGGGGCCAGCAGGAGACCATGCCGAGCGGAGACGGGTCATCAGCGCAGAGATGTTCCCAACCGATGCACAGGTGAGCGGTCCACCCCGGGTCCCGACTCTGGACAGCCAGCACTTCATCCATGGCCACCGGACCTGTGTGTCTCCCCCTCCACAAGGGAGAGGGGAGCAGAGGAGAAAGGAAAAGAAATGGCAGATCAACTGGTTTAAAAAGGGGGGCTATTTAAAGGCTACAGTATACAAATGAGTTTTAAGATGGGACTTAAATGCTTCTACTGAGGTAGCATCTCTAACTGGTTAGAGATGCTACCTCAGTATATTCCACTTTGAAAATCTTTTTGGGGAAAATATTGTATATTTTGTATAATTTTGCCCCCCCCCCCCTCCAAAAAAAAGGTTTTGACAGAAAGATCATAAAATGTAATAATAATTATATACATCTATATATATATATATATATATATATATATATATATATATATATACATAATTATCCATCTATCCATTTTCTACCGCTTTTCCTTTCGAGGTCGCAGGGGGTCGCTGGAGCCTATCTCAGCTGCATTCGGGCGGAAGGCGGTGTACACCCTGGACAAGTCGCCACCTCATCGTAGGGCCAATACATATATATATATATATATATATATATATATATATATATATATATATATATATATATATATATATATATATATATATATATATATATATGTATGTGTGTATATATATATATATATATATATATATATATATATATATATATATATATATATATATATATGTATGTGTGTATATATATATATATATATATATATATATATATATATATATATATATATATATATATATATATATATATATATGTATGTATGTATGTACAGTATATACAGTATGTATATATGTAGAGAGTCAAGCGTTTAATAAAAAAAATTATATATGACTTATTTTTAACCTTTTTTAAGACTGAAACCCTTCTGGGTCCCTAGGACCTAACTTGAGGGAGCCCCAAAGGTTAAAAAAAATGAAGTGTATATTGCGTGCTTAGTTTTTAAGCCAAAATGCGTCTGTTCTCCCTTTTCTGTCTACACACTGTGTCTGCTTGTAAATACTCTGTGATTGTGCGCTGCCGAACATGCTCCTCTGCTCTTAAAACCAGCAGTTATTCAAGTTTCAAGTTCAAGTTTATTCACAATACCATAGAACAATTACAATAGTAGTGATTTAAGGGTGTTGGTAAGTGAAAGGGTCCCCCAAATAAGCTAGAAGAAGCTTTTGTCAGGGGGTCCAGAGGACAGTATATACATGGAATGATGAAACATGGTGGCATGCACACAAAAAAACACACACAAAAAAAAAAAAAAAAAAAAAGACATTGCCAAAAGTCGATATGGCAATGATGCGACTTGACTTCGACGCGGGCGCGGGACCAGGACTTTTCAGAGGCGGTGTCGTACCGAAAATGATTCACTAGTATCGCAGTACTATACTAATACCGGTATACCGTACAACCCTAGAGCCTACTATAACCTTTTTTAAAGGGGAACTGCACATTTTGGGGGGGAATTTTCGTTCACAATCATAATGACAGACATGACCATGGATGTTATTATATATCTTTTTTTGCATGCTAAATATTAAATAAAAGCGATCTAAAGTCCGCTTGCAATGGAGCCTATTGGAGCCGCGCAATTCGGCCTCTAAAGTTGGACAAAGTATTCATGCTCACTGTGAAAAGGGTGTACTTGAACTGGTAGTCGCTTCTACCTGCTGTCCTTCTGAGGAGACTTTTAAAACTTCAAAAAATAAGGTTTTGCAATAAAAAAAAATTCAGAAGAAAATAAAAGTAGCTAAAGTCAAGGATTTTGTTCTTTTTATCGTACAAGAAGTCAAGTGCGACAGCATTACACAGAGCAATATGAATTGAGTATATAAGGACAGATTCTTGCAATACACGGGGGGTGAGCGTACGGTTGATATGAATAAAGACTGACTTTAAAATTGAGAAATTTGAAGCCCGGGTTAGGAAAGAAAACTCAATTTGTTCAAGAGCCCTCTTGTAAAAACCCAGGCACGTGTTGTCAATCCCCAGTAGCCGTGTTCCCTTTAATGCTATCAAAGTATCTGAGCTCTACACAAGACGGATGAAAAATCACAGCTGACAGACGAGCTGAAGAGAAAAGAATGTCTTTATATCACTTCTCACTTTCATCCCTAAAGACACGAGAGCGGCATTCAACAGGAAGAGCAGAGCGTGGGCGAAAGGCTTCGAGTGGACAGTATGCACTAAAAAGACACAACTTTAGGTACACCTAAACTAGGGTTGTACGGTATACTGGTATTAGTATAGTGTCGAGATACTAATGAATCATTTTCAGTACTACACCGCCTCTGAAACGTATCGGTCCCGCACCCCACGTCGTCCTCGTCACGTCGTGACATTGCTGGTTTTACGAGCAGAGGAGCATGTTCGGCAGTGCACAATCACTGAGTACTTACAAACAGACACAGTGTGTAGACAGAAAAGTGAGAATGGACGCATTTTGGCTTAAAAAATAAAGATAAAGGTGAAGTTATAACACTGAAACGCCCTCAGGCAGATGTGCTTTAAGACATGGCTAGCTAGCTAGCGGCTAACGTCCATCCGCCGTCGGCAGTGTTTTAGCTACTTCTAAATCACTAATCCTCGATTCCATGGTGACAAATAAAGTAAGTTTCTTACAAGTATCATCCCTGCAGGACGAGGAATAGCTAAACATGCTTCACTACACACCGTAGCTCACCGGCGTCACAAAGTAAACAAATGCCATAGGTGGATCTACACCTAACATCCACTGTAATGATATCAAGTACAGGCACGTATCTAGTCGATATTTTTTGTCATCACAACATCTTCTTTCGTTTGTATATTATGTTTATAAACTCAGGAAATACGTCCCTGGACACATGTGGTATCATCCAAAACTAATGTAAAGTATCCAAACAACAGAAGAATAAGTGGTTATTACATGTTAACAGAAGTGTAGATAGAACATGTTAAAAGAGAAAGTAAGCAGATTTTAACAGTAAATGAACAAGTAGATTAATAATACATTTTCTACCACTTGTCCTTAATAATGTTGACAAAATAATAGAATGACAAATGACACAATATGTTACTGCATATGTCAGCAGACTAAATTAGGAGCCTTTGTTTGTTTACTTACTACTAAAAGACAAGTTGTCTTGTATGCTCACTATTTTAAACATGTTTCATATTCTAGTTTCTTCGAAATAACCACCCCTTTGCTCTGATTACTGCTTTGCACACTCTTGGCATTCTCTCGATGAGCTTCAAGCACACCTGTGAAGTGAAAACCATTTCAGGTGACTACCTCCTGAAGCTCATCGAGAGAATGCCAAGAGTGTGCGAAAAGGAAATCAGAGCAAAGGGAGGCTATTTTGAAGAAACCTGAATATAAAACATGTTTTCAGTTATTTCACCTTTTTTTTGTTAAGTACATAACGCCACATGTGTTCATTGATAGTTTTGATGCCTTCAGTGACAATCTACTATGTAAATAGTCATGAAAATAAAGAAACCACTTTGATTGAGGAGAAGGTGTGTCTAAACTTTTGGCCTGTACTGTATATATTGCTTAATTATTCGATAATATTTGTGTATGTTTTTGTTCGCCTAAAGTCTTTGACCTGTGTTTTATTTTCAAGTAAAAAGTATCGATATCAGTATCGGCAATACGAGCCATGTATTTACTTGTTATCTGTTCGATGCCAAAATTAGCAGTATATCCCACCCTCATTACAAACGTCATAGTCGTTCTGCAAAATAACATTTCAATAAGCCTCACCGGGCTACATGAGAGTAAAATGTATCTTTGTCAATACTCATTCGCCTTCAGACAGAAATAAATGATTGCCTAGACCATGACCTTTACCCTGCTGGATAGTTTGACCTTCTTCCTGATTGTCTACATGACAAAACCATTCAACATGCTGCACTTTTCAAAGACCTCAATTGAGAACTGATTCATTCACTCCGCAAAAAAAATCATTTACATTTATTTGCCCACAGATACAATACAATCCCATTCAAAGACTGTATTATTAGCAGAGGTGGGACCAAGTCATTGTTTTGCAAGTCACAAGTAAGTCTCAAGTCTTTGCCCTCAAGTCCGAGTCAAGTCCGGAGTCAAGACAGGCAAGCCCCGAGTCAAGTCCAAAGTCAAGACTGGAAAGTCTCAAGTCAAGTCCTAAGTCCTGCATTTTGAGTTTCGAGTCCTTTCAAGTCCTTTTAACCACAGACTAATATATTAACACAGATTGTGTATGCTTTTCAAACGCTGTATTTATTTATTAAAACAAGTGCATTTTAAATTGCAGGAAAGAAAATTGTGCTGACATTGCACTTTATAATAGCACTATTAACCAGTCATTTTAAACATTAACTCATTCCTTTACAGAACAAACACATTGAAAAATAAAGTGCAAATGTACTTATTTGTACAAAAGTGTTAACATTGAAAAAACATGACATATACGTGAACATAACAAAAAAGTTGTACTTTTTATATGTCAGTGCCCTATGCTGCATTGCATTTGCAAAAGACCAAATTAGCCAAGAGTCTGTCAGTCATTTGTGCACGATGGGGGCGTAGTATGATGCCACCATGGCTGAAAACTCGCTCCACTGGAGCACTGGAGGCAGGCACTGCCAAGACTCTCATGGCCACTCGGAACAGTGAAGGAAGAGTCTTCATGTTCAATGCCCAGAACAAAAGGGGGGAGAGAGTTGTTTTGGGTTGGTGCACTACTTGTAAGTGTATCTTGTGTTTTTTATGTTGATTTAATTAAAAAAAGAAAAAAAAAAAAAAAAATTCTTGTGCGGCCCGATACCAATCGATCCACGGACCAGTACCGGGCTGCGGCCCGGTGGTTGGGGACCACTGAGGTAAACAACCAACAGTATGTCAGAAAGCTAGCTAAAACGGTACACATATTCATAATATAGTATACATTTTAACTGACCTTTATTTTACTATTTTTGTCTTTTTTTAGGTGGCTAAAATACGCGGTGCTGCTGACCGCCGTCTAAAGTTACGTGTGATATATTGACTAACGCTGACTGCTTAAAAAAAATCACTGAACAAAAAGTATGAATAAGGTAGTGAACTGCAACAGATTCCCGTGTTTGCAATAACGTTATAACGTTAGCAGTGAGTTTACAGCCTCACTGATTTAACTACACAGCAAATAAAAGTCACGTTACTTAGCCAATAAACGTTATCTTACATTCAAAACTTACCGTTCTTTGTGCAACTTCAAATGCCGGACGAAGTTGGAAGTTGTTGCCTCTCCATCAGTAATTTTCGAACCGCATGTGTTGCATACTGCAAACCGTTTTGTGTTGACCACCTCGTAATTTTTATACCCAAACAAAATTATTTTAGGTATCATTTTTTGTTCACTGGCGTGTGGTTTGGACATGTCTTCTTCGTTGGTTGTCCTGCAATTTGATTGGATGAATGCTGTGTGATGAAAACAAAGTAGATCTAATTTGATTGGCTGTTGTACTGAGACCACACCAGCTGACACACGCAACGCTGATAGACAAGTACACAATGAAAAATACGGAGCGCTCCCGAATAACTTTTTCATCTTTGGGTTTTGGGGAAAGTAGCAAGTCATGTCAAGTCATGTCAATTCAAAAGGCTCAAGTCCAAGTGAAGTCACAAGTCATTGATGTTAAAGTCTAAGTCGAGTTGCAAGTCTTTTTACATTTTGTCAAGTCGAGTCTAAAGTCATCAAATTCATGACTCGAGTCTGACTCGAGTCCAAGTCATGTGACTCGAGTCCACACCTCTGATTATTAGTATAAAGTTTGTTGCTGTTTTGGTTCATGTTGGTATGGACCCCAGAATGCAGAGACTGGACACAGCTCGCAGGTAAGAAGCCCATTTATTGGTACAAAAACAAAATAGCATGGCAGACTGGAGAATATTTGACAAATAAAGGCAAACAGAATAGAAAATAAGAGCACTGGACAGGAAATAAAGATAAATAACCCATGCATCCATTTGCAACACAATACATAATAATTTCTAGTTTCTCAGTAAATTAATTCTAGTTTCCAGCAAAAATGTTTCTACGAATCATAATTCAAACATCTAAATCAATGGTTCTCAATCTGGGTTCGATCGAACCCTAGGGGTTCGGTGAGTCGGCCTCAGGGCATACTTGCCAACCCTCCCGGATTTTCCGGGAGACTTCCGAAATTCAGCGCCTCTCCCGAAAACCTCCCGGGACAAATTTTCTCCCGAAAATCTCCCGAAATTCAGGCGGACCTGAGTGACGTGTCGACAGCCTGTTTTCACGACCGCTTTCCCACAATATAAACAGCGTGCCTGCCCAATCGCGTTATAACTGTAGAATGATGGAGGGCGAGTTCTTGGTTTCTTATGTGGGTTTATTGTTAGGCAGTTTCATTAACGTCCTCCCAGCGCGGTAACAACACACAACAACAGCGGTCACGTTTTCGTCTACCGTAAAGCAGTTCGTCTGCTGTAAACAGCAATGTTGTGACACTCTTTAACAGGACAATACTGCCATCTACTGTACATGCATTGGTGACAATAACAGCTACGGCATTTAGAGAGTGCAGTGGGGTGAGTTTTTCCTTGCCCTTATGTGGGCTTTGTACCGAGGATGTCGTTGTGGCTTGTGCAGCCCTTTGAGACACTTGTGATTTAGGGCTATATAAATAAACATTGATTGATTGATTGATTGACAACTGCGCACACAACAAGGAGACGAAACAGAATGCATCATCAGAGAGGGTGTTCAGCATGGTTACAAAAATAGTGACAATTCAACCCTTAACTCAACAATGAGTAGATGAGTGTTATGTGTGTGTATATGTGTAAATAAATTAACACTAAAATTCAATCAAGTATTTCTCTTAATTATATATATATATATATATATATATATATATATATATATATATATATATATATATATATATATATATATATATATGTATATATATATATATATATATATAGTTAGAATTCACTGAAAGTCAAGTATTTCTTATATATATATATACATATATATATATATATATATATATATATATATATATATATATATATATATATATATATATATATATATATATATATATATATACCGATATTGAAGCCTTGAGTACTGGCTGGAAACAATATTGATCCAATACAAAATCAGCAGCGATCATACATACTTCTATCATTTTGTAGAGTGTAATATTGGAAAAAAGTTTGAACAAGTGAAATTAGTCATGCCATGATCCATTGTCCGGTTGCCATGGGTACTGATTAGTTTCACCTGCCTCTGATTAGTGCCCGGGAGCAGGTGAGCACTAATCCGAGCGACTTATTCCTGCTTTTCACCACACTCAGTCCGGCTGTCTTGTTTGCGCTATGCAGCAAGTTATGTGGGTATACTATTTGATTCCTGATTCAATGCTAAGTCTTCCTGTTAGCTATTTCCTTAGTTTCCCGTGCAATCGGCGCGCTTCTCGTGTTTGTTTGCATTTTTCTGTATTTTTGGATTTTGACTGATTTTGTTATGATCCGATACTGGATCGTAGTTTATTTGGGGTTTTGAGTCACTTGTGGTTTAAGTTCAGTTTCAGCACCCCTGTTTTGTGTTGTCTTGGTGGTCATGGGTGCTGATTGTTTTCGCCTGCATCTGATTAGTGTTCGGAACTCACACCTGTTCCCGGCATACTTGCCAACCTTGAGACCTCCGAATTCGGGAGATGGGAGGTGTGGTGGTGTTGGGGGCGTGGTTGGGGGGGGCGTTGTTGCGGGGGCGGGATTGGGGGGGGTGGGGGCGGTTGAGGTGCAGGCAGCATACCCCTTCCCCTTCGAGCTGTCCTGGATGAAATGAAATCCTTTTTTCCAATCATTTTGGAACTTGCAAGCGTATTTATTCTTCTTACTCGTCGTCGCCATGTCTCTTCTTCGTTCTTCTGCTTCGTCTCCTTCTTGTTGTGGTGCGCCCCGGAAGAGTTAGTGCTGCAAGTGGTTCTGGGTATTTGTTCTCTTGTGTTTATGTTGTGTTACGGTGCGGATGCTCCCCCGAAATGTGTTTGTCATTCTTGGTTGGTGTGGGTTGACAGTGTGGCGCATATTTGAAACAGTGTTAAAGTTGTTTATACAGCCACCGTCAGTGTGACATGTATGGCTGTTGACCAAGTATGCCTTGCATTCACTTGTGTGTGTGTGTGTGCGCTTGAAATTAACGTTGTCATTAAACCAGTTAAAAGATTATACAACGTGTCAGCATTTCAAGACATCTTCGAGCAAAGACCATTGTTAAACCCGTCCAACGCTACATTATTATGTGACTGGGCCAGCACGCTGTTTATATGGAGGAAAAGCGGACGCCTGGACAGCATGCGGCTGTTAAGGGGTGAAGGTTTCAGGTGAGAGAGGACGCTAAAGGCAGTGCCTTTAAGGCATGCCCCCAATATAGTTGGGAATTCGGGAGAAATTCGGGAGAAATTCGGGAGAATGGTTGCCCCGGGAGATTGACACTGAAATTCGGGAGTCTCCCGGGAAAATCGGGAGGGTTGGCAAGTACGGTTCCTGGGCACTCATCAGAGAGCTATTTAGTCCTGTCTTTTCCCGTCACTCGGTCTGGTACTTATGTTTGCTTTACACCAGTGGTCCCCAACCACCGGGCCGCGGCTCGGTACCGGTCCGTGGATCGATTGGTACCGGGCCGCACAAGAAATTAATAAAATATATATATGTATATATATATATATATATATATAAATTATTTTTTTTTTAATTAAATCAACATAAAAACACAAGATACACTTACAATTAGTGCACCAACCCAAAAAACCTCCCTCCCCCATTTACACTCATTCACACTCATTCGCACAAAAGGGTTGTTTCTTTCTGTTATTAATATTTCTGGTTCCTACATTATATATCAATATATATCAATACAGTCTGCAAGGGATACAGTCCGTAAGCACACATGATTGTATTTCTTTATGACAAAAAAAAAACATTAAAAAAACGCCTTCTCTGTTTAGAACTATTCCGTTAGCTCTCCTTGTGCTAGGCACGCTCTCCTTGTGTTCGCTTATTTTGTTCGTTTCTGTTTTCGTGTATGATTTATGCAAATAAATCATTTGTCCTACCTGCACGCTGTCCCTGGAATTCATCATGCCTCCTCGCCATTGTCAACACGACAGATTTATAATAAATAAATCTTTGTTTTACCTGCACTTTGCCTCCGGAGTTCCGTCCGCATCCTGGGAAAACGATCCGCGCAATAACATGCGACCCAGACGTGACGAGTCAAACAGAACACATTTATGAGAAAAACAATCTATTTATTAGTTACTTATTGGAATAGATTTATGATGTCTTTAAGTTGAAATGGAATATACAGTAAATTGTTTTTTGAGAGGTTCAATAAATAAGATACGCTAAAATTACAGTAAGTTGAATGTTGGGGACACTTTTGTTACTGGATATTTTCTAATAGGCTTCTGCCTTTGAGCCTTTGTATTTGTAAAATAATATGCATTATATGAGTATTTGTAGCTTGTGTGCTATTGTGTGCTTAGCTGTTGTGTAGCTGCTAGCTCCTAGTAGCCTATAGCCTACAATGTCCACCTTTTATGAATGACTTAAAAATAAAAAATACAAGTACAACACCCAAAACCAGTGAAGTTGGCACGTTGTGTAAATGGTAAATAAAAACAGAATACAATGACAAGATACTTAACGATCAAACTGGAAAATTTTATTTTTTGCAAATATTAGCTCATTTAGAATTTGATGCCTGCCACATGTTTCAAAAAAGCTTGCACAAGTGGCAAAAAAGACTGAGAAAGTTAAAGAATGCTCATCAAACCCCTATTTGGAACAGGTGGGTGCCATGATTGGGTATAAAAGCAGCTTCCATGAAATGCTCAGGCATTCACAAACAAGGATGGGGCGAGGGTCACCACTTCGTCAACAAATGCGTGAGCAAATTGTCCAACAGTTTAAGAACAACATTTCTCAAGAAGCTATTGCAAGGAATTTAGGGATTTCACCATCTACGGTCCGTGATATCATCAAAAGGTTCAGAGAATCTGGAGAAATCACTGGACGTAAGCGATGATATTACGGACCTTCGATCCCTCAGGCGGTACTGCATCAAAAACCGGCATCAGTGTGTAAAGGACATCACCACATGGGCTCAGGAACACTTCAGAAAACCACTGTCAGTAACTACAGTTGGTCGCTGCATCTGTAAGTGCAAGTTAAAACTCTACTATGTAAAGCGAAAGCCATTTATCAATTACACCCAGAAACGCCGCCGGCTTCGCTGAGCCCGAGCTCATCTAAGATGGACTGATGCAAAGTGGAAAAAAGTTCTGTGGTCTGACAAGTCCACATTTCAAATTGTTTTTGGAAACTGTGGACGTCGTGTCATCCGGAACAAAGAGGAAAAGAACCATTCGGATTGTTATAGGCGCAAAGTTCAAAAGCCAGCATCTGTGATGGTATGGGGGTGTATTAGTGCCCAAGGCATGGGTAACTTACACATCTGTGAAGGCACCATTAATGCTGAAAGGTACATACAGGTTTTGGAGCAACATATGTTGCCATCCAAGCAACGTTATCATGGACGCCCCTGCTTATTTCAACAAGACAATGCCAAGCCACGTGTTACACCAGCGTGGCTTCATAGTAAAAGAGTGCGGGTACTAGACTGGCCTGCCTGTACTCCAGACATGTCTCCCATCGAAAATGTGTGGCGCAATATGAAGCCTAAAATATGACAATGGACTGTTGAACAACTTAAGCTGTACATCAAGCAAGAATGGGAAAGAATTCCACCTGAAAAGGTTAAAAAATTGGTCTCCTCAGTTCCCAAACGTTTACTGAGTGTTGTTAAAAGGAAAGGCCATGTAACACAGTGGTAAAAATGCCCCTGTGCCAACTTTTTAGCAATTTGTTACTGCCATTAAATTCTAAGTTAATGATTATTTGCAAAAAAAAAATTGTGTTTCTCAGTTCAAACATTAAATATCTTGTCTTTGCAGTCTATTCAATTGAATATAAGTTTAAAAGGATTTGCAAATCATTGTATTCTGTTTTTATTTACCATTTACACAATGTGTCAACTTCACTGGTTTTGGGTTTTGTAGATACTGTTTTTCCCCCCAGACATATCTACCACCCTACACAAACACACGCATTTGATATTTTACTGTATATAATGTGAGATCCAACTAAATGTATCTTCAAATAGGATGAAGTAACAAAGTATGACAGAGGCGGAGAGGCTGGGGGATGACAAAAAAATTGAGCAACATTCAGGAGAGAGTCATGCTGAAGGGAATAAATGAGTGATGCTCATTAAAACTGATTATTAAAGCAGCAACACTGAACAGCGCTATTCATGCATAAGAAACAACATCCCAGATGTGTGTGTGTGTGTGTGTGTGTGTGTGTGTGTGTGTGTGCGTGCGTGCGTGCGTGCGTGCGTGCGTGCGTGTGTGTGTGTGTGTGTGTGTGTGTGTGTGTGTGTGTGTGTGTGTGTGTGTGTGTGTGTGTGTGTGTGTGTGTGTGTGTGTGTGTGTGTGTGTGTGTGTGGCTGTTGTTGCCATAAAAAGATACAATAGCACCGCGCATGCAGTTCAAAGACACGGCTAATGTTCATAGAACAAATATTTTACCTTGTTTGTTCTTTCAGTGCTCTCATGTTTGGTAATAAGGTTAGCATTTAAGTGACAAGATGGTTTCTCATCTCCTGCTGGCGTCGCATTCTTCAGTAAGTCACTTCAAGCAGGTTTGACAAATGCCTCTTGTAGGAAAATGGATAGGTAGTAATGGGACTCTAAAAGCAATAAAACACTTTTTTTATATTCACCATGAACTAAGTCATGAGTGTGCTGTATGATCCTACTGCGGGGATATTCAACTAAAATGTGTTGGGGGTGAAGTGAATTAATTAAGACATATTATGTTCTTCATATGGTGAATGTTTATATTCAACTTGGAAAAGCGAACCACCAGGTTTAAGTAAATAGTAAATATATATATATATATATATATATATATATATATATATATATATATATATATATATATATATATATATATATATATATATATATAGTTTATATAGTAAATAAATAGTAAATATAGCCCATAATAAAATAAGGAGCTTTATTTGGACATTCGCATGTGGACTGGAATTAGCTCTCTCCCGAGAAGAAGCAATAAAACCAGGCTTCGGAATGCAAAAGTGATAGCTCTATCCTGGAGGAGAGACTCCATGTTTATCTTCAACGTCGACCGACAAGTTATGGCATACATCTGTTGTCTTGCCAGTCACTTGCACATCTCCTTACATGGTCAAGTTGTACTCTCCTGAATTAACACACACCCAGATAGAGAAAGAAGGAATATAAGACTGTGGTTCAGAGTGCCTCATTTTCTTGACCTGACCTCCTCCAGGAACTGCAGTCCTATATACAGACACTCGCTTGTAATAAAGCAACTTTTGGTTCAGTGGTTCCTACTGCGGGGGTGAAGTGAATTAATTAAGACATATTATGTTCTACATATGGTGAATGTTTATATTCAACTTGGAAAAAGCGAACCACCAGGTTTAAGTAAATAGTGTTTGAGCCCATAATAAAATAAGGAGCCTTATCTGGACATTCGCATGTGGACTGGAATTAGCTCTCTCACAAGAAGAAGCAATAAAACCAGGCTTCGGAATGCGAAAGTGATAGCTCTATCCTGGAGGAGAGACTCCATGTTTATCTTCAATGTCAACCGACAAGTTATGGAGGAACAGTGTGGTTTTCGTCCTGGTCGTGGAACTGTGGACCAGCTCTATACTCTCGGCAGGGTCCTTGAGGGTGCATGGGAGTTTGCCCAACCAGTCTACATGTGCTTTGTGGACTTGGAGAAGGCATTCGACCGTGTACCCCGGGAAGTCCTGTGGGGAGTGCTCAGAGAGTATGGGGTAGCGGACTGTCTTATTGTGGCAGTTCGCTCCCTGTATAATCAGTGTCAGAGCTTGGTCCGCATTGCCGGCAGTAAGTCGGACACGTTTCCAGTGAGGGTTGGACTCCGCCAAGGCTGCCCTTTGTCACCGATTCTGTTCATAACCTTTATGGACAGAATTTCTAGGCGCAGTCAGGGCGTTGAGGGTATCTGGTTTGGTGGCTGCAGGATTAGGTCTCTGCTATTTGCAGATGATGTGGTCCTGATGGCTTCCTCCGGCCAAGATCTTCAGCTCTCACTGGATCGGTTCGCAGCCGAGTGTGAAGCGACTGGGATGGGAATCAGCACCTCCAAGTCCGAGTCCATGGTTCTCTCCCGGAAAAGGGTGGAGTGCCATCTCCGGGTTGGGGAGGAGATCTTGCCCCAAGTGGAGGAGTTCAAGTACCTCGGAGTCTTGTTCACGAGTGGGGGAGGAGTGGATCGTGAGATCGACAGGCGGATCGGTGCGGCGTCTTCAGTAATGCGGACGCTGTATCGATCCGTTTTGGTGAAGAAGGAGCTGAGCCGGAAGGCAAAGCTCTCGATTTACCGGTCGATCTGCGTTCCCATCCTCACCTATGGTCATGAGCTTTGGGTCATGACCGAAAGGACAAGATCACGGGTACAAGCGGCCGAAATGAGTTTCCTCCGCCGAGTGGCGGGGCTCTCCCTTAGAGATAGGGTGAGAAGCTCTGTCATTCGGGGGGAGCTCAAAGTAAAGCCGCTGCTCCTCCACATCGAGAGGAGCCAGATGAGGTGGTTCGGGCATCTGGTCAGGATGCCACCCGAACGCCTCCCTAGGAAGGTGTTTCGGGCACGTCCGACCGGTAGGAGGCCACGGGGAAGACCCAGGACACGCTGGGAAGACTATCTCTCCCGGCTGGCCTGGGAACGCCTCGGGATCCCCCGGGAGGAGCTGGACGAAGTGGCTGGGGAGAGGGAAGTCTGGGCTTCCCTGCTTAAGCTGCTGCCCCCGCGACCCGACCTCGGATAAGCGGAAGAAGATGGATGGATGGATGGATGGATGGCATGTGGACTGGAATTAGCTCTCTCATGAGAAGAAGCAATAACACCAGGCTTCAGAATGTGAAAGTGATAGCTCTATCCTGGAGGAGAGACTCCATGTTTATCTTAAACGTCAACCGACAAGTTATGGCATACATCTGTTGTCTTCCCAGTCACTTGCACATCTCCTTACATGGTCAAGTTATACTCTTCTGAATTAACACACACCCAGACAGAGAAAGAAGACTGTAAGTGCCTCATTTTCTTGACCTGACCTCCTCCAGGAACTGCAGTCCTGTGTAATGACACTCGCGTGTAATGAAGCAACTTTTGGTTCAGTAAAGCGTCACTGACGTCTCTTTAGATCCAGCCGCACTGCCGTGTCGCCCTTCTGTCCGGACGAGGATGACAAGACTAGAAATACACATCAGGGTCCACATTTCCAGAAAGCTAAAGACTGAGGGGCCAGACTTGCCCCCCTTCACTTTTACTCTTATTTTGTATATTCCTGAGAACCAGCGTCCTCTACAGGAGACATTTGAATTTGGTCTATTCATTTTGTCAGAGTTTAAGGACCTTCCACAAAAATGTGAGTCTCTCACAGGTTTCTTGACCTGAACTCGCAGGTCACCAGTTGAATAACCTAGATGATAAAAAAAAATAGAGTGTCACGGGTGGTTACACCAGGCCGTGCCTTATGTTGCGTTTTGTCGATATTCTCCGGTGTTTTGTGTTAGTTCCTGTCCTGTGCTTTTATTTTGGCGGCTCTTCCGGTTTTGTTGGTGTTTTCCCCTGGCTGCTTCACTTCACTTTCCCCTCACCTGTTTTCTGTTTTGCAATCAAGACTATTTAAGTTGATCCTTTTTTCTACCTTCGTTGCCGGGACATTGATGATGTTGTTATCGTTTCAGTGGACAACAAAAGATCCTTTCATGCTAAGCCTAATGCGCTCTACTTTGTGGACGCCATCTGCTCCGCATTTCCCGTTAGTGTTTTTCTAGGTTTCAGCAGTTTTGTTTTGTTTTGTTTTCTTCATAAATGGGTTGGCAAGTATGTGTGTGAACATATTAACATTAAATGTATTTATGTAAAATACATAATGAACTTTAATTATGTAAAATACGCTATGGACGGTATACTTTTATGTTTATTTGATGTTTATATTTTCAGTCTTACAAACGTAAATGAAGGAAGAAGTGTAAATAAGTAAAACCAAGGAAGGACAATTATTCAAAAGAAGGAACATTAACCCTCAACCAAAACTGGAACTTATTTTTCTTCATACTGTTAACTAGCTGCACACGCTGGAAACAGGTTTTGAGGGCAAAATTATGTATATTTTGCCACGTAAAAGCCGATGTGTTTACTTTGCAATTAAGTAAAAGCAGTCTCAAAGAAACATAACCTGCGGAGGCTCTTTCTGACGAAACATACACATTTTGATGTCCGGCCCTGGGGGTCTTGAAACTGCGGCCCTCTTCATGATGTAGTTGAAAATGCCCTGGAATACACTAATTAATCTCTACTAGACTGCATTTTTTATAGCAATGACATACAAAATCTTGATATTGTAAAATATTGTTGGAACTAAACATTGCTGGGAAGTAGCTAAATCTAATTAAAGATTAAGACAAAACATCAACTTCCCGCCAATAAAACTACTGCAGACATGAATTATAGATGATAGTAAAATATTTGGCAGGCAACAGCAGATCAACTGCAAAAACTAAACTTCTATCAACTCGTTTTTTATACAGCTAATCCTCATTAGGGTCGCAGCAGTACACGACACCCGTTAACTTCTCCTTAAGAGTGTATCGATCCAATCCATCGACTTCCCATATTTTCTCATAATATATGGCTTGTATATTTGCCTCTAAACCTTTCAAAAGCAGCACTGCTGCAGGTACATAAACCTTAGCCTTTAGGGACAATGTCCTCCAAATGAAACCTGGAAGTGCCTCTGGATCACACGGTTGCAACACAGCAATAAGTTAGAGCAGGGGCGTCAAACTCATTTTCAATGAGGGCCACATCGCAGTAATGGCTGCTTTCAGAGGGCCGCTTTTTTAAAGTTAATTTACATTGTGCATGCGGGTAATAACCAGTGATTAATCATGATTAATCGAAATGCATATGCATTTGTTTATTAGATTTTATTTATAATGTATAACTTGCTTTAAAATCATAAATAAAGGTGACAAGTAAATATTGAACTATTTGTTTGTTTTTATCTCACCCAATGGTTTTGCAATACAGTGTATAATAATATAATTGGCATGATCAGATAATATTAAAGTTTAAAATATGCATTTTTTTTCTGTCAAAATTGAAAGAACGAATGCATTTAGTTTAAAAAAAAAAAAAAAAAAAAAAAAAAAATTACTATTATATTAAAACCCATTTTTTTCCAGTCTTTAGCAGGCCATATAGAATGATGTGGCGGGCCAGAATTGGCTCCCCGGGCCTTGAGTTTGACACCTGTGAGTTAGAGCAAATCATCATATTCTATGTCCTCATGCATATTTTTAATTACATTATAATGGCTCTATATTGGCTATTAATAGTAGGGTATATAATTGTGTGGAAGTTGCCTTCCAGTGGGTCCTCCAGACCACCAAGCATTTCCATGCGAGCCCGTTTCATGGTTACAAGACAGTTTTATTTTTCCAATCAAGTCTCTCAGTGCTTTTCAGCAATCGTCTTTTTGTGATTGTTCATCTCGCTCTCGCTCTCCCCCTGCCCCAGCTCCAACAACGTCTCTTCTCCCGGCTGCTGCTTAAACAGAGCGACAGGTGATTAGATTATAAGGCCCATCTGGGCCATCTACGCACCTGTCGCTGACTTCGAGGCCGGTCCTGGCACACCCCGCTTCGCTGCAGGCCTGCAGGCCACGCCTCCCTCCACGATTTGTTAAACCATTAATTTATTGTACGATTTGATCTATTTTCCATGTCAGTGGGTAGTAAATGTGTAGCGTAGTAAGGTTATTTTTAATGTCATTTTCTGCAGTATGATTGAAAATACCTACAGCATACCATACCATACCATACCAACTTTATTTATAAAGCCCTTTAAAAACAACCACAATTGAAGAACAAAGGGCTGTACACCACAAAGAAATACAGGCAAAGGACAGACTAAAAAAATAACATTTAAAATAGAAGTAAAATACACATTGAAAAAGCAAATACAAATTATCCTAAGAACAATTTGTTAGATAAAAAGCAGTTAGAAAGTTAAAAAAGTTAAAAACAGTTTAAAGTCTCATGCTGGGTTAAAAGCCAGTGAATAAAAATGGGTTTTAAGAAGGGTCTTAAAGCATAACACGGCAGCAACAATTGAGGGTGAATTTGCAAACTATAGAATAAATATAAAGCTAAATTGTTGCATTATTTTTAAAGAGGACATATGATGATTGTATCCATTTATCCACAGAAAGACCCCAAGCCTTGGGGTCGAACCCAGGACCTTTTTATTGTGAGGTACCTGCACTAACCCCTGTTCCACCGTGGTGCCCTATTAATGCAGATTAATGGCGATTAATTTTGAGTTAACTATGAACAAAATGTGATTAATCAGGATTAGGTATTTTAAACGTTTGACAGCCCTAATGTATAGACATCAGAGCAGGCGGGAGGGCATGAATCACACTGGAGGCTTGAGTTATTCCAGCAGAGGGGGAGAGGGCTGGCCGACAGCCTAAACTAGGTTGCCCACATAAGTACGTCAGTCAATCAGTGACGTCAGAAATGGTCGACTGCAAAACAGCATTCAGAGCTGGGGCGATTATTATTAAGGCTTAGGTCAGGCTAATTACAAATTAAGTACTAATCAAATATACTGAAAGGACTAATACAAATGTATGGAAAATAAATGTACATACAATTACACTTTGTTAAAATGAATACATTCTAACTAAATTGATAATAAATAATAATAATATAAATGTTACCTAAATAAACGAACATTACAATTTAAAGGCAAATGAAAATACAGCTTCACCACTTTAGACATAATTTTTGCGCCTAAAAAACGGATCTTTGACTTTAGCTCCAGACTTCTTCTGTTTGTTTGAGATTTTCAATACTGCCACTAGTGGTGGCAGAGTGTATTACAGCTGAGGAAAGCTGTGCTGTCCGCACAGACCCATCCATCCATTTCCTAAAGCTTGTCCCTTTCGAGGTCGCAGAGGGTGCTGGAGCCTATCTCAGCTGCATTCGGACGGAAGGCGGGGTACACCCTGGACAAGTCGCCATCTCATCACGGTCCACACAGACCACAGCTGAGAAACATATATGTTTGGGCGGCCCTCTAGGGCACAGGTGTCAAACTCAAGGCCCGGGGTCTAGTTCTGGCCAGCCGCATCATTCTATGTGGCCCGCGAAAGCCTAGAAAAAATGGGTTTCAATAAAATACTTTTTTTTTTTTTTTTTTTTTTTTACTAAATGCATTCCTTCTTTCAATTTTGACAGAAAAAAAATGCATATTGTAAACTTTAATATTATCTGATCATGCCAATTATATTATTATATACTGGATTGCAAAACTATTTTTGTGAGATAAAAACATAGCGGCCTAGTGGTTAGAGTGTCCGCCCTGAGATCGGTAGGTTGTGAGTTCAGAACCCCGGCGGAGTCACACCAAAGACTATAAAAATGGGAGCCATTACCTCCCTGCTTGGCACTCAGCATCAAGGGTTGGAATTGGGGGTTAAATTACCAAAAATGATTCCCGGGCGTGGCCACCGCTGCTGCTCACTGCTCCCCTCACCTCCCAGGGGGCGATCAAGGGGATGGGTCAAAAGCAGAGGATAAATGCGTGACAATCATTGGTACTTTAACTTTATTTATGATTTTAAAGCAAATTATACATTTAAAAAAATGTAATAATCAAATGCATATGCATTTTGATTAATCATGATTAATCATAGGTTATTACCCGCATGCATAATGTGTATTAATTTTAAAAAATCGGCCCTCTGAAAGCAGCCATTACTGCGATGTGGCCCTCAATGAAAATTAGTTTGACACCCCTGCTCTAGGGGGCTCTTGCGGCCCAACAATGGTTCAGGAAACGCCCTATGTTTAAAGGGGAACATTATCACAATTTCAGAAGGGTTAAAACCATTAAAAATCAGTTCCCAGTGGCTTATTTTATTTTTCGAAGTTTTTTTCAAAATTTTACCCATCACGCAATATCCCTAAAAAAAGCTTCAAAGTGCCTGATTTTAACCATCGTTATAAACACCCGTCCATTTTCCTGTGACGTCACATAGTGATGCCGATACAAACAAACATGGCGGAAAGAACAGCAAGCTATAGCGACATTAGCTCGGATTCAGACTCGGATTTCAGCGGCTTAAGCGATTCAACAAATTACGCATGTATTGAAACGGATGGTTGTAGTGTGGAGGCAGGTAGCGAAAACGAAATTGAAGAAGAAACTGAAGCTATTGAGCCATATCGGTTTGAACCGTATGCAAGCGAAACCGACGAAAACGACACGACAGCCAGCGACACGGGAGAAAGCGAGGACGAATTCGGCGATCGCCTTCTAACCAACGATTGGTATGTGTTTGTTTGGCATTAAAGGAAACTAACAACTATGAACTAGGTTTACAGCATATGAAATACATTTGGCAACAACATGCACTTTGAGAGTGCAGACAGCCCATTTCAGGCGCACTAAGAACATATATTTTTCCACGATTTCAGCACTCAGGTTAACCATACCTAAATAGACACAAAATACTGCATTACACAAGACTACCCGAATGTACTCGAATGATTGAAAAAAATTAATGTTTTTAAGCTAAATTAATGGTAAACACAGTTTATGTATAATAATTTATGTAAAACCGCGAGTAATGAATAAAGTTTTCATCAATTAATATATTCTGTAGACATACCCTCATCCGCTCTCTTTTCCTGAAAGCTGATCCGTCCAGTTTTGGAGTTGATGTCAGCAGGCCAGGGAAGCTAGGGTCGATATTCTTTTCTTGATCATCTTCGGTTCATTCTTGCCATCTCTGTCGTAGCATAGCTTTCGTCGGTAAAGTGTGCGGAACAAACGACTGACCATTTCGTCGGCTTTCCCCACACCCTCGTATTTTGAACAAATTTCGTCCAATTTCTTGCCACTTTCGCATCTTTGGGCCACTGGTGCAACTTGAATCCGTCCCTGTTCGTGTTGTTACACCCTCCGACGAAAGTGAGAAAATGGCGGATTGCTTCCCGATGTGACGTCACGTTGCGACGTCATCGCTCCGAGAGCGAATAATAGAAAGGCGTTTAATTCGCCAAAATTCACCCATTTAGAGTTCGGAAATCGGTTAAAAAAATATATGGTCTTTTTTCTGCAACATCAAGGTATATATTGACGCTTACATAGGTCTGGTGATAATGTTCCCCTTTAAGAAACACTGTTCTAATGCAGAATAAATACTTTATACCAATTGTTGAGTATTGTTCACTAATTATGTCCGAAGCAGTGAGAATAACACCAAGAGAAGACATGTTTATATATACAGAACTGATCTTACATGCATGAGTAAATGTGTTGTCTCACTGTCTTTTTGTCGTCTTTCAACTTGAACTGATTAGTATGTGATGTCTGCTCTCAAGCTGGACGTCTTCATTATTACCACCCATACACATACTCTTAGTCATCCAGATAATGATCTCTCTTCTTATGTACATAATCCCCCAGCACTGCGGCCGCTTATTCGTCATCATTCCGTCTCTCACTCCTCCTACTTACTTTTCCGTACTTCCAATTGACCCCTCGTGCTTGTGTTTGACTCCATGGTGCCGTCACGGCACACAGAGAATTGATGGGACGCTGGCAGTATTTGCTGTTGCCTAACTGGCTCATACCGAGGCTCTTTTAGTCAGTGGGTAGAACATGTGCAGAAAGATGATTTAAATTCAAGACATTTTTAGGGTGGAAATTCATTTTTACATGTCAATTCACACTGATCTTGTTCGAGTTTTGCATAGTTGCAGTTGGCGCAATCCCAGGATACAGAGAAGGCAGGTGAGGTGCAAGTAAAAGGCCCTTTCATTAAGTACCGTATTTTCCGCACTATAAGGCGCACCGGATTAAAAGGCGCACCTTCAATGAATGGCTTATTTTAATACTTTGTTCATATATAAGGCGCACCGCATTATAAGGTGCATAGAATAGACGCTACAGTAGAGGCTGGGGTTACGTTATGCATCCTGTAGTTGCGAGACCTGTTGTGGCTCAATATTGGTCCATATATAAGGCGCACCGGATTATAAGGGGCGGTATGGCGTAGTGGGTAGAGCAACCGTGCCGAAACCTGAGGGTTGCAGGTTCGCTCCCCGCCTCATACCATCCAAAAATCGCTGCCGTTGTGTCCTTGGGCGGGACATTTCACCCTTTGCCCCCGGTGCCACTCACACCGGTGAATTGAATGATGAATGATAGGTGGTGGTCGGAGGGGCCGTTGGCGCAAATTGCAGCCACGCTTCTGTCAGTCTACCCCACGGCAGCTGTGGCTATGAAGGTAGCTTACCACCACCATGTGTGAATGATTGATGGGTTCTACTTGTAAAGCGACTTTGGGTACTTAGAAAAGCGCTATATAAATCCCAGTTATTATTATTATGAGGCGCACTGTCAGCTTTTGAGATAATAGGAGGTTTTTAGGTGCGCCTTATAGTGCGGAAAATACGGTACCAAAGAAAGAAAAGGCACCAGCGTGGCAACAGCAGTAGATCACGGGTGAGCATAAAATATGACAAAAGCAAGGCAAGGCAATGTGGCAAGAGCCGTTAAATTCAATAGTTCAAATTGAGTATTTAAATAAAGGGAAAGTTGACAGCGCCAAAATTATAAAATTGTTCCCAGAATCAGAGCAAGTTTTGACTGCAGGAATGTCTACCAGAGCTGTTGCCCATGAATTGAATGTTCATTCCTCTCCCATAAGTCATCTCCAAAGTCATTTCAGAGAATTTGGCAGTACATCCAACCGGCTTCACAACCACGTGTACCCACACCAGCACAGGACCTCCACATCCAGCAGGTGCTCCATGATCGTCTGAGACCAGCCACCGGGACAGCTGCTGCAACAATTGGCTTGCATAACCAAATAATTTCTGCACAAACTCTGAGAAACCGTTTCAGGAAAGCTTATCTGCATGCTCGTCGTCCTTATCTGGATCTCGACCTTACTGCAGTCCGTTGTCGTAACCGTCTTGAGTGGGCAAATGCTCACATTCGATGGCGTCTGGTACGTTGGAGAGGTGTTCTCTTCAGGGATGAATCCCGGTTTTTAATGTTCAGACAGCGTGTGTGGCGTCGTGCGGGAGAGCAATTTGATGATGTCAACTATTGTGAATGGAATGGACCAAGCTGGAGGTGGGGTTATGGTATGGGCAGGCGTATATTATGGACAATATACACAAGTGCATTTTATTGATGGCATTTTGAATGCACAGAGATACCGTGACGAGATCCCGAGGCCCATTGTTGTGCCATTCACCCGAGACCATCACCTCATGTTGCAGCATGACAATGCAACCTCCATGTTGCAAGGATCTGTACACAATTCCTAGAAGCTGAAAACATCCCAATTCTTGCATGGTCAGCGTATTCACCGGACATGTCACCCATTGAGCATGTTTGGGATGCTGTGGATCGGCGTATGCGTTCCAGTTCCTGCCAATATCCAACAACTTCGCACATCCATTGAAGTGGAGTGGATCAACATTCCACAGGCCACAATCAACAACCTGATCAACTCTATGTGAAGGAGATGTGTTGCACTGCGTGAGGCAAATGGTGGTCGCACCAGATACTGACTTCTTTTCCCCAATAAAGCAAGACTGCTCATTTCTGTGAGGTATGTTGGCAAAAAACAAATGCTCACTAACACAGATTTAGACAGATTTGTGAACAATATTTGAGAGGAATAGGTATTTTGTGTATATAGTGCAAGTTTTAGATCTTTGAGTTCAACTCGTGAAAAATGGGAACAAAAATAAAAGTGTTGCGTTTATATTTTTGCTTAGTACATATATATTTATATATATAAATATATATATATATATATATATATATATATATATATATATATATATATATATATATATATATATCATCTCAAACCACAACAAAACAATTGCAAATGAGCCGTCGACCCCCAGTCAGAACGACTCCAAAACCAACAAAGCATGTAACTGTCGAAAGAAACCTGATTGCCCCCTCAACGGGGGATGCTTACAAACATCAGTTGTCTACCAATCTAAGGTAATACGCAAGGACATTAACACATCCGACACATATGTAGGATTAACCGAGGGTGAATTCAAAACCAGATGGAACAACCACAAGGCTTCTTTCAGGAACAAAAACCTGCGAAATACCACAGAACTCAGCAAACACATTTGGGACCTCAAAGACAATAATGTTGAATATTCAATAACATGGCAAATTCTTGCATCCAGCACACCTTACAATAGTGGTAATAAAAGATGCAACCTATGCTTGAAAGAGAAACTGTTTATTATCTACCGTCCAGACCTGTCATCCCTCAACAAGCGCAGCGAAATTGTAACAACATGCCGCCATAGACGGAAACACCTCCTAGGTAACACATGAACCAATCACCACGCCCCTAGGCCAGCCTGTACCCACCCACTCTGTGCCCTATATAAACCATGGTATGCGAATGCTCCCATTAAAATCTCCTGACGATTGAGGGTACCCCCCTCATGAAACAGGCCTGTAGAGATGAAATAGTCTTGTGATTTTTTTTCCCCACACATACATATATATATATATATATATATATATATATATATATATATATATATATATATATATATATATATATATATATATATATATATATATATATATATATATATATGTGTATAAATAAATCAGGGAAACCTGCGAAACAGGTCTGTAGGGAGAATATAGCCTCTGTATTTTTCCCTGACCTAACGTGTATGTATATATATATATATATATATATATATATATATATATATATATATATATATATATATATATATATATATATATATCCATCCATCCATCCATCCATTTTCTACCGCTTATTCCATTCGGGGTCGCGGGGGGGCGCTGGAGCCTATCTTAGCTACGATCGGGCGGAAGGCGGTGTACACCTTGGACAAGTCGCCACCTCATTGCAGGGCCAACACAGATAGACAGACAACATTCACACTCACATTCACACACTATGGCCAATTTAGTGTTGCCAATCAACCTATCCCCAGGTGCATGTCTTTGGAGGTGGTAGGAAGCCGGAGTACCCGGAGGGAACCCACGCAGTCACGGGAAGAACATGCAAACTCCACACAGAAAGATCCTGAGCCCGGGATTGAACCCCAGACTACTCAGGACCTTCGTATTGTAAGGCAGATGCACTAACCCCTCCACCACCGTGCTGCCCCTTCTCAAAAAAAAAAGTGTACCCATTCACACACACATTCACACACTGGTGGCGGGAGCTGCCATGCAAGGCGCTAACCAGGACCCATCAGGAGCAAGGGTGAAGTGTCTTGCTCAAGGACACAACGGACGTGACTAGGATGGTAGAAGGTGGGTATTGAACCAGGAACCCTGGCACGGCCACTCTTCTACCTTCGCCACGCCGTCCCCTATCTATATATATATATATATATATATATATATATATATATATATATATACAGTCGTGATCAAAAGTTTACATACACTTGTAAAGAACATAATGTCATGGCTGTCTTGAGTTTCCAATAATTTCTACAACTCTTATTTTTTTGTGATAGAGTGATTGGAGCACATACTTGTTGGTCACAAAAAACATTCATGAAGTTTGGTTCTTTTATGAATTTATTATGGGTCTACTGAAAATGTGAGCAAATCTGCTGGGTCAAAAGTATACATACAGCAATGTTAATATTTGGTTACATGTTCCTTGGCAAGTTTCACTGCAATAAGGCGCTTTTGGTAGCCATCCACAAGCTTCTGCTTGAATTTTTGACCACTCCTCTTGACAAAATTGGTGCAGTTCAGCAAAATGCGTTGGTTTTCTGACATGGACTTGTTTCTTCAGCATTGTCCACACATGTAAGTCAGGACTTTGGGAAGGCCATTCTAAAACCTTAATTGTAGCCTGATTTAGCCATTCCTTTACCACTTTTGATGTGTGTTTGGGGTCATTGTCCTGTTGGAACACCCAACTGCGCCCAAGACCCAACCTCCGGGCTGATGATTTTAGGTTGTCCTGAAGAATTTGGAGGTAATGCTCCTTTTTTACTGTCCCATTTTCTTTCTGTAAAGCACCAGTTCCATTGGCAGCAAAACAGGCCCAGAGCATAATGATACCACCACCATGCTTGACGGTAGGCTTGGTGTTCCTTGGATTAAAGGCCTCACCTATTCTCCTCCAAACATATTGCTGGGTATTGTGGCCAAACAGTTCAATTTAAGTTTCATCCGACCACAGAACTTTCCTCTAGAAGGGTGAATGTCCGTTTGTATTGTTGGACACCTTAAAAAAAATATATGTGTGTGTGTCTCAGTGCTGAGTGCACCCTTTTAATAGTGATTATTTGTGAATAGATACAGCTTTTACTTCACACACACACACACACACACACACACACACACACACACACACACACACACACACACACACGCTAGGGTAATGTAGAGAATGACACCTCTGCAATAAAAAAAAAAACATTTTGGTGGAGAAATAATCATAGAGCAACAAAAGCTTTTTGCACTCAGTATGATAGTCAAAGGAATAGAAAATAGGAAATGCCATGCTGTACCACACACACACACACACACACACACACACACACACACACACACACACGCACAGTGTCCTCCTTTCCCCTTTCCCTCGTCCATCCCCATTTCTCTGCCCAAAAGGTTAGTAAATGTCATGTGGGAGTTGTCATCATCTTCAATGGCATCATCTTTCTTCATACAAACACTGGCTTTTGTGCATCTTTGTGTGTGTGAAAAGTGAAAAGGGGCTGAATGAAATAGAGCGCTGTGTTGGAAACGGGCGTGCATCAAGTGGCATATACACACACGTGCGTACTCGCCTGATAATAATAAAGTTCAATTTGTATGTTTTCATTTTGTCATGGGAGGGAAAAAAAACATGGCACAAAAACGTCAGTGTAGAATTCTGTGTGCTATCCAGTGACACACGCACACACACACACACACACACACACACACACACACACACACACACACACACACACACACACACACAGGTCAACTCTGCTGCGTCTTCACTATATTTTATGGCTAATAGAAGAAGCAAGCCATTGTGGATATGACAAATCCCTACACACCGACACTTTTACGAGCCCTAAAGAGCCCCTTGACAAACGACTGGGCTGTTACCCTAATATTCTAATGCTGTGTGTGTGTGTGTGTGTGTGTGTGTGTGTGTGTGTGTGTGTGTGTGTGTGTGTGTGTGTGTGTGTGTGTGTGTGTGTGTGTGTGTGTGTGTAATGCCTATCTACAACAACAGTAAACAAGCTGTGGCACTGAGAACAAATGTACACACAGACATTACAGGTATGAATGTACTAGAGTTGTACGGTATACCGGTACTAGTATAGTGTCACGGTACTAATGAATCAAAAACGGTACTATACTATGTTTGAAAAGTGCCAGTCCGCCATATTTATAACAATTTTTTTTACAGGCATGACGCATACTGGCCAACCTTGAGACCTCCGATTTCGGGAGGTGAGGGGTGGGGGTGGGGGTGGGGTTGGGGGCGGGGGCGTGGTTAAGAGGGGAGTATATTTACAGCTAGAATTCACCAAGTCAAGTATTTCATATATATATATATATATATATATATATATATATATATATATATATATATATATATATATATATATATATATATATATGTATATATATATGTATATATATATATATATGTATATATATATATATATATATATATGTATATATATACATATATATATACATATATATATATATATATATATATATATATATATATATATATATATATAAGAAATACTTGACTTTCAGTGAATTCTAGATATAAATATATATTTATTTTATTATATATATATATATATATATATATATATATATATATATATAAGAAATACTTGACTTTCAGTGAATTCTAGATATAAATATATATTTATTTTATTATATATATATATATACATATATATATATATATATATATATATATATATATATATATATATATATACATATATATATATATATATATATATATATATATATATATATATATATATATATATATATATATATATATATATATATAAATAAAAGAAATACTTGAATTTTAGTGTTCATTTATTTACACATACACACACACATAACACTCATCTACTCATTGTTGAGTTAAGGGTTGAATTGTCCATCCTTGTTCTATTCTCTGTCACTATTTTTCTAACCATGCTGAACACCCTCTCTGATGATGCATTGCTGTGTGGCACGCACAAAAGTGCTTTCATCAAATGCACTAGATGGCAGTATTGTCCTGTTTAAGAGTGTCACAACATTGCTGTTTACGGCAGACGAACTGCTTTACGGTAGACGAAAACGTGACTGCTGTTGTTGTGTGTTGTTACCGAGCTGGGAGGACGTTACTGAAACTGCCTAACAATAAACCCACATAAGAAACCAAGAACTCGCCCTCGATCATTCTACAGTTATAATGATTCGGCAGGCACGTTGTTTATATTGTGGGAAAGCGGACTCAGGTCCGCATGGAGCTGGAGGGGGCGTGGCCTCCAGCTCCGCCTGAATTTCGGGAGATTTTCGGGAGAAAATTTGTCCCGGGAGGTTTTCGGGAGAGGCGCTGAATTTCGGGAGTCTCCCGGAAAATCCGGGAGGGTTGGCAAGTATGGCATGACGGCGCGTTGTCGTCACATCGTGACATTGCTGGTTATACGAGTAGAGGAGCATATTCGGCAGCGCGTAATCACGGAGTACTAACAGGCAGACACGGTGTGTAGACAGAAAAGGGAGAATGGACGCATTTAGGCTTAAAAACTAGCGATAAAGGTGAAGTTTTAACACTGAAACGACCTCAGGAAGAGGTGCTTTAAGACATGTGTAGCTAGTTAGCAGCTAACGTCCATCCGCAGTCGGCAGTGTTTTAGCTACTTCTAAATCACTAATCCTTGCCTCCATGGCGACAAATAAAGCATGTTTCTTGCAAGCATCATCCCTGCAGGACGAGGAATAGCTATTAGCGAATAATTTCGCCCACACCTAGTGTGTGTGTGACAATCATTGGTACTTTAACTTTAACTTTAACATGCTTCACTACACACCATAGCCCACCGGCGTCACAATTGCAAACAAACGCCATGGGTGGATCTACACCTGACATCCATTGTAATGATACCAAGTACAAGAGTGTATCTAGTCGATACTACTAACGTTAAAGTACCACTGATAGTCACACACACACTAGGTGTGGTGAAATTACCCTCTGCATTTGACCCATCCCCTTGTTCCGCACCCTGGGAGGTGAGAGGAGCAGTGAGCAGCAGCGGTGGCCGCGCTCGGGAATCATTTTGGTGAATCCAACCCTTGAGGAGTCATATTATTTTGTTTTTTTTCTAAATGTAAAACACTTCCTTGTGGTCTACATAACATGTAATGGTGGTTCTTTGGTCAAAATGTTGCATAGATGATGTTTTACAGATCATCTTCAAGTCGCTTTCTGACAGTCGCTTCGGGGTGCGCCGTTTTGTGGGCGGTCTTATTTACGTGGCTCACCTTCGGCAGTGTCTTCTCCCCGTCATCTTTGTTGTAGCGGTGTAGCGTGCAAGGACGGGTGTGGAAGAAGTGTCAAAAGATGGCGCTAACTGTTTTAATGACATTCAGACTTTACTTCAATCAATAACGGAGCAGCATCTTTTCATCTGTGGCTCACTAGTGCAACGACATATGTGTCCCGTGAAAAACCGTCCGACCGGAACTCTATAATAACTAAAGTTCCTTGGGTGAATAATATAAACTCACTACACCGGTAGTTTTTAGCGCTTCCATAGCGAGATATAAGTAAGAACTTTACACTACTTTATATTAGAAATGCCAACAGCGGAGGATGAATGTCCCATAACAAGAAGATAGTGAAAAAGAAGAAGCTTATCGACTACGGTATCGGCACGGACTACACTGGCGGATATACGCACATTTTCAGTACTTATGCAGATCTCAAATACAGATCAGCATGTACCAGAAGGTAAGAAAAGTTGGTTTTGTATAATATTGTGAAACAAAACGGCAGATAATATGTCTGCTAATGGGTGCCATTTTGCGGTCCTTATACACACACTATAGTAATACTTGTATCTCTGACTACGGTAGCCGTAATGCGCCGACAATCCATCAAGCGGTGCGGCTTCAAAGTGATACTAAAACCTTTTGATACATTTTTCAGCGCCGTGTGTAATGTTCTATATTCTCAATGTAACACTTAAAGTTTCGGTGTTGTTTAGTGGCGTCATATTGCAGTCTACACGTATCTCTTATGTGTGACTCCCATCTACTGGTCGCACTTATCATTACACCATGTGCCAAATAAAATTGCTTCGAGGTCGGTAAGCACAACCAGAATTATTCCGCACATTAGGCGCACCGGGTTATAAGGCGCACTGTCGATTTTTGGGAAAATGAAAGGATTTTAAGTGCACCTTATAGTTCGAAAAATACGGTAATTCAGGAATTAGTGTTTCATTTGTAAATATTCCAACACTGTGTTCCTGTTCAAATTGTGTGTAATGTTGCCAAAATATGGGATATACGTCTTAAATAAAACCTTTGCCTGGTTTTTAATGAATACATAGGCCTATAACGCTATTGTATTTTAAAGGCCTACTGAAATGCGATTTTCTTATTTAGACGGGGATAGCAGGTCCATTCTATGTGTCATACTTGATCATTTCGCGATATTGCCATATTTTTGCTGAAAGGATTTAGTAGAGAACATCGACGATAAAGTTCGCAACTTTTGGTCGCTGATAAAAAAGCCTTGCCTGTACCGGAAGTAGCAGACGAGTAGCGTGACGTCACAGGTTGTGGAGCTCCTCACATCTGCACATTGTTTACAATCATGGCCACCAGCAGCGAGAGCGATTTGGACCGAGAAAGCGACAATTTCCCCATTAATTTGAGCGAGGATGAAAGATTCATGGATGAGGAAAGTGAGAGTGAAGGACTAGAGGGCAGTGGGAGCGATTCAGATAGGGAAGATGCTGTGAGAGGTGGGTGGGACCTGATATTTAGCTGGGAATAGCTAAAACAGTAAATAAACACAAGACTCTATTAGCCACAACACAACCAGGCTTATATTTAATATGCCACAAATTAATCCCGCATAACAAACACCTCTCCCCTCCCGTCCATATAACCCGCCAATACAACTCAAACACCTGCATCACACACTCAATCCCACAGCCCAAAGTACCGTTCACCTCCCCAAAGTTCATACAGCACATATATTTCCCCAAAGTCCCCAAAGTTACGTACGTGACATGCACATAGCGGCAGGCACGTACGGGCAAGCGATCAAATGTTTGGAAGCCGCAGCTGCATGCGTACTCACGGTACCGCGTCTGTGTATCCAACTCAAAGTCCTCCTGGTAAGAGTCTCTGTTGTCCCAGTTCTCCACAGGCCAATGGTAAAGCTTAACTGTCATCTTCCGGGAATGTAAACAATGAAACACCGGCTGTGTTTGTGTTGCTGCAGCCGCCCGCAATACACCGCTTCCCACCTACAGCTTTCTTCTTTGCTGTCTCCATTGTTCATTGAACAAATTGCAAAAGATTCACCAACACAGATGTCCAGAATACTGTGGAATTTTGCGATGAAAACAGACGACTTAATAGCTGGCCACCATGCTGTCCCAAAATGTCCTCTACAATCCGTGACGTCACGTGCCGGCGTCATCATACCGAGACGTTTTCAGCAGGATATTTTGCGCGAAATTTAAAATTGCACTTTAGTAAGCTAACCTGGCCGTATTGGCATGTGTTGCAATGTTAAGATTGCATCATTGATATATAAACTATCAGACTGCGTGGTCGGTAGTAGTGGGTTTTAGTAGGCCTTTAATGTTGGTCATTATGGTGATATTTGGAGAGCCAAGTGCTTTCTGAGGTGGACATAGACTTCCAAACTAACTTATTTCTATCACTTCTTTTTCGACGTCTTCCGTTACGTCCGAAGAGCAACACTCAATGTTGAAAGCTGAAGCTTGCTGGGAAGACCGAAGCGCGGATGGTTCATGTTTATTCTTTACAAATCAAATGAGCGACAAGGCGTCCCGACCCACATGCTCCACCCTCATCTCGTAAGTCTTAAAAGAGTCTTTGTCTCACACCTTTTCCGTGCTCCTCCCGTCCTATAATGCCCTAACGGCCGCACGCTGTTATTTCCCCCGAGGGCCAGCCGGCCCGAGCACTGTTGTGGGAATGCATTAAATTCAAGAGTTGTTGACGCACGCTTAACAGAAAGCAATAACCTGTGCAGGGTCATTTTTTTTTTTCCTCTTTTCCTTTCATTTTCTGAGGGTGGAACAGAATTGCCTTTCAAAGCGTCAATGATTAAGGTGTGTTTAGCGAGGGAGTTAGGGAGAATTATGCACGTCTTGACAAGATTAAAAGCAGACGACAGGGTCAAAGGGATGAGTGCAACGTTTTACTGTTTTAATAACACCTTTGCCTTAAAACATTGCGGTGGGAACGCCAACCATGATTGACAGAGATGATATCAGGTATCCATCCTGCAGCCAAAACAATGACAAAACAGGCCAGGTCATAAAAACGCACACACACTTGGATTTACTCCTATACTTCTCAAGCGTGTAGTTGAGCGCACATGTTTTATAATGACAAGTCTTTCCCTTGACACCCGTGAAACACCTTTTGGGGCATCAGAAAAAGCACTGAGCGATATAATAATAGCCTACAAAAATATGACATAGATTGACTACTTTATCGGAAATCTGAACCTGCTAAGGCGAATACCAACCTAAAACACCACAGCCACGCCCCTAGGGGACTTAGCTTACTGTTTCACACCTTTAGACACATTATATTGCCAAAAGTATTTGGCCACCCATCCAAATGATCAGAATCAGGTGTCCTAATCACTTGGCCTGGCCACATGGGTGACAGAGTTTGGAACTTGACTGGCCTGCACAGAGTCCTGACCTGAACCGGTAGTTTTTAGCGCTTCCATAGCGAGATATAAGTAAGAACTTTACACTACTTTATATTAGAAATGCCAACAGCGGAGGATGAATGTCCCATAACAGGAAGATAGAGAAAAAGAAGAAGCTTATCGACTACGGTATCGGCATGGACTACAGTGGCGGATATACGCACATTTTCAGTACTTATGCAGATCTCAAATACAGATCAGCATGTACCAGAAGGTAAGAAAAGTTGGTTTTGCATAATATTGTGAAACAAAACAGCAGATAATATGTCTGCTAATGGGTGCCATTTTGCGGTCCTTATACACACACCATAGTAATACTTGTATCTCTGACTACGGTAGCCGTAATGCGCTGACAATCCATCAAGCGGTGCGGCTTCAAAGTGATACTAAAACATTTTGATACATTTTTCAGCGCCGTGTGTAATGTTCTATATTCTCAATGTAACACTTAAAGTTTCGTTGTTGTTTGGTGGCGTCATATTGCAGTGTACACGTATCTCTTATGTGTGACTCCCATCTACTGGTCGCACTTATCATCACACAGCTCCTCACATCTGCACATTGTTTACAATCATGGCCACCAGCAGCGAGAGCGATTCGTACCGAGAAAGCGACGATTTCCCCATTAATTTGAGCGAGGATGAAAGATTCGTGGATGAGGAAATTGAGAGTGAAGGACTAGAGGGCAGTGGGAGCGATTCAGATAGGGAAGATGTTGTGAGAGGTGGGTGGGACCTGATATTCAGCTTGGAATGACTAAACATTAAATAAACACAAGACATATATATATACTCTATTAGCCACAACACAACCAGGCTTATATTTAATATGCCACAAATTAATCCCGCATAACAAACACCTCTCCCCTCCCGTCCAATACAACTCAAACACCTGCACAACACACTCAATCCCACAGCCCAAAGTACCGTTCACCTCCCCAAAGTTCATACAGCACATATATTTCCCCAAAGTCCCCAAAGTTACGTACGTGACATGCACATAGCGGCACGCACGTACGGGCAAGCGATCAAATGTTTGGAAGCCGCAGCTGCATGCGTACTCACGGTACCGCGTCTGCGCAGAGTCTGGAACTTGACTGGCCTGCACAGAGTCCTGACTTGAACCCGATATAACACCTTTGGGATTAGGGATGATGTTCGAAAACTAGTTCTCCCGATTGTTCGATAAGAAAAGAACCGATTGCATGGATTCGAATTCCTTTTTGAGAAACGGTTCCCGTTATCGAAGTCACTTTAGTAAAGAAAAATATTTGGTTCTTTATTCGAATCCCTGGGAACGAATCCCGTGTCACAGGAAATGTCCTGTGGCACGTCACAGGAAATGTCGTAGCTCAGTAGCAACAACAATGGACGGGAAAAAAACGCTCCAAGGCATGGCTTCACTTTACTAAGAAATATGACGAGGAAACGGCTATCTGCAATTATTGCCAGGCTTCGCTTTCCTGTAAGGGGAGCAGTACAACAAACATGTTGAAACATGTTCAGGCCGTATATAACCTGAAGGTTAGAGAAACGTGTCGTGTCTTCGACACGTGGAGAAGCAGCGACAGAGATGACGAAGCACACCCCTCTTCCTCTGCTTCAACCTGCAGTCCCAGTGATAGTGCCGGTGAGTAAGTAACGTTAACTGTTGCCGGTTAATTTCCATATCTGCTCACTTGTAGCCTTTAGGCTAAAATAACGTTACCAGGACTGCAGTAATGTTAGTTAGACTAACGTTACCTAAGCATAGTCAGTGGCTAACGGTAACGTTAACGTTAGCCTTTTTGTATGTGTCTGATAACGTTAACGTTATCTTGTAGCCTACACCACTCCAGAGTTTGCAGGTCTGTCTAATAAATAATACAAATTAATGCAGGATTTTCCCTGCGTGTATTTTTCTTAGGTGGCCCAATTAAAGGGGCACTAACCGTCAATATGTATTATATTATTTTATTTTTTTCTGAAAAAATATAAGTGAAGGCTGCCAAAAGTGAATTTTTGTTCAACCAAGTATTGTGTGTTTTTTTCCATATACAACAACCTATCTGGATTCGATAAGAGAATCGATAAGGAAACGGTTCGATAAGAGGATTCGATAATGGCATCGAAATCGATCATTTCTAAACAAACATCATCCCTATTTGGGATGAATTAGAGCCAGGCCTTCTCGACCAACATCAATGTGTGACCTCACCAGTGCGCTTTTGGACGATAGTTCAAAAATTCCTATAAAAACACTCCGCAACCTTGTGGACAGCTTTCCCAGAAGACTTGAAGCTGTAATTTATATTTATAAATTATATTTGTATATATTTTCAAATCTCAAAAATATATTTACAAATACACGTTTATTTATACAAATTATTTATTTATTTGTATATCACATTTGTATTTGTATTTGTATATTTATTAATATATGCATATGTTTTAATATCATATTGATATATATATAAGTTGTTGTGAGACAAATCCACTCCCGTCCTTGCACGCTACACCGCTACAACAAAGATGACGGGGACAAGACGCTGTCGAAGGTGAGCCACGTAAATAAGACCGCCCACAAAACGGCACATCCTGAAGCGACTGTCAGAAAGCGGCTTGAAGATTGATTGATTGATTGATTGAAACTTTTATTAGTAGATTGCAGTAGATGATTTGTAAAACATAATCTTTGCAACATTTTGACCAAAGAACCACCATTACATGTTATGTAGACCACAAGGAAGTGTTTTACATTTAGGAAAAAAATCATAATATGACCCCTTTAAAGCGCCCTATAATCCGGTGCGCCTTTTGTATGAAAATAGACTTGAATAGACCCGCTCATCGACAATGCGCCTTATAATCCGGTGCGCCCTTTGGTCCGGAAAATACGGTACTTTATTGATGCATATAATTTTCACAAAAAAACAATGTGGCAGGCCAGATTTGGCCCCTGGGCCTTGGTTTTGGCCCCTGTGATCTAAAGTAGCATTACTCTTACACTGACTAACACCTCATCTTTTATTTCCCATCAATTTCCTACAATCTCATTTGCGTTAATCCAAATTTAAAATAAAGCGTTTCCCGGCCGGCAGCCCCGGTGAGTTCATTAAGCGGTTACCGTCACTTTGTTCCCTTGGCAACCGGCGGAGATGGAAGAGCAATGTGCCTTTTGTTTATCAAAGAGAGGAGAGAGAGAGGACGCAACTAATTGAGTGCTTCCAATTATCTTTGAGATAGATTCACGCCTTGCTTGAAGACCAGCGAGTGCAGCAGAGATCTGCAGAATTTTGGGATGGGACGCCACACAACTTTAGATTTTTTTTTTTTAGATGTAGATTTATTGGTCCCCTTGAGGAAATTCATTGTCACTGCCGTACATTTAAACAATAGACATTACACATCACAAAAAAATAACAAAAAGACATCATACATGACCAACACACATTTACAGGCTTGTCAGACAGGTCGGCCGGGCCTGCTGTTAAGGGCGGCTTAACTTCCTTGCAGGGGCAGCTGAGTTAAATTGTGTGAGAAAACACAATCCCCTTCTTGATTGAGAGGAATGTCTCGCTCATAAGGACAAGTCAAATCTCACCATCGTCATTTTGACAACAAAATACAAATTCCCTCCTCAAATCAAAACTTAAAACACACCTATTCCTGACTGCTTATTCACTTTAAATGGTATTCATTTTTGTTGTTGTTGTTGTTGTTTTTATCCAATTGATTTCATTGTTTTGGTTTTGTACGGTGTCCTTGAGTGCCTACAAAGGCGACTTATCAGTACCGTATTTTTCAGACTATAAGGCGCACTTAAAATCCTTTAATTTTCTCAAAAATCTACAGTGCGCCTTATAAACCGGTGCGCCTAATGTACGGAATAATTCTGGTTGTGCTTACCGACCTCAAAAATATTTCATTGTGTTCATGGTGTAATGATAAGTGTGACCAGTAGATGGCAGTCACACATAAGAGATACGTGTAGACTGCAATATGAGGCCAGCAAAAAATACCAAAACTTTAAAAAAATAAAAAATAAAAATAAAAATAAATATATAAAACATATTAAATAAATTAAAAATTAAAAATTAAAAAATTAAAACATTAAAAAATTAAATTAAAAAATTAAAAAATTAAAATAAAAAAATAAAGTTTATATGTTCTATTGAGATTATACAACACTACACACAGCGCTCAAAAATCTGTCAAAATGTTTTAGTATGACTTTGGTAAGCTATGAACGCTTAATGTATTGTGGGAGCATTAGGCTACCATAGTATATGTACTGTGCATACGAGTATTATTATGGTATTTGTGTATAAGGACTGCAAAATGGCACCCATTAGCAGACACTATCTGGCATTTTGTCTGTCAATATTATGCAAAAACAACTTGTCTTACCTTTTGATGCCTGCTGATCTGTATTTGAGATCTGCATAAGTCCTGAAAATGTGCACGCGTCCGCCATTGTAGTCCGTGCCAACACCATAGTCGATAAGCTTCTTCTTTTTCTCTATCTTCTTGTTATGATACATTCATCTTCCCCTGTTGCCATTTGTAATATGAAGTAGCGTAAAGTTCTTACTTATATCTCGCCAGGAAAGTGCTAAAAACTACCGGTGTAGTGAGTTTATATAATCCACCCAAGGAACTTTAGTTATTAGAGAGTTCCGGTTGGACGATTTTTCACGGGACACATTTCCGGCTCCGGAAATGCTGCTCCGTTATTGATTGAAGTAAAGTCTGAATGTCATTAAAACAGTTAGCTCCATCTTTTGACACTTATTCCACTCCCGTCCTTGCACGCTACACTGCTACAACAAAGATGACGGGGAGAAGACGTTGTCGAAGGTGAGCCACGTAAATAAGACCGCCCACAAAATGGCGCGTCCTGAAGCAAGTCAAAAAGCGGTTTGAAGATGATCTGTAAAACATCATCTATGTAAAATTTTGACCAAAGAACCACCATTACATGTTATGTAGACCACAAGGGAGTGTTTTACATTTAGAAAAAAATAAAAAATATGACTCATTTAATGCGCCTTATAATCCGGTGCGCCCTATAGTCTGAAAAACATGGTAAAATGTATTATTATTATTAAAATACATCTTGTTTTTGTTTTTTAATTGCCTCTTTCCTCCCATCAATTCCTGTTTCCTCTTCCTCTTCACCGGCCTGTCGCTCGCCGCCATTCAAAGAATTAGCCATGCTAACGTCAGCTCTAATTGGCTGTCACTGTGCGCCATAAAATGTGAAGCCACTTCCTGGATATAATCATGTTTACACGTGAGCACCGGGTGCCAGACCGCCTGGCCCGTCTCCCCCCAGCTTGTCGTGGGACTCATTTACTGTGAAATTGCCCATGATGGTCAGTCAACGACAGCGAGCGAAAGGAACTGGCTCAGCGTAAAATAGATTTTCTTTGTGTGTCGTTAATTTGCCAGAAGGGATCACGTGGTCGCGTCAACACAAGCAGGCCTCATTATCTCTGTGTTACTTAAGTCACCAGCAAATAAGCGCAACATATTTGTAATTTAGCAACGACAAATCACAGAACCCGCTTAAGTCAGACGACTCATGACGACATCGTTAGTGGTCAACAAAACCAAGAAAAATAGGTGATAATAAAAGATTTTTAAGCCTATGACAGTGAATTTGAATTGTTTTTATCATTTTGTGCGCGATTCGTTAATTATTATTCTATACCAGGGGTGTCAAACTCATTTTAGATCGGGGGCCACATGGAGAAAAATCTACTCTCAAGTGGGCCGGACTGGTAAAATCACGGCACGATAACTTAGAAATAAAGACAACTTCAGATTGTTTTTCTTTGTTTAAAAATAAAACAAGCACATTCTGAAAATGTACAAATCATAATGTTGTTATGTTTTTTAATACTTACATGTGGCGGTTAATAATGTATGTGTCGTTATTTATATTTTCTGAATAAATGATGTAATAATGTTCATCAGTCAACTCATTGATGTTATTTTCTAGGGGTGTAGGAAAAAATTGATTCGAATTCAAATCACAATTCTCACGTTGTGCGATTCAGAATCGATTCTCATTTTTTAAAAATCAATTTTTTTTATTTTATTTTATTTATTTACTTTTATTTATTTATTTTAATTAATCAACCCAACAAAACAATACACAGCAATACCATAACAATGCAATCCAATTCCAAAACCAAACCCGACCCAGCAACACTCAGAACTGCAATAAACAGAGCAATTGAGAGGAGACACAAACACGACACAGAACAAACCTAAAGTCGTGAAACAAAAATGAATATTATCAACAACAGTATCAATATTAGTTACAATTTCAACATAGCAGTGATTAAAAATCCCTCATTGACATTATCATTAGACATTTATAAAAAAAAAAAAAAAGAACAATAGTGTCACAGTGGCTTACACTTGCATCGCATCTCATAAGCTTGACAACACACTGTGTCCAATATTTTCACAAAGATAAAATAAGTCATTTTTTTGGTTCATTTAATAGTTCAAACAAATTTACATTATTGCAATCAGTTGATAAAACATTGTCCTTTACAATTATAAAAGCTTTTTACAAAAATCTACTACTCTGCTTTCATGTCAGCAGACTGGGGTAGATCCTGCTGAAATCCTATGTATTGAATGAACAGAGATTCGTTTTGAATCGGGAAAAAATCGTTTTTGAATCGAGAATCGTGTTGACGGATTGGGAACACAGTCTGGGGCGATTTCTGAACTGAATCGCAAAATGGATCACATCATGGAAAAGCTTGCTATAAAGGAAGGTTTGGATAGAGAGCCACCATGGACGAAAAAAACAGACAGGTCATTGTCAATGCCTGTTCGAGAAAAAACAAAAATCCTTATCTACGATTTGACTCCTCCGAATGGCCTTGAGACAAGAACAGGCTGTTCTGTAATCATCCCCTAAGGAATTTCAAAGATGGACGCTTTTTGACCTCCCTCCCTCCTCCCCTCCTCAACGACACCTGGGAATTGAACTTTGCTTGCATTGCATGCAGAACGACTCTGGGCTTATGAACATTTACACTTCACCCAAAGACAATGGGCATATATACAAACACCCCCCCCCCCCCCCCCTCTGTTGCGAGTTGTTTTGATTATATGGAACATGTTTATGTGTGCTATGCTAAATGAGTTTTTTTCCCCTTGGACTCAGTCTGGACACCCTCCCGAGGGTCCAGCCTTAGACTGATATTTTTTACTCTTCCCCCCTTTCCCAATATCACCTTTTTCCCACCTTTTTTAAGGAGCGCCATAAGTGGCTGATCCGTTGGCGGTCCCGTCTTGTCTCCCTGTAACGTATGTCTGCTCTTAGTGGGACTGTGCCGAAAATGAAATTTCAATTCTTATGTGTCTTGTACAAGTTAAAGAATGGACAATAATAAAGCATCTTGAATCTTCCATCCATCCATCCATCCATCCATCTTCTTCCGCTTATCCGAGGTCGGGTCGCGGGGGCAGCAGCTTAAGCAGGGAAGCCCAGACTTCCCTCTCCCCAGCCACTTCGTCCAGCTCTTCCTGTGGGACCCCGAGGCGTTCCCAGGCCAGCCGGGAGACATAGTCTTCCCAACGTGTCCTGGGTCTTCCCCGCGGCCTCCTACCGGTGGGACGTGCCCTAAACACCTCCCTAGGGAGGCGTTCGGGTGGCATCCTGACCAGATGCCCGAACCACCTCATCTGGCTCCTCTCGATGTGGAGGAGCAGCGGCTTTACTTTGAGCTCCCCCCGGATGGCAGAGCTTCTCACCCTATCTCTAAGGGAGAGCCCTGCCACCCGGCGGAGGAAACTCATTTCAGCCGCTTGTACCCGTGATCTTGTCCTTTCGGTCATAACCCAAAGCTCATGACCATAGGTGAGGATGGGAACGTAGATCGACCGGTAAATCGAGAGCTTTGCCTTCCGGCTCAGCTCCTTCTTCACCACAACGGATCGATACAGCGTCCGCATTACTGAAGACGCCGCACCGATCCGCCTGTCGATCTCACGATCCACTCTTCCCCCACTCGTGAACAAGACTCCGAGGTACTTGAACTCCTCCACTTGGGGCAAGATCTCCTCCCCAACCCGGAGATGGCACTCCACCCTTTTCCGGGCGAGAACCATGGACTCGGACTTGGAGGTGCTGATTCTCATCCCAGTCGCTTCACACTCAGCTGCGAACCGATCCAGTGAGAGCTGAAGATCCTGGCTAGATGAAGCCATCAGGACCACATCATCTGCAAAAAGCAGAGACCTAATCCTGCAGCCACCAAACCAGATCCCCTCAACGCCTTGACTGCGCCTAGCAATTCTGTCCATAAAAGTTATGAACAGAATCGGTGACAAAGGGCAGCCTTGGCGGAGTCCAACCCTCACTGGAAACGTGTCCGACTTACTGCCAGCAATGCGGACCAAGCTCTGGCACTGATCATACAGGGAGCAGACTGCCACAATCAGACAGTCCGATACCCCGTACTCTCTGAGCACTCCCCACAGGACTTCCCGAGGGACACGGTCGAATGCCTTCTCCAAGTCCACAAAACACATGTAGACTGGTTGGGCAAACTCCCATGCACCCTCAAGGACCCTGCCGAGAGTATAGAGCTGGTCCACAGTTCCACGACCAGAACGAAAACCACACTGTTCCTCCTGAATCCGAGGTTCGACTATCCGGCGTAGCCTCCTCTCCAGTACACCCGAATAGACCTTACCGGGAAGGCTGAGGAGTGTGATCCCACGATAGTTAGAACACACCCTCCGGTTCCCCTTCTTAAAGAGAGGAACCACCACCCCGGTCTGCCAATCCAGAGGTACCGCCCCCGATGTCCACGCGATGCTGCAGAGTCTTGTCAACCAAGACAGCCCCACAGCATCCAGAGCCTTAAGGAACTCCGGGCGGATCTCATCTACCCCCGGGGCCTTGCCACTGAGGAGCTTTTTAACTACCTCAGCAACCTCAGCCCCAGAAATAGGAGAGCCCACCACAGACTCCCCAGGCACTGCTTCCTCATAGGAAGACGTGTTGGTGGGATTGAGGAGGTCTTCGAAGTATTCCCTCCACCGATCCACAACATCCGCAGTCGAGGTCAGCAGAACACCATCCTCACCATACACGGTGTTGATAGTGCACTGCTTCCCCTTCCTGAGGCGGCGGATGGTGGACCAGAATTGCTTCGAAGCCGTCCGGAAGTCGTTTTCCATGGCCTCACCGAACTCCTCCCATGTCCGAGTTTTTGCCTCTGCGACCGCTGAAGCCGCACACCGCTTGGCCTGTCGGTACTTGTCCGCTGCCTCAGGAGTCCTATGAGCCAAAAGAACCCGATAGGACTCCTTCTTCAGCTTGACGGCATCCCTCACCGCCGGTGTCCACCAACGGGTTGTAGGATTACCGCCACGACAAGCACCAACTACCTTGCGGCCACAGCTCCAATCAGCCGCCTCGACAATAGAGGCGCGGAACATGGTCCATTCGGACTCAATGTCCAGCACCTCCCTCGTGACATGTTCAAAGTTCTTCCGGAGGTGGGAATTGAAACTCTCTCTGACAGGAGACTCTGAATCTTGAACTACTCAATCAATCAATCAAAGTTTATTTATAAAGCGCTTTTTAAACATAAAAGAAATGCAACGCAAAGTGCTTTACAAAGTTAAAAATAATACCCCGATGACCCATATCTCCCATTATCACATACATACGCACGGACACAGATACCACACGCACACAACACACACACATATGCAACTATATGGACAAATTAATGCATGGCTGAGTACAGAGGAGCCATGTGAGTAAACACTATCACAGGAGCCATCTGCACCAGGAGGTCATCAGACCATGGCCACCAGGACGCTGACACAAAAGCGCCCCCACAAGCACGGCCGATAACCCCTGAGGTAGATGGCTCATCTGAGGAACGTTGGAAAATAAAAATAATAAAACTTGTAAGATAGTAAGAACAATGAGTAGAGATAAAGAATAAAATACAAGTAAGACATATGAAGATTAATAGAAAATAATAAAAAATTTATTTAATTTAATTAAATTTAAAAAAAAAAAAAATAATATAAAGTAAATAAATAAATGGAACTAAATAAAATCTTGCATAAGTAATAGGATAAAAAGTAAAATACAAATGACTTCAATAAAATACTTAATATCAGGTAAAAGCCAAATAAAAAAGTGGGTCTTAAACCTGCTATCTCACTCATGGTGCATTCAGCACAAACACAATTTTGGACGACAATAATATTATTGCCACTGCTTCAGTCGGTGTGAACTGCTGTTTCTTCATGAATCAGACTCAGTCTCGGTAGATGAGGGCGTCCACGTTGCTTAGTTTGTACTTGTGTGGCTTTCGAGCAATGCTCAAAAATCAAAGCATCCACAATTGAACACGTTTAGAGAGACTATTCCAACATATGATCAACACATCGTCCTCCTGCCGTCTGAAACACTTCAACGTCTCATGCCAAGCTTTCTAAATGTGCTGTGTGTGTGGGGGGGGGAGGGATTGGGGTGGGGGGGTACTTGGTATTTGGAAATTTCCTCTCATAACTGCTGATCCATGAATAGCCCAGCTAGCTGCTTCTCCACATGTCCTGTCACTGAGTGCCTAATTGGCAAAAAAAACAAAAAAAACACATGCACACAAACAGAGAGATGAATGAGTGTGTCTGCATGTACACACACACACACACATACAAACACATACACAAACACACACACACCGATGAATAAGCACGCATACACACCCCAGTAAGGAGAGAAGAAAACACAATTAGAGTAAAAAAAATATAATAAAAAAAGGAAATGTCAGGTCTACTTCACAGTGAGCAGACTTTTCAAGTGCCCCCCCAACACTTCAGCCATGGCTGTGTTGGGAATAGGAATTAACAGAACTTATAAATAAACAATGTTCCCTTGGGAGAGTCGCCTTCTGGTCAGCACACTTGTCAAATGAAGGCCTTTTTAATCTGAAATATTCCTTATACTTCTCGAGTAAAACTCAGCGCTGCATTATTGGGCTACATCTGCCATCTCAGGTGTGCTGCCGTGACAATGAAGTTCCTTGAATCCTTGAATGCTGTTGTGGAGTAAAACACATAAGCAAGGGAACAATTCAACCGTCAAAAATAAAAGGATGAATCGACACGCGATTAATTCAAATAAAATAAAAACAGAATCCGGGCCTTTGTTTATGACGGCTGATTGGTTCCATGGCCTGACCGTGGTGAATTAATTTCTGCCAGGTAGGGTTATAATTAATAAATCAAATATTTTGACAGTTCAATCAATCAATCAAAGTTTACTTATATAGGGCTTAATCACGAGTGTCTCAAAGGGCTGCACAAGCCACAACGACATCCTCGGCTCAGATCCCACATCAGGGCAAGGAAAAACTCACAACACAATGGGAAACAATGAGAAACCTTGGGCGACCGGTGCAATGGACGTCGAGTGGATCTAGTTAATAGTGTGAGAGTCCAGTCCATAGTGGGGCCAGCAGGGGATCATCTTGAGTGGAGACAGGTCAGCAGCGCAGAGACGTCTCCAACTGATGCACAGATGAGTGGTCCAACCCGGGTCCCGACTTTGAACAGCTAGCGGATCATCTGTGGTCCCCTGATAACCTCTCCACGCAGGAGAGGGGAGCAGAGCAGAAAAGAGACGGCAGATCAACTGGTCTAAAAAGGAGGGTCTATTTAAAGGCTAGCGTATACAAATGAGTTTTAAGATGGGACTTAAAGGGGAACATTATCACAATTTCAGAATGGTTAAAACCATTAAAAATCAGTTCCCAGTGGCTTATTATATTTTTCGAAGTTTTTTTCAAAATTTTACCCATCACGCAATATCCCTAAAAAAAAGCTTCAAAGTGCCTGATTTTAACCACCCGTCCATTTTCCTGTGACGTCACATAGTGAAGCCAACACAAACAAACATGGCGGAAAGAACAGCAAGCTATAGCGACATTAGCTCGGATTTAGACTCGGATTTCAGCGGCTTAAGCGATTCAACAGATTACGCATGTATTGAAACGGATGGTTGTAGTGTGGAGGCAGGTAGCGAAAACGAAATTGAAGAAGAAACTGAAGCTATTGAGCCATATCGGTTTGAACCGTATGCAAGCGAAACCAACGAAAACAACACGACAACCAGCGACACGGGAGAAAGCGAGGACGAATTCGGCGATCGCCTTCTAACCAACAATTGGTATGTGTTTATTTGGCATTAAAGGAAACTAACAACTATGAACTAGGTTTGCAGCATATGAAATACATTTGGCAACAACATGCACTTTGAGAGTGCAGACAGCCCAGTTTTCATCAATTAATATATTCTGTAGACATACCCTCATCCGCACTCTTTTCCTGAAAGCTGATCTGTCCAGTTTTGGAGTTGATGTCAGCAGGCCAGGGAAGCTAGGGTCGATATTCTTCTCTTGATCATCTTCGGTGGCATAAGGGACGGTGTGAGCCAAGACATCCAGGGGGTTTAGCTCGCTCGTCTGCGGGAACAAACTGCCGCCATTGCTTGCCGTGCTACCGAGGTCCTTTGTCCCTGAATTGCTCACACACTCCGGCAGATTCAATGGGGGTCTGGCGGCAGATTTCTTTGACTTTATCGTTGGAAATGCATCTGCTTTGAGTGTCGCAGGATATCCACACATTCTTGCCATCTCTGTCGTAGCATAGCTTTTGTCGGTAAAGTGTGCGGAACAAACGTCCAATTTCTTGCCACTTTCGCATCTTTGGGCCACTGGTGCAACTTGAATCCGTACCTGTTCGTGTTGTTACACCCTCCGACAACACACCGACGAGGCATGATGTCTCCAAGGTACGGAAAACAGTCGAAAAAATGGAAAATAACAGAGCTGATTTGACTCGGTGTTTGAGAAAATGGCGGATTGCTTCCCGATGTGACGTCACAACGGATATTAGAAAGGCGTTTAATTCGCCAAAATTCACCCATTTAGAGTTCGGAAATCGGTTAAAAAAATATGTGGTCTTTTTTCTGCAACATCAAGGTATATATTGACGCTTACATAGGTCTGGTGATAATGTTCCCCTTTAAATGCTTCTACTGAGGTAACATCTCTAACTGGTATCCAGGAGGGCATTCCAGAGTACTGGAGCCCGAATAGAAAAAGCCCTATAGCCCGCAGACTGTTTTGGGGCTCTGGGAATCACTAATAAGCCGAACGCAGATTTATATGTCATATCTTGTCATCTTGTCTAGTTTAGTTATGTTCTGTTTGGTTAAAACTCCATTGTTCCTGTTTTTTACACATCCTTGTTTGTTTTGTCACCATGGCGACCCATTAGTTTTCACCTGTCCTCATGAGACTCACGCACCTGTTTGTTATCAGAGAGACTATTATTTAAGCCATAGTTGCCAGGTAGTCGACCTGGCGTCATTACTCTGCATTCTGTTTATGCTCATTCCATGCCATTGTTCCATGCTTGTTTCCAGGCTTTTCCAAGTAAGTTTTGTTCATTCATGTCATGTTTAGCGAGTCTTTTGTTTTATGTCCATAGTCTACGTTAAGTGAAAGTTATTGTTTCTTTAGCCAAGTTTGTGTCTCCGCCTTGTGCGCGTTTTTTGTTTACAATTTTTATTGTAGAAGTTAAATCATGTCTTTACCTTCACGCCATGTCCGGTCCAATTCTTATGCATCTCGGGAAAACAATCCACGCAGGAAACTGCACCATAGTCCAAGTCGTGACAGCTAGATATATATATATATACATATATATATATATATATATATATATATATATATATATATATATATATATATATATATATATATATATATATATATATATATATATATATATATATATATATATATATATGTATGTATGTATGTATATATATATATAGGTATATACAGTATAGGCGTAATATGATCAAACTTTCTTGTTCTTGTCAAAAGTCTAGCAGCCGCATATTGTACCAACTTTGTGTAATTTGTGTAAGACGCTGCCGAAGGTGAGCCACGTAAATAAGACCGCCCACAAAACGGCACATCCTGAAGCGACTGTCAGAAAGCGACTTGAAGATGATCTGTAAAACATCATCTATGCAACATTTTGACCAAAGAACCACCATTACATGTTATGTAGACCACAAGGAATTGTTTTACATTTAGAAAAAAATCATAATATGACCCCTTTAATGCGCCTATTAATCCGGAGCGCCTTTTGTATGAAAAAAAATACCTGAATAGAGACGCTCATCGGCAGTGCGCCTTATAATCCGGTGCGCCCTATGGTCCGGAAAATACGGTACATGGGCGATCCTGCCCGTCAGTTATCACATTGTAATAAATAGTTGACCGAGAACAGTTCTGGTATGAACATAAAAATAAATCATTAAGCCTTAAACAGTGGAGGGGACTGCAATTTCCACCCATCCATCAATTGTCTTTTTTTTAATTTTCCTGTATAAAAAATAAAAAAAAGATATCCCGCTAGGAGTGGAAAATGTTTAGAGTCGGTTGTTCTAATGTTTTCCCACTGGACTCATGTGGATTGTCACCTCTTCCAAGAGTTAGCCTTCCTCTCCTGTAGCGATACCATATGTGCCTCATCATCCCTTCCCTAATTTGCACCAGTCAAGGGCGAAGGATGAAGGACAGCATTGAAGTTAGACCATACCAAAATATATTATTTATTTTTTAATTTTTTGTCTTTCGGCCTTTTTTCTGGGCAGTAGTCAGCACAGTGAGTCAATAGCATGTTTGATTTGGCTCACTTTTTACGCCACATGCCCTTCCTGACGACTTTGGCACTGGACATCTTTGATGATTGGATGCGGGGGATCTAACCGGGAATCAAACCTGCGCCGTCTGCATGAAAGGCAACAACGTGTACCTCTTTACCACCAGGGCCCCAGAATCTGTTAATGAAGAGACCATGTTGATAAACAACACCAAATAAAGTTTTTAGGACAGTATACTCCGCATTGATTCTGGTCCTACTTGACCCAGGAGTCTGATCAATAAAATATGCCTAAAGTTACACTAATTTTACCTCAATAAAAAAGTAGAATGGAATTCTTTAGACAGCTGTGTTTGTGTGGATGTGAAGCAACTCAACACTTCTGACGGAATACACTGCAGTTGCAGCTGAGTGAAAAATCGCTTTTCAAAACTATATTTTTTTTGTTTGTATTGAACCTTCTGAAAGGCTGCTTTTGTTTTGGCAAAAAGAATGTATGTACATATTATTTATTATTAAATTATTTTGTAAACAAAGTAAGATGGGTTTTTTTTTTATTTAAATGTATGTACATATTATTTTCTTATTCAATTATTTTGTTATACAATGTAAGATGTTGTTTAAAAATATGTATGTACATATTATTTATTATAAAATTATTTTGTATAAAAAATTAAGATGCTCTTTAAAAAAATATGTATGTACATATTATTTATTATAAAATTATTTTGTATAAAAAATTAAGATGCTCTTTAAAAAATATGTATGTACATATTATTTATTATAAAATTATTTTGTATAAAAAATTAAGATGCTCTTTAAAAAATATGTATGTACATATTATTTAGTATTAAAATATTTTGTATACAAAGTAAGATGCTCTTTAAAAAATATGTATGTACATATTATTTATTATTCAATTATTTTGTATACAAAGTTAGATGCTCTTTAAATGATGTATTTACACATTATTTATTATTCAATTATTTTGTATACAATGTAAGATGTTCTTTAAAAAATATGTGTGCACATAGTATTTAATATTATATTATTTTGTAAACAAAGTAAGATGCTCTTTAAAAAATATGTATGTACATATTATTCATTATTAAATGATTTTGTATACAAAGTAAGATGCTGTTTAAAAAATATGTACGTACATATTATTTATACAATTATTTTGTATACAAAGTAAGATGCTCTTTAAAAAAATATGTATGTACATATTATGTATTCTTAAATGATTGTGTATACCAAGTAAGATACTCTTTAAAAATATGTATGTACATATTATTTATTATTGAATTATTTTGTATACAAAGTAAGATTCTCTTTAAAAATATGTATGTACATATTATTTATTATTGAATTATTTTGTACACCAAGTAAGATGCTCTGTAAAAATATGTATGTACATATTATTTATTATTAAATTATTTTGTATACCAAGTAAGATGCTCTTTAAAAAATATGTATGTACATATTATTCATTATTAAATTATTTTGTATACAAAGTTAGATGATCTTTAAAAAATATGTACGTACACATTATTTATACAATTATTTTGTATACAAAGTAAGATGCTCTTTAAAAATATATGTATGTACATATTATTTATTATTACACTATTTTGTATACAAAGTAAGATGCTCTTAAAAAATATGTATATACATATTATTTATTATTAAATTATGTTGTATACAAAGTAAGATGCTCTTTAAAAATATGTATGTACAAATTTATTATTAAATTATTTTGTATACTAAGTAAGATGCTCTGTAAAAAATATGTATGTACATATTATTTGTTATTAAATTATTTACTTCGTATACTAAGTAAGATGCTCTTTAAAAAATATGTATTTACATATTATTTATTATTAAATTATTTTGTATACCAAGTAAGATGCTCTTTAAAAAAATATGTATGTACATATTACTCATTATTAAATTATTTTGTATACAAAGTAAGATGCTCTTTAAAAAAATATGTACGTACATATTATTTGTACAATTATTTTGTATACAAAGTAAGATGCTCTTTAAAAAAATATGTATGTACATATTATTTATTATTACACTATTTTGTATACAAAGTAAGATGCTCTTAAAAAAATATGTATGTACATATTATGTATTATTAAATTATTGTGTATACCAAGTAAGATGCTCTTTAAAAATATGTATGTACTAGGGCTTCAACTAACAATTAATTTGATAATCGATTAATCTGTCGATTATTACTTCGATTAATCGATTAATAATCGGATAAAAGAGACCAACTAAATTTCTATCCTTTCCAGTATTTTATTGGGGGGGAAAACAGCATACTGGCATCATACTGGCACCGTACTTATTTTGATTATTGTTTCTCAGCTGTTTGTAAATGTTGCAGTTTATAAAGGTCTATAAAAAAAAAGTAAAATATTACAAAAATATATATATATATAAAAAGAAGCCTCTGCACATACGCATAGCATAGATCCAACGAAACGATGACTAAATTAATCGCCAACTATTTTGATAATCGATTTTAATCGATTTAATCGATTAGTTGTTGCAGCCCTACTATGTACATATTATTTATTATTAAATTGTTTTGTACACCAAGTGAGAAGCTCTTTAAAAATATGTATGTACATATTATTTATTATTAAATTGTTTTGTACACCAAGTAAGAAGCTCTTTAAAAATATGTATGTACATATTATTTATTATTAAATTATTGTGTATACAAAGTAAGATGCTCTTTAAAAAATATGTATGTACATATAATTTATTATTACACTATTTTGTATTCAAAGTAGGATGCTCTTAAAAAAATATGTATGTACATATTATTTATTATTAAATTATTTTGTATACAAAGTAAGATGTTGTTAAAAAAATATGTGTATGTACATAATTTTTGGGTTCCGTCCAGTTGTTGCAAGGGGGGACTTTTATTAGCGACGCACCGTGAGGAACACGCGTGTTTGTTGGCAAAAGATGACTGCAGGTAAGACGTGCCGCAGTCTTGCTACTCCTTTATTGAACGAACTTATTTAGACATTTTGTTAGAATGTATGAAAGCTCTTTTGTTAAGTTTGGTTGGGGGTGAATTAGCCATTGTCCCACTTTTTTAGGTCTATGTTCTCCCTTTTGGTCATGTGGTTTGCTCCGGAAGCAGAGAGTGGAAGTGCAGCTGATGTCATTCATTCACTATCAAAATAATTATGCGTCATATAAATATCATTTTTGATGAGGGACTCCATTATTTGTATTGCTTTTACTTTGTCATTGTGCACTTTATAAAGCCTTTAAAAATATATTATTTTAGGCCAAATGCCCTGCAAAGCTTTTATTATAAGGAATTAGTGTTGTAACGATACCAATATGTTGGTAGCGGTACCGGTTCTAAAATTATTTCGATACTTTTCTGTACTTTTCTAAATAAAGGGGACCACAAAAAAATGGCATTATTGGCTTTATTTTAACAAAGAATCTTAGGGTACATTAAACATATGTTTATTATTGCAGTTAAGTCCTTAAAATAAAATAGTGAACATACTAGACAACTTGTTTTTTAGTAGTAAGTAAACAAACAAATGCTCCTAATTAGTCTGCTGACGTATGCTGTAACATATTGTGTCATTTATCATTCTATTATTTTGTCAACATTATTAAGGACAAGTGGTAGAAAATGAATTATTAATCTATATTGTTCATTTACTGTTAATATCTGCTTACTTTCTCTTTTAACATGTTCTATCTACACTTCTGTTAAAATGTAATAATCACTTATTCTTCTGTTGTTTGATACTTTATATTAGTTTTGGATGATATGGTACCACAAATTTGGGTATCAATCCGATACCAAGTAGTTACAGGATCATACATTGGTCATATTCAAAATCCTCATGTGTCCAGGGACGTTTTTTCTGAGTTTATAAACATAATATACATTTTTTTAAAACGAAAGAAGATGTGATGCCAAAAAAATATCGACGTAATCATAGTAGTATCGACTAGATACGTGCGTGTACTTGATATCAATACAGTGGATGTCAGGTGTAGATCCACTAATGGCATTTGTTTATATTTTGATGCCGGTGAGCTGCGGTGTGTAGTGAAGCATGTTTAGCTATTCCTCGTCCTGCAGGGATGATACTTGTAAGAAACGTACTTTATTTGTCACCATGGAGACCAGGATTAGTGATTTAGAAGTAGCTAAAACACTGCCGATGGCGGATGGACGTTAGCCGCTAGCTAGCTAGCCATGTCTTGAAGCACCTCTTCCTGAGGGCATTTCAGTGTTATAACTTCACCTTTATCGTTAGTTTTTAGGCCAAAATGCGTCCGTTGTCCCTTTTCTGTCTAAACACTGTGTCCGTTTTTAAGTACCCCGTGATTGTGCGCTGCCGAACATGCTCCTCTGCTTGTACAACCAGCAATGTCACGACGTAACTTCGACGCAGGCAGGGGGGGGGGGGGGGGGGGGTGCGGGACCGGTACATTTCAGAGACTGTATAGTACCGAAAATGATTCATTAGTATCGCGGTACTATACTAATACCGGTATACCGTACAACCCTATAAGGAATGTATTTTATTTTTGAGTAAAAATGTCATTATATTAAAGAAAATTCTAAAATGTAGATTTTTGTATTAGGGTGTGCAATATAAGCCAAATGTTAATGTTTTGTATACATACTTCAGCCTTCATAATATTGTACAGTATGTAAAAAATTATATATATATATATATATATATATATATATATATATATGTATATATATATATATATATTAGAGATGCGCGGTTTGCGGACACAACCGCGGATTCGGCGGATTATCCGCGGATCGGGCGGATGAAATTTAAATAAATAAGATTTTATCCGCGCCGCGGGTGGGTCGGGCGGATTAATGAGATTTTTTTTTTTTTTTTTTTTTTTTTTTTTGCGGGTGGCAGTTAAACCAATTCGGAAATATATATACATAGTTAAATGTTGTTAGCCACATACGAAAAACGAGCAGCATTCTTTGAAACAGGCAATTATTTATCAGCAGGCACCTGCAGCAGGCACCTGCAGCACGCCACATCAGAAGAAGAAAAAAAAATGGCAACACCGGCAGTAAACGTGGTGCGCGACAAACTAAAAAAGGGAATACTAAAGACCAGGGGAAAAAAAGGCCAGAAAAGTTCAGCGTGGACTCGTTTTTATGAGGTTGTTAATCAGGATGACAGCAATGCTGGCTACGTGAGTTGCAAGAGCTGCGACGCTGTGTACGTCTACGACAGTCATAAAACCGGGACATCGAACATGGTGCATCATATTTGTGCAAAACCCCGAATCTCCACAAACAGCATGAGCAGTTTCGTTCGCCGTGATCCCAGAAGGGTGCCACAGGATGTTAAAACAAGGCTTACAGATGCATGTGTGGACCTGTGCACTAATGATATGCGCCCGTTTGATATAGTCTCGGGTAAAGGGTTTCAACAAGTGGCCCAGACGCTGATTGACATAGGCGCTAAGTGCGGTGCCGTGGATGCTGGTGCCATCCTGCCCCATCGGCAAACTGTGTGTGACCGGGCAAAGCTGCAGGCTTCCACTGCTAAGCAGACACTTTCGGAGGACATCCAAAAAGCCATCAGCAACAACGGAGGTATTTCTGTAACCACCGATATGTGGACAGATGAATTTAAAAAGAGAGCATATACAGTCCTTACGTGTCACTACATCAGGGAGTGGAAGCTGGAAAATCGTATTTTGGCAACAGTGGAGTTTGACCCAACACTGAAAAAAACCAGCGAAAACCTTCATGAGCAGATAACCAGTGTACTGACGTCCTACAGAATACAACCATCTAAAGTAGTTTTTGTCAGTGACCAGGGCCCTAACATAAAAGCCGCACTCCGCTCCTACCACTGGATTCCGTGCTCCGCACATATCCTGAACACAGTGCTGAGACACACCTTCAGTAGAAAGGGTGACTCTGAGGGCATTGAAGATGTTCTGGACATGATCGATTACTGCAAAGAGCTTGTTGCATTTCTGAAAAGAACCGGTGCCGTCGCCGGCCTAAAGCACACCGTGAATCAAGAATGTGATGTGCGATGGAACAGTAAAGTCCTGATGTTGGAGTCAATCCAGAAACAATACCAAGACATCAGAGAGCTGCTACGGAGCAAAGACCAACAACATCGCCTCGATGGCATTCACCAGGATCAACTCGCACACTTGATCGAGTTTCTCACCCTTTTCAAGTCAGCAATCAGCGAGCTTGAAGGAGAACATCACCCAACCGTTCAGATGGTTCTGCTCTGGTTTTTCAAGCTGAAAAAACACTGTGAGCCCAAGTTTGGAGACCCACCTTACATGAAAACTCTCCGCTCTCGCACGTCTGCTCTGCTTGATGAGAAGATGCATCCGACTGCTACTCACAAAATCGCCACTTTTCTCCACCCGAAATTTAAGTCGCTGAAAATGCTGGCAGAAGATGACAGACGAGAGGTGATCAAGCAAGTTCGAGAACTTCTTCCAGAGGAAAGCGTCTGTGTCAGTCGTGATGGAGAAGAAAACCCTGTCACCGAGCCCCAATCAGCAACAGAGCAAGGTGAGTTGATACATTGCCTGCCTGCCTGGGCTATTAAGTTTATGTTATGTGGATTGTCTGTTTTATAGATATAAAATATTAGGCTGTAATAGATTTCATCGGTCCTTTAGGTGGAGCTGATGGCGCATCACCAAAAAAGAAGAGAATTGACTTCGCAGAATGGGAGGAGGACACACCTGTGCCCGTCGATGAAGTAGACAATTATTCCTCTACAAACTTCCATCTGGAAGGATCAGCAGAGGAAAATCTACTTTCCTTTTGGGGGACACAAGGACAATCATTCCCACGACTACAACACCTTGCCAAGAGAATCTTATGCGTCCCAGCAACAAGTGCTGCAAGTGAGCGCTCCTTCAGCGCAGCAGGGCGCATTTTAGAGGCCAGGCGCTCTCGCCTGAATCCTGGCACTGTAGATGCCATTTTATTCCTACATAGTGCGAATAAAAAAAAATTGTAATTTACATACGGTTGGATATGTTAAACAAATTAGTCTACGTTACCTAGGCCAGTGGTTCTCAACCTTTGTTCAGTGATGTACCCCCTGTGAAAATGTCTTTAATTCAAGTACCCCCTAATCAGAGCAAAGCATTTTTGGTTGAAAAAAAGAGATAAAGAAGTAAAATACAGCAATATGTCATCAGTTTCTGATTTATTAAATTGTATAACAGTGCTAAATATTGCTCATTTGTTGTGGTCTTTCTTGAACTATCCATCCATCCATCCATCCATCTCCTTCCGCTTATCCGAGGTCGGGTCGCGGGGGCAGCAGCCTAAGCAGGGAAGCCCAGACTTCCCTCTCCCCAGCCACTTTGTCCAGCTCTTCCCGGGGGATCCTGAGGCGTTCCCAGGCCAGCCGGGAGACATAGTCTTCCCAACGTGTCCTGGGTCTTCCCCGTGGCCTCCTACCGGTTGGACGTGCCCTAAACACCTCCCGAGGGAGGCGATCGGGTGGCATCCTGACCAGATGCCCGAACCACCTCATCTGGCTCCTCTCCATGTGGAGGAGCAGCGGCTTTACTTTGAGCTCCCCGCGGATGACAGAGCTTCTCACCCTATCTCTAAGGGAGAGCCCTGCCACCCGGCGGAGGAAACTCATTTCGGCCGCTTGTACCCGTGATCTTGTCCTTTCGGTCATAACCCAAAGCTCTTGGAAAAAAATAACTAAAAATAACTAAAAACTTGTTGAAAAATAAACAAGTGATTCAATTATAAATAAAGATTTCTACACATAGAAGTAATCATCAACTTAAAGTGCCCTCTTTGGGGATTGTAATAGAGATCCATCTGGATTCATAAACTTAATTCTAAGCATTTCTTCACAAAAAAAGAAATCTTTAACATCAATATTTATGGAACATGTCCACAAAAAATCTAGCTGTCAACACTGAATAATGCATTGTTGCATTGTAATGAATGGAATAGCCTACTTGATTTGATGTTCAGTTTATGAACTTACATTCATATTTTGTTGAAGTATTATTCAATAAATATATTTATAAAGGATTTTTGAATTGTTGCTATTTTTAGAATATTTTTAAAATATCTCACGTACCCCTTGGCATACCTTCAAGTACCCCCAGGGGTACGTGTACCCCCATTTGAGAACCACTGACCTAGGCTATACCAAATAAGCCCATGTCTGACCTACAGGGGCGCCGAAAAGGGGGGGTAAAGGAGACGGATTCTATGGGCCCATGATGGAGGGGGGCCCAGAGAGGCCCTTAATGATGATGAAATTATAATACAGAAAAAATAATGACACTGTGTTGGGGGCCCTGTAAAGATTATTTTCATGGGGCCCAAAAGCCCTAGCGGCGCCCCTGCTAACCTATATTGAGTTCGGTCAGCTAAATAATTTTGATGGTTACGTGTTGTTTGGGCGCACTACAATGCAAAGGAATTAAGGCAATTGCGTTGTTTATTGTGGGTTTTTTTCTATTGGAGATATACTACTATGTGTGAATAATTATTTGGCCTCGCTTTCAAGTGAAGCGCATCTCCGATTGGCGACAATGTAAGGATATTTAGCCTGCTTTGTTTGTCGCGACCGTCTATATTTTCATTATAATTCAAGATTGATGATAAAGTGCAGTCTGATGGGTTTGATTTCCCCCCTTCAGCTATTTGCCTTGGCCAATAAGTTGCAGGTAATTTATTATTATTATTTATTTAATTTATTTTTGTTTAAATAGAGATGACATACATATGTTATTGTATAATTTAAATTTGTGCGCGTGATTGACGTGATTGGTGCAAGAGAACAAAGGACTTCTTTCATTTAAGGTTTGTGATAAACCATCAAACTCATTCGTTAAAAGGACTCTATAGTAATATAAAGCGAATTTTTCTGGACATTATCATGCAAGAAAAGTTTATTTTTGGGACCGCGATCACCGCGTAATGATTTTTAAAGGTTGCATTACAAACATTTAACTGTTCCATGTGATCAGCCAGTGCGATTGGAAGTCCATGCTCAATTATTGCCTCCGTAAATAAAACTTCGGCATTTATCACATCCAAAGAATCTGTTTGGGCGACGAAAAACGTTGAAAGTTTTCCACTTGTATCGCTAGCAACGGCATTAGACTTGTGTTTTTTTGTCCCAAAGTGGTCTTTTACATCGCTAATTCCTCCATGTCCGATCGAAAAATCTTGTCTGCACAAGGTGCAATTCGCGTAGTTTTCACCCTTTTTTTTTTAATTAATGAAAAACCGTATTTTTTATCACTGCACCCGTAACCCGGAATAGGTTGATGAAAACCGTACGAATTACGGGAAAACCGGAGTAGTTGGCAGGTGCCTCACTAATGCCTTGCATCGTCTATATTAGATATAACGGGCGGGTGCGGGCGGATGGCGGGCGGATGCAGTTCTATTCAAACGTTACATCGGGTGGATGGCGGATGGATTGACGACTTTCTGATGCGGTT
>NC_084557.2:11785691-11840691 GCF_033978685.3 Nerophis lumbriciformis | reverse complement strand
GGTACAAAGTTGACCGCTTTTCTCTACATCAGTGTTTTTCAACCTTTTTTGAGCCAAGGCACATTTTTTGCGTGGAAAAAAATCCAGAAGCACACCACCAGTAGAAATCATTAAAAAACGAAACTCAGTTGACAGTAAAAAGTTGTTGTCGCAATTGTTGCATATGACTTTGAACCATAACCAACCATGCATCAATATAGCTCTTGTCTCAAAGTAGGTGTACTGTCACGACTTATTTGGAGTTTTTTGCTGTTTTCCTGTGTGTAGTGTTTTAGTTCTTGTCGTGCGTTCCTTTTTTGGTGGCTTTTTCTCTTTTTTGGTATTTTCCTGTAGCAGTTTCATAGATAGATAGATAGATAGTACTTTATTGATTCCTTCAGGAGAGTTCCCTCAGGAAAATTAATTAATGTCTTCCTTTGAGCATCTACTTTGTTTTAGCAATCAAGAATATTTGTGTTATTTTTATCCTTCTTCATGGGGACATTGTGATTGTCATGTCATGTTCGGATGTACATTGTGGACGCCATCTTTGCTCCACAGTAAGTCTTTGCTGTCGTCCAGCATTCTGTTTTTGTTTACTTTGTAGCCAGTTCAGTTTTAGTTTCGTTCTGCATTGCCTTCCCTAAGCTTCAATGCCTTTTCTTAGGGGCACTCATCTTTTGTTTATTTTTTATTTAAGCATTAGATACCTTTTTACCTTCACGCTGCCTCCCGCTGTTTCCGACATCTACAAAGCAATTAGCTACCGGCTGCCACCTACTGATATGGAAGAGTATTACACGGTTACTCTGCCAAGCTCTAGACAGCACCAACACTCAACAACAACACATCATTTACAGACTATAATTACTGGTTTGCAAAAAATATGTTTAACCCAAATAGGTGAAATTAGATAATCTCCCACGGCACACCAGACTGTATCTCATGGCACACTAGTGTGCCGCGGCACAGTGGTTGAAAAAGACTGCACTACAAGACCCAAAAGGAGTTTCTATAAAAACAGGTCCATTTTTGTTGACATATGACTTAAGGATTTAAGGTATTAAGGAACTTTGTCATATTGAGACACCATGATATGGGACAGAATGTAGTACCCGAGGTCACAAGTGTATCCCATTGAGTACCAGAAGAACAACAAGTATGTACATAATGATTTACATTGAATGGGATATCAATAAAGTATAGGTTATACATAGAATAGACTCATATGAATACATAATAAATAGTATAGAACAGTGATTCTCAAACTGTTGGATGTGTTCCACTTGTGGTACGCGGGCTCCATCCAGTGGTACGCCAAAGAATCACTTGATTAAAGTAGCGTTTTATTTTCCGATATTCAAACTGTGCGTAAAGTTACAGCGGCCAAAAATATTAAATGTACTTGTTAAATAAAACGCCTGCCTTATTTATGATAAATATGTAGGCTTAGTGTGCTGCTGTGTTTTAATGTTGGTCATTATGGTGGTACTTGGAAAGCCAAGTTCTTTCTGAGGTGGTACTTGGTGAAAACCGTTTGAGAACCGCCATAGAATAAATAGTAAAATAAATTAAATTGTGATCCTCGTTTAGCAAATTGGTGCGTCTAAGTTTTTGTTTTTTAACTTGTCATGTCCAGCAAATAATATTGTTAATCCAGATGCCTTTATCTGCTGTACATATTTACTTTTTAAAAGAGAAGTGTGGGATACTTCTCCTGTTGCATTGTTTGTGTTTAACTTCATAAAATGTTTGGACTAGGGCTGCAACAACTAATCGATTAAAATCGATTATAAAAATAGTTGGCGATTAATTTAGTCATCGATTCGTTGGATCTATGCTATGCGCATGCGCAGAGGCTACGTTTAAAAAAAAAAAATTTTTTAACCTTTATTTATAAACAGCAACATTTACAAACAGCTGAGAAACAATAATCAAAATAAGAGGGGTGTAACGGTACGTGTATTTGTATCGAACCGTTTCGGTACGGGGGTTTCGGTTCGGTGCGGAGGTGTACCGAACGAGTTTCCACATGGACATTTAAGTAGTGTACTGCACGTTGTGTAAACAATACTCAAAATGCCGAACATTTGAGGCATTTAAGAAACTCCGCCCTGACAGCTTCGCAAAAGAGGACATGTCCGGTGAAAAGAGGACGTCCTCTTTTCACCGGACATGTCGGGGTTAAGAAGGTTAAAAACACAACAAATTGTGCGTGCAGCAGCATTGGTGACGGAGGGGGAGAGACAGAGAGAGAGAGAGAGAGAGAGAGTTATGATAAACGCGCATGCGTCGTCAGGCTCTGCTTTTTATCGATTCATTTATCAGATTTAATTTTTTATTATGGGCAGCACGGTGGAAGAGGGGTTAGTGCGAAGGTCCTGAGTAGTCGTGAGTTCAATCCCGGCCTCGGGATTTTTCTGTGTGGAGTTTGCATGTTCTCCCCGTGACTGCGTGGGTTCCCTCCGGGTACTCCGGCTTCCTCCCACCTCCAAAGACATGCACCTGGGGATAGGTTGATTGGCAACACTAAAATTGGCCTTAGTGTGTGAATGTGAGTGTGAATGTTGTCTGTCTATCTGTGTTGGCCCTGCGATGTGGTGGTGACTTGTCCAGAGTGTACCCCGCCTTCCGCCCGATTGTAGCTTAGATAGGCTCCAGCGCCCCCCGCGACCCCGAAGGGAATAAGCGGTAGAAAATGGATGGATGGATGGAATTTTTTATTATCTATATCAGGGGTGTCAAAAGTGTGCATTTTTGTAACATTTTCCTTGTTTTATTTGGCAAGTTGAAAGAACATGGCGCCAGTGTGCTGTTTTTTTCCAATAAAATACCGGAAAGGATAGAAATTTAGTTTTTCTCTTTTATCCGATTATTAATAGATTAATCAAAGTAATAATCGACAGATTAATCGATTATCAAATTAATCGTTAGTTGCAGCCCTAGTTTGGACATTAAGTCTTTGGCGCAATTAGACCGGATCAAGAGGGGATAGACAGAGGGGTATAGTTTTTTTTGTAATTTTTTTTTTTGGTCATAAAAAAATACAATCATGTGTGCTTACGGACTGTATCCCTGCAGACTGTATTGATCTAAATTGATATATAATGTAGGAACCAGAAATATTAATAACAGAAAGAAACAACCCTTTTGTGTGAATGAGTGTAAATGGGGAGGGAGGTTTTTTGGGTTGGTGCACTAATTGTAAGTGTATCTTGTGTTTTTTATGTTGATTTAATTTTTTATTTTTTATTTTTTGTTTCTTTTGTGGCCCGGTACCAATCGATCCACGGACCGGTACCGCGCCGCGGCCCGATGGTTGGGTACCACTGGTATACAGTACAGATGTTATGTTCAAATGGGGTTTTTATTAGGTTTGTAATTTGCTAACTGATTAGTTGGTCAGTTATAAAAAAAAATGTTAAAAAATTCCATTTGATTGGGATATAAAATCTGATAGCCGGAGAAATTTGGTTGAATAAAAAAATATTTTTTTAGAATAAGTATTCGATTGATAACTGATAATTGAGAATGTATAGATGAATGGCAAATCATACATATCATTAAAAATAATTTGTAATCCAAGTGTGTGTGGTGTATCTTCCTTGTTCTAAATATTTTTTTTCATACGTTTTCTACCTGTGCAGCCATCAGGGCTACGATCAAAAATGTGTTTTTTCTTCTCAGTATGAAAGTCAGCATTTTGTCATGTCTGCAATCTTTCAGGCTTGGGTGGATCCGCCCTTCTCTGAAACGACCCTCTGCTGTCTATTCCCAGGTGTTCCTAATCATTTTCTTTCTTTCATGTGCTACCTATCTTGGCTCATCACAAGCTCCTTACATTCCCCCGTAGCCCTCCTGTCTTGGCCAGTCCGTCGTACTTCATGTCACGCCCGAGCATTCTCGTTCCCGATCAGCCTTGTTATCTACCATTGCCTGTTTTTAGATCTGGTCTCATATTCCTAAAGATGCTGAGAATATTTTCAAGGAGCGCCGAACTTAACTTAACAATTCCCAGCAAGGACTCTTCGGAGTGATTCAGAACATTCTCAGAGAGTAAGGAATGGACAGAAACTTAGTGAGGAGGTGTGGTTGACCCTCTTGCTAAGTATGGGTCATCATTTCAAAAGCTGTGATTAGTTGATCCTAAAAGCTAGATGAAAATATTATTTTGTTGATAATGGGATAAGGATGGACCCTCAAATTGATCAACTTAATCATAGAATCTAATTTTATGAAGAAAGTAAGCTATACGTCAAAATGATACTACAAAATGTGTGAAGACTTAGGCCTACTTGCCAGTATTCACATAGTGATAGTTATATTTATATGCTCATATTAACTGCTATTCTGGTAATAGTTGCACTTTTAACTTTCTACATTCCACCTCAATTTGGTATTTACAAGGCTAAAAAGGCTCCGCTTTCATCAATGTCTGTGATTGCTGACCGGCCAATAAGAAGCAGTGCTGGTTCGCTTTCATTTCAGGTGGTAATGAATTGTGGTGTTGGGTTGGAGAAGTAAGAGCATCTCTGATGTGATCAATTTCAAACCTGATTCCTGCATGATCCAATCTGTAGTGTTTCATTAAGTCACTGTCATCCAGTGTTTGGAGAATACGTCTCCTTCCTCTTCCATCCGCCATTTTGTCCTCTGCTTAGGGAACTCCTAAGCCGCTTAAAAGTCCTCTCCCCTTCTCTTAACAGATCTCCCCTTAGGAGCTCTCTTAAGAGCTTGGATTCTTTAAGAATAGCTTTTATCTTAACTACTATCTATCTTTTCCACTCTTCACTTTTAGGGAAAACTCTATGAAAACATAATTCTAAGAATGTTTTTAAAAAGTGTTTACAATTTGGCCATATTTGCCTGGGCAAGGATGGTTTCACCGTAGTGTAGTTAGAAAATCAACTGTTGAGATGCAAACAAGCAATCTTAATGTCAATGCTGACGACAGTCGTTGAAATGTAATTTTCCCTCGTTAGCATTGAGGTTTTGAAGAGTTTGTTCGTTGTATCATGTGCCGACGTATGGCACAGCATAGACAGGCAAACTTTTCAGGCCAAGACTCAGCTGTGTACCAGCACCTCAGGGAGAAACAGCACTCCTTTGAGAACAAAAATGTGCAGATTCTGGACAGGGAGGACGGATGGTACAAAAGAGGTGTAAGGGAAGCCATCTATGTCCAGGTTGAAAAACCATCCCTACTGAAGCCTGACTGCGTGTCTAGGGCCCCTGGTTCCCGCCTTCCACACCTTACGGATGCCCGTCTTGTTTGAGGCCTGCTGGGTCTAGTCCGCGTGACTATCGTGGCAGCTCGGTGCGCTGCAGGGTATTCTGTAGTGTTGCAAAGCGGCCAGCTGCTGGGGTAATGACCTTGTGTGTCAGCGTGTCTGTGATCTCCTTTTTTTTTCCTTCCTCTTCCCTTAGGGAGAGGATCCGCCAAGGCACTTGTTGGATGTTCCATCTCCATCGTTGGGGTCCCTGCAAGTGGGGTGGGTGGCTCCTGTGGCCCCCTGCCGTGCTCTCATTGGATGGGGGGGGCTCGTGGGGGCCCGGTTGCTGGTGGGGCGAGGCGATCTTCCCATCCGGCTGCGGGTAGTCTCTGAGCCCCTCGGGGCGGGGCGTCCTGCCTTTCTGCTGGCGTGGGATGTGGTCTCTGGCTGGCTTGGGGGCTGGCTGTCCCCTGCTTCTCCCGTATCTTGTCCTCTGCTGGGCGCGCCTGTCTGTGGCCTGCCGCTGTCCCTGCCGGGTGGCACGGTGAGCTCGCCTCTGGGGTTCCTGTCGCTGGCCAACCTGACTGCGTGAGGCGGGTTTTCCCTGGGCACCGCACCTGCTGCTTTGGCTTGGGCTCTCTGGGAGGCTGGGGCCGTACTTTGGCTCCCGCACACACTGGGAGTCAAATATTTTCTACATACAAATACACACACATACTCACGTACACACAATTATTCATATATATATATATATACACACACACATAAATACGTATATTCATTCATTCATTCATACCAACATACATGCACACATTGGTGCTTACCCACATACATAGGTACCCACGCTCCCACATACATACTAGGGGTGTAACGGTACACAAAAATTTCTGTTCGGTACTTACCTCGGTTCAGAGGTCACGGTTCAGTTCATTTTCGGTACAGTAAGAAAACAACAAAATATAAATTGTTTGGTTATTTATTTACCAAATTTGTAAACAATGGCTTTATCCTTTTGACATTGGGAACACTATAATAATTCTGCCCACATTAATCAACACTAAACTGCCTCAAGTTGTTGCTCAGATTAAATACAATGACAAAACTTTTCTTCTACATATAAAAAGTGCAACATTAAACAGTTTCAAGTCAACTCATCATGCTTAATTTATTACAGCATTTGGGAAGCCTGTAGTTGATTTTTATTATGTAAATGTTATATTGTTATCAATATGTGATAGCAGGGACCCTGCCATTCAAAACTAGGCTGCTACATTACTAATGATTAATGTAACTATAGCTGAAAAAATAGTACAATAGCAATAAAAGAGACTACACACACACACACCGCAAAATGAGCTAACGTTACTTTAAAAGCTAATTAACCTTCACCTCAAGCCAGGACTGCGAGCGAGCTGAGCTGCAGTTTAAGTTTCTAGAAGGTCAACGGGGTCATAGTGATGTTACTAGTAGTTGACTGGGAGGTGTTTATTATAATTTGGGGAGAGTACGCTCCCTTATGCTCACCTGCTAAACACCTATCTGCTCGACGCTGAAGCGCTGACTACATGCTCTCTGAATACACACTGCTGATTGGCTGTTACCGCTCTGAATACGCACTGCTGATTGGCTGTTACCGCTTTTTGTGGGTGGGACAATGCTGGGTGCTGAGACAGAGGCAGAAGAAGCAAAGCAGCTTGTTAAGACTTTAGCTTAGAAACTCGTTCGGCACACCTCCGAACCGTACCGAAACCCCCGTACCGAAACGGTTCGATACAAATACACGTACCGTTACACCCCAATACATACACAAATACAGTACATACCTACACACTCAAAGTTCGTACATTCACTGTACAAACATACATATATGCATACTGTACATATACATTCACTGTACAAACATACATATATGCATACTGTACATATACATTCACTGTACAAACATACATATACACATACTGTACATATGCAAGTACATATACATACATACAGTGTATGCATGTATATAATCATGTTTCATTAAACAAATATTAACGTTGTTGCCCTAGGGCAGGGGTCGGCAGCCTTTACCACTCAAAGAGCCATTTTGACCCGTTTCACAAATTCAAGAAAACGATGGGAGCCACAAATCTCTTTTGAAATTTAAAATGAAATAACACTGTATACTAAGTTGTTTTTTTTTGCTTTGTGCTATGTATAAACCAGACACGCGGCCCACGAGACGTTATTTTGCGGCCCGCACCTTAATATGACAATTTAATGTTAGTGCGGCCCGCAAGTTTTATATGAATGGCGCTCGACAGCGTCATACTTGCCAACCCTCCCGATTTTTCCGGGAGACTCCCGAAATTCAGGGAAACTATTCTATCGGACGTCTGCTGATTTTCACCCAAACAACAATAATAAGGGCGTGCCGTGGTGGCACTGTCTTTAGCGCCCTCTACAATCTGTATAAACAGCGTGCCAGCCCAGTTACATGTTATATAAGGCTTCTGCAGACACACGTAAGTGACTGCCAGCCATACTTGGTCAACAAGTATGGAGGGTGGCCGTATAAAACAACTTTAACACTGTTACAAATATGCACCACACTGTGAACCCACACCAAAAAAGAATGACAAACACATTTCGGGAGAACATCCGCACCATAACACAACATAAACACAACAGAACAAATACCCAGAATCCCATGCATCCCTAACTCTTCCGGGCTACATTATGCACCCCCGCTACCACCAACTTTATTTCACAGAATTGAGCCCGAATGCAGCTGAGATCGAATGCAGCTGAGATCGGCTCCAGCGACCCCGAAAGGGATAAGCGGCAGAAAATGGATGGATGGATGGAGTGAATCCATAATTTTTTTACTCTACTATATGTAAAAATGAAACTGTTTTTGAATACCACAACACGTTTTATTGATTTATTTTAGTGTTTCTTAAAGGCAGGAAGTTGCAATTTGAAATAAATAAAATTGTGTGTCATGTCTGTCAGCTAGGGCAGCTCGGTAGGACAGGGGTTAGTACGTGTGCCTCACAATACGAAGGTTCTGGGCTCGGGATCTTTCTGTGTGGAGTTTGCATGTTCTCCCCGTGACTGCCTGGGTTCCCTCCGGGTATTCCGGCTTCCTCCCACCTCCAAAGACATTCACCTGGGGATAGGTTGATTGGCAACACTAAATTGGCCCTAGTGTGTAAATGTGAGTGTGAATGTTGTCTGTCTATCTGTGTTGGCCCTGCGATGAGGTGGCGACTTGTCCAGGGTGTAACCCGCCCGAATGCAGCTGAGATGGGCTCCAGCACCCCCCGCCACCCCGTGGGGGACAAGCGGTAGAAAATGATTGGTTGTCTGTAAGCTGCTTCTTTATCTACAGATTTAAAAACTAAATGAACATCCTCCAAGTCTGGCGATTCCATTTTTTCCCTAAAGGTTGTACGTGTTGATAGATTGACATATAACAATCAGGGATGGACTTTTGGGACTAAAGGTGGATCTAAGCAATGCTCATTTTAGGTTGTTGTCGTCTGTGAGAACCACGGGAGAAGGTGAGAAGAACTCACTGCTGGCGGAGAAATAAATAAGGTAGTTTTTGTGCACAATGCTTTTTCTTGCTGGGAAAAACTTTGTCTCTGTGCGCCTGCAACAATCACCTTAGAGCTGGAGGACCCTGAACGGATTGAAAGCACTCTATCCATCCATCCATTTTTCTATCGCTCATCCCTCTCGGGGGGGAGCTGGAGCCACTCCCAACTGGGCCAACACACAACTCTCCTCGCAGGGCCAACACAGATAGACAACATTCACACACTAGGGCCAATTTAGTGTTGCCAATCAACCTATCCCCAAGTGCATGTCTTCGGAGGCGGGAGGAAGCCGGAGTACCCGGAGGGAACCCACACAGTCATGGGAGAACCCTGCAAACTCTACACAGAAAGACCCCGAGCGTGGGATCAGCACTAACCCCTGTCCCACTGTGTTCAAAATATGTTGTAGTTTAACACACAATAAGGTCAGTACAGATTTTAAGAGGATACCTTATAATTTAACTTTTTTTTTTTTTTTTATTAAAAACAAAACTATATTCTACTATTATATATTATACTATTCATTTTATTATTGAACAACTAGACTGCTGTCGGTCATTACAAAATGAACTGATTTAGGTTCATTAATGAACCTAAACCTTGATGTGCAATACAGTAAAATTGAGGTTTTACCTTTTTAAGAGAATATATAAAGTACAGGCCAAAAGTTTGGACACACCTTCTCATTCAATGGGTTTTCTTTATTTTCATGACTATTTACATTGTAGATTGTCACTGAAGGCATCAAAACTACGAATGAACACGTGGAGTTATGTACTTCACAAAAAAAGGTGAAATAACTGAAAACATGTTTTATATTCTCGTTTCTTCAAAATAGCCACCCTTTGCTCTGATTACTGCTTTGCACACTCTTGGCATTCTCTCGATGAGCCCCCCTCCCCCCTTTATATGTAATTTGTACTGTTTGTAGTTCCACAAGATTTTTACATTTCAATCATTTTGAATGTAAGCAAACTGTATTTGTGTATTCCCTACATCCTGCCTTATGAATTAACCTTTTTGCTTTCTCCTGCAGGGTGATGAGTGGATATAGTGTGCTCATGTAATTATTGTCCCAAACTTCTGCACAGTAGTGCAAGTTAATGGTATTCATATCTCTGCATGACAATGTTTTAACCTTCTTTGATTGAAACTTGTATTGGTAGATTGCACAGTACAGTACATATTCCGTACAATTCACCACTAAATGGTAACACCCGAATAAGTTTTACAACTTGTTTAAGTCGGGGTCCACGTTAATCAATTATCTACCTATTTATTAATAAAAATGTAATATTCAGCCTGTTGAACATTCTGCAATTGCGGACGATCAATCAAAACAGGTTATAAAAGAATATGCAAGAGCGATGGTAATATTGTGTAGTCAACTGTAATTACCCGATGTGAGCTGCAGAGGCAGTGGCAGGCTTGTCTGCAGTATCAAAGCTCGTCTCAGTGGTAGCGAAGAAGAAGACGAGTTTGTTCAAAGAGTCTTCCTCGCTGCCATTACAATAAACTTAATTTCAATCTTAGGTAGATATATCACAGAATAACAAAATAGCATGATCCACTGTATGACGATTTTTCGTTGTCCATCCATCCATCCATCTTCTTCCGCTTATCAGAGGTCGGGTCGCGGGGGCAGCAGCTTAAGCAGGGAAGCCCAGACTTCCCTCTCCCCAGCCACTTCGTCCAGCTCCTCCCGGGGGATCCCGAGGCGTTCCCAGGCCAGCCGGGAGACATAGTCTTCCCAACGTGTCCTGGGCCTTCCCCGTGGCCTCCTACCGGTCGGACGTGCCCGAAACACTTCCCTAAAGGAGGCGTTCGGGTGGCATCCTGACCAGATGCCCGAACCACCTCATCTGGCTCCTCTCGATGTGGAGGAGCAGCGGCTTTACTTTGAGCTCCCCCCGGATGACAGAGCTTCTCACCCTATCTCTAAGGGAGAGCCCCGCCACCCGGCGGAGGAAACTCATTTCGGCCACTTGTACCCGTGATCTTGTCCTTTCGGTCATGACCCAAAGCTCATGACCATAGGTGAGGATGGGGACGTAGATCGACCAGTAAATCGAGAGCTTTGCCTTCTGGCTCAGCTCCTTCTTCACCACAACGGATCGATACAGTGTCCGCATTACTGAAGACGCCGCACCGATCCGCCTGTCGATCTCACGATCCACTCTTCCCTCACTCGTGAACAAGACTCCGAGGTACTTGAACTCCTCCACTTGGGGCAAGATCTCCTCCCCAACCCGGAGATGGCACTCCACCCTTTTCCGGGCGAGAACCATGGACTCGGATTTGGAGGTGCTGATTCCCATCCCAGTTGCTTCACACTCGGCTGCGAACCGATCCAGTGAGAGCTGAAGATCTTGGCCAGATAAAGCCATCAGGACCACATCATCTGCAAAAAGCAGAGACCTAATCCTGCAGCCACCAAACCAGAGACCCTCAACGCCTTGACTGCGCCTAGAAATTCTGTCCATAAAAGTTATGAACAGAATCGGTGACAAAGGGCAGCCCTGGCGGAGTCCAACCCTCACTGGAAACGTGTCCGACTTACTGCCGGCAATGCGGACCAAGCTCTGACACTGATCATACAGGGAGCGAACCGCCACAATAAGACAGTCCGTTACCCCATACTCTCTGAGCACTCCCCACAGGACTTCCCGGGGTACACGGTCGAATGCCTTCTCCAAGTGCACGTTCGTTGTATTGTTGGTTTTTATCCATCGATTTATCAGATTTTTTTTTTTTTATTATCTATAGCAGGGGTGTCAAAAGTGTGCCCCGGAGGCCATTTGCGGCCCACAGCTAATGTTTTAAAGGCCCACGGCACATTCTAAAAATACTATTAAAATAAACAACAACATAACAAAAGTGAAATAAAAAAGCTTAAAGGTTAAATGTAATTTAGAAAAAGTTGCAATGTTGACTAATAAAACAAAGCTGTTTTTTTTCTTTCTTTCAAACTGTCATTGCTCAAAACATAATATTGAATCAAAATCAATGTTATAATGAATTATTGACCTGTCCAAGGTTCCGATTACTTCACATCAAATATTCCACTAAGAAAAATATTTTTGGTAGAAGATTTTGAAAATTTACTAAATGAATAACCCCAAAATTTATATTTTGTTGTTTTCTTACTGTACCGAAAATGAACCGAACCGTGACCTCTAAACCGAGGTACGTACCGAACCAAAATTGTTGTGTACCGTTACACACCTAGTAGGTCGTGAATTAAAGTCCCGGCCGAGTCATACCAAAGACTATAAAAATGGGACCCATTACCTCCCTGCTTGACACTCAGCATCAAGGGTTGGAATTGGGGGTTAAATCACCAAAAATGATTCCCGGGCGCGGCCACCGCTGCTGCCCACTGCTCCCCTCACCTCACAGGGGGTGAACAAGGGGATGGGTCAAATGCAGAGGACACATTTCACCACACCTAGTGTGTGTGTGACAATCATTGGTACTTTTAACTTTAACTTAACTTAAGGGACCCAATTTACATTCAAACTTAACACAGAATAACAAAATAGCATGATCCACTGTATGGCGATTTTTCGTTGTATTGTTGGTTAGACCGGATTTGAAGGATAGCGCTGTACTTCTTTGTTAAGGTTTAAGTGTCATGACTTGGACCGTGGCTAGGTTTGTTCTCCCGAGGTGCAAGTGAATTGGACCATACATGGCGTGAAGGTGAATACATGATTTATTTAAACACTATAACTACAAAAAAAAAACGAAAAGCGCACACAGTGGCGGAAAAACGACTTGGCTATGAAAACAAATACTTGCACAAAGGCAGAAACTATGAACAACAAAAAACACTAACTGTGGCTTAATAAACAAAAACTTACTTGGCATGGAACCGGCATGAAAAAAGAGCAGCAAGGGTGTGTGGAGAGTGTGCAGAAGCATAAATGCGGGATGTCACCAGAAAGACAAACTGAAAACAATGAACTTAAATACTACAGACATGATTAACGAAAACAGGTGCGTGACTCAAAACGTGAAACAGGTGCGTGACGTGACAGGTGAAAACTAATGGTTGCTATGGTGACAAAACAAAACAAAATTGCACAAAAAGTCCAAAAACAAAACCGAACATGACTAAAACAAAACATGATCACACAGACATGACATTAAGAAAACATTGAAAGGCGAAATAATTGAAAATTATAAAATATAGTAACAATTACTTTCATCCCATTGATTTTGATTTTTTTTTTAACGTTGATGTTCCAGGTACCGTATTTTTCGGAGTATAAGTCGCACCGGAGTATAAGTCGCACCTGCCGAAAATGCATGATAAAGAAGGAAAAAAACATAAGTCGTACTGGAGCCCGGCCAAACTATGAAAAAAAACTGCGACTTATAGTCCGAAAAATACGGTAATCTTATTTTCAGTGAAGGTTTAGGATAGGCAAATATAAGCTTTGGCTTCAGCCTATTCCTTTTTCGGTCATGCTTTTTCTTTTCTTTTCTTTTCCTTTTGTGTGTAAATGTGTATGATTGTTAAATATGTATAGTCTGTACTCTTAAACTGGTCACACAAAATGGTTAATGGTTGATGGTTGATTATATGACCGAAATAAACTAATTTAAATCATTCATTGTTGTGAAGCCGCCAGCCGGATGTGTGTGATTGAAATTGGAAGAGACTTGACATGTTTTGACGAAAATCTGAGAGAAAAGTGACTTTAGACTTTCTTCTCTGTTTCTGCTGAGCTTGTATTCCATTTTACTAAAGCAGTTCGAGTAACAATCTACATTTTATGTTAGAAATGCACTTAACCCGTAATCCAAACACGAACGTGAAGCTTCTCCTCACTCCAAGCTGTTCGCTCCAACGATGTCGTCTCATGGCGATTGAAGGTCAAATTGTCTTGTCTTGTCCGGAAAACGACTTGCCGTAGCTTTGGATCAGTGACGTGTAGTCACTAGAGGCAGGTAAGGCGGGGGCTCACCTGCCATCATGGAAAGAAAAAAAATGTAAAAATATTTTTTTTTATTAAATTGTTAAATGTATCCAGTGATTATACTATAAAGTTATTTTCAATTTAACTTCACCCGTTTTAGATTATTTTTATTTAAAATCGCTGAATTTTCACATTTGCCGTTCAAATACTGAGAAGAGACGGTGCGGTGAACAGCACGTCACTCATTTGTGCCGCAACATGGATTGCGCAATGACTCGGCTAACTGCTGGCCTGCTGTGCAGTGAGACTGTATTGCTATATGAATTATATTATACATTTCCATAGTTTAGTTAGCTGAGGTATATAATGTACAGTGTATTTTGTCAACAACTGTATGTGTGTAAAGTATTTCTTGTGCTGAGCGATCATAAAACGGCTGCAAAAGACGCACTGGCTGAGGCTCGCCTCCTGCACACCCGCCGTAGAATGCACGGCAACCCCTGACGGGAGTGTTATATCAACTAAAGCCCACACTTAAACTTTCCACGTGCAAGATTAAATCTATTTTAAAAAGTTATTTCATAAGAAGCCAAAAAGTGCAAAAACAATAATGTTCGTGTTGGAGGAGTTGTGAATGACTGCAGGGTCACAGCATTAGGTACACCTGACTGCAGGTGTACCTAATTCACAACTCCTCCAACACGAACATTATTGTTTTTGCACTTTTTGGCTTCTTATTAAATAACTTTTGTAACCTATTTTTATGGGCTTTCCTCTTTGTGATGTTAAGTTCCTGTTATGCGCTGTTATACAGTATATGCCTTGAGCTCTTATTTTGAAGGCGCTAAGAGCGGAATTTTGACACGGAGTGGAGCGGAGGTTTTTGAAAGAAGGTAAATAAAAGTGGTCCTCGTGTAAACTGGAGCCTCCGTGTTTGTTATTTTGTAGTTTCATACAGTATAGGCGACATTTATAAACCCTCGGTTACACTTTTTTAAATAGATTCAATCTTGCACGTGGAAAGTTTAAGTGAGGGCTTTAGTTGATATAACACTCTCGTCAGGGGGTGCATTAATCCAGCACAACAGCGGCTCATGGACTTATTTTATAAGTAAAGGTAAGACCATAATAACTTTTTTTTAATTAAATGTGCTTTTTTGTGTGCTACAGTTTGTATGTGTAAAGTTAAAGTTAAGTTAAAGTAGCAATGATTGTCACACACACACTAGGTGTAATGAAATTTGTCCTCTGCATTTGACCCATCCCCTTGATCACCCCCTGGGAGGTGAGGGGAGCAGTGGGCAGCAGCGGCGCCGCGCCCGGGAATAATTTTTGGTGATTTAATAACCCCCAATTCCAAGCCTTGATGCTGAGTGCCAAGCAGGGAAGAATGCTGGTATGAGCTTTTAAACATAACCCGTTAACTGCTGCCAATCAAATGGTGAATAAGATACTCTTTAGGGTTCATATGTTTGTAAATCTGACTGTGATGAAGTCAGTGCCTCACCGCACGTCACTGCTTTGGATGTGAGATTTCCATAAGGTCTGTCTTTCTTTGTGCAGTTCTGTTAGCTATTTTTGAGGCTGTGGCTCAACAGTAACTCGACCCCATTGCACATGTCCCCAAACTACGGAACGGGCTGAGGGTCAAAAACGATAATTGCATGTTAAAACAAATTATCGCCGTTAAATACATTTATATTTAAAGACTTGTTATCGGGTTAACTTTGACAGCACAAATTTTAAGAAATAAACAAAACATAACTAGGGTTTACCTGGGCTGAAGGCCGACCAATGATCGGTGTTCATGGCTGTCAGTCACAGACGACTCCGCTTCGTGTAGCGATTGTGTACGCGCTCACTCCTGCTGTGTTTTTTCCTAATGCGCTGTGAGAGGCGCGCGTGCTGACTACTGAGCTAAAACCAAAGGAGATGTATGAACAAAATTATTTTAAAATGGATTTTATTTTGGCATTGTTGCTGTTCTGTTGAGTGAAAGTACCGTATTTTTCGGAGTATAAGTCGCACCTGCCGAAAATGCATAATAAAGAAGGAAAAAAACATATATAAGTCGCCAAACTATGAAAGAAACTGCGACTTATAGTCCGAAAAATACGGTATGTATTTTTTTTTTTTTTAATCAAATCTCCTTAGCCCCAGGTCCCACCCTTAAGTCAAGGGTGCGCATACAGACATAAAGGGATCCAATTTACATTCAAAAGATCCCTTTTATGTTGATCGGCCATGTATGTCGACTTAAGTGGGCACTTTTCAGTAATATCACGGCGATGTGACGGTCGAAGAAAAAAAGCAATGTTGAAGGAAGTTCAACTGAAAGGGAAAATCCGCTTAAACACAATGAATAGATTTGTGTTTACAGAGAGAAGAGTGGAGAGGAATTGGGGACAGGATGTTTAAAAAGGGTCTTCGGGAGGGACAAGTGGCGGGAAAGCGAGACATGAAGAGGAAAAGATGAAATGAGAGGAAGAAGGGTGGTGAGATCGGAGGAAGGAGATGATGTTTATGTTTACTTTTTTTTTTTTTTATTCCAGCACAAATTTTCCCCCCGGAGCTCATTAGTCTGGAGAGAAACAAAACACGAAACCTTAAAAACCAACAGAGTGGAGAGAGACCGTGAAGAGGGGAAAGTGGGGGTCTCAGCCTGAGGAAAGAAAAGATGGCAAAAGAGAAGTGATGGAGAAAATAGTCGTACAAAACCCAAAACCAGTGAAGTTGGCACGTTATGCAATTCGTAAATAAAAACAGAATACAATGATTTGCAAATCCTTTTCAACTTGTATTCAAGTGAATAGACTGCATAGACAAGATATTTAATGTTGGAACTGAGAAACATAATTTTTTTTTTTGCAAATAATCATTAACTTAGAATTTAATGGCAGCAACACATTGCAAAAAAGTTGTCACAGGGGCATTTTTACCACTGTGTTACATGGCCTTTCCTTTTAACAACACTCGGTAAACGTTTGGGAACTGAGGAGACCAATTTTTGAAGCTTTTCAGGTGGAATTCTTTCCCATTCTTGCTTGATGTACAGCTTAAGTTGTTCAACAGTCCGGGGGTCTCCGTTGTGGTATTTTAGGCTTCATAATGCGCCACACATTTTCAATGGGAGACAGGTCTGGACTACAGGCAGGCCAGTCTAGTACCTGCACTCGTTTACTATGAAGCCACGCTGTTGTAACGTGCAGAATGTGGCTTGGCATTGTCTTCCTGAAATAAGCAGAGGCGTCCATAAAAAAGACGTTGCTTGGATGGCAACATATGTCGCTCCAAAACCTGTATGTACCTTTCAGCATTAATGGTGCCTTCACAGATGTGTAAGTTACCCATGTCTTGGCACTAATACACCCCCATACCATCACACATGCTGGCTTTTCAACTGGCCTATAACAATCCGGCACGACGTCCACAGTTTCCAAGAACTATTTGAAATGTGGACTCGCCAGACCACAGAACACTTTTCCACTTTGCATCAGTCCATCTTTGATGAGCTCAGGCCCAGCGAACTCGGTGGCATTTCTGGGTGTTGTTGATAAATGGCTTTGCATAGTAGAGTTTTAACTTGCACTTAAAGATGTAGCAACAAACTGTAGTTACTGACAGTGGTTTTCTGAAGTGTTCCTGAGCCCATGTGGTGATATCCTTTACACACTGATGTCGCTTTTTGATGCAGCACCGCCTGAGGGATCGAAGGTCCGTAATAACGTTCACGTGCAGTGATTTCTCCAGATTCTCTGAACCTTTTGATTATATTACAGACCGAATATGGTGAAATCCCTAAATTCCTTGCAATAGCTCGTTGAGAAATGTCGTTCTTAAACTGTTCGGCAATTTGCTCACGCATTTGTTCACAAAGTGGTGACCTTCGCCCCATCCTTGTTTGTGAATGACTGTGCATTTCATGGAAGCTGCTTTTTATACCCAATCATGGCACCCACCTGTTCCCAATTAGCCTGTTCACCTGTGGGATGTTCCAAATAAGTGTTTGATGAGCATTCCTCAACTTTCTCAGTCTTTTTTGCCACTCGTGCCAGCTTTTTTTAAACATTTTGCAGGCATCAAATTCCAAATGAGCTAATATTTGCAGGAAATAACAAAGTTTACCAGTTTGAACATTAAATATCTTGTTTTTGCAGTCTATTCAATTGAATATAGGTTGAAAATGATTAGCAAATCATTGTATTCTGTTTTTATTTACCATTTACACAACTTTTTTTGAATTTGGTGCAGACCACTTCACTGCAAGTGAGATCATTATAAAGTAAGTAAAAGTAAAGTAAAGTAGATCGATAAATCCTTCTTCTTCTTTTTTTTTTAAAGAACATTTAAAACCTTCACTGGTTTTGGGTTTTGTAGAATGCTAGCAACAAAAGGGAAGAAATTGCCATTAAGCAACAGGTAAAAACTGGGCATAAACGGAGCAGGAAGACTACCAGACCAGACTTGAAGTAGGTTAAAGAAAATAAAAGTACATTTAATTTTTATTGTTTCATTGGAGCAAAGAAAATAAACATAAAAAACAGCAGATAAATCCATTTTTGATAGACTAGGTATTCACATGTCATTTACAGGCAAGATAATAAATAATAGAGCTGGTAATATACGATATTATGTAGTAGTATGAGATATTTAGCCACAACTTGGTTTGAACTAAAACAAAAACACAAAGCATCATATTTTCATTTTAAGTCAAAGCAGAACAGCAGCCCACTTTTCCACATAAAATCACTATAAGATTCCCTTAGAATATTTTTTTTCTTCCTTTCATAGAACACCAAAATACAGAATATACAGACGTTATAGTCATCAGCCAGGTTCAGTTGAAAGTATTATATTTAGCATCGTCGTGATACAGTGGTGGAGTAGAAAGAGTGACTTGCTTTGCTCTATATTATATCACTTATGTATATTGTTGTTGTTTTTTCGGAGAGTTCCAAAGTCCAACACTGAAGTAAAAGCCAGGAATAGTCCGTGCCCAGAGGCCAAACGAGTACAGCAGCAGATAAAAGTACAGGTGGGGAGGCTGAGATGAAAGATGGAAGGGAAGCAGGAAGAGGTCATGTAACTGCAGCTTTATAAACAACAAGATTGTGTCCGAAAAACATTTTTTCCCATGCTCTGCAATTTTGAAGCGTGTCCTGGTGTTATTGTTGCGTCGATGACCTTCTTCCAGAAAGCTTTAAGTGTATTAGTGTTGCATTGTGCTGGTTTTGTGGTACTTGTCTGCTAGTGGAGGACATCACGGCATCCAAAGCTGCTCTAAAAGTGCAATGAGGAACAAAATAAACATTTAAAAATAAAAATTAAATACAAAAAATGGAGGATATCTTTTGAGCAGCTTTGTTTGGTTTTGGCTTCACCACCAAAATACTAAAAGGACAACAGTTAATTTGTGAGACATTCCTCAAAGCTGTGAATGAGGTGACAGTAAGAGACTTAGGTTACACTTTGAAACATTAAGGATGAAGAAGAGAATAAAAAGGTTTCAATTGTCCAAAACTGCATTTAGGAATGGATGGATGGAAGGATGAGGGGAAGTGAAGAAGATGGCCACGCGTCGAAGCTCACATCTCCCACCTTCTCGTCTCCACCTCCGTCGGCGTCCCAAACAGAGGTCTGTCCTGACATGTCTCCCCTCCGTAACGCTCCCTTTCTTCATTGTACTTCCCATTGGCAGCCTCCTCGCCCTCGCCTCTACATGGGGAACACCAGGAAGCCGGAGAAGGTGGAGTACTTCCATCCGCCCATCAAGTTTCCTCTCTCCAGTTTGAGGTAAGCCCGGTCTCCCTTCTCCATTTGGATCAGAACCCCGTTGCTGGCCGCCTCGCGGGTCACGTCCTGGTCGCCGGCGAAAGCCGAAATCACCGGCCAGCCGTTGTGCATGAGGCTCACCTGGGCGAGACCGAGAGGGGAGAGGGAGATTTGTGAGTGGGAAGGAAATTACAAGTTGGTATGACACATTTAAAAGGATCCCTTAGACAAGATCAGTGGTTCTTAACCTGGGTTCGATGGAACCCTAGGGGTTCGGGTGAGTCGGGCTCAGGGGTTCGGCGGAGGTCAAAACACACCCGACTCATCGTGTAAATAAAAACTTCTCCCTATCGGCGTATTACGGATACGACAACAGCAGAAGTCAGACTGATTTGCAGGTGTGTAATTTGTTGTGAGTTTATGCACTGTGTTGGTTTTGTTGTTTGAACAAGGTGATGTTCATGCACGGTTCATTTTGTGCACCAGTAAAAAAACATGGTAACACTTTAGTATGGGGAACATATTCACCATTAATTAGTTGCTCATTAACATGCAAATTAGTAACATATTGGCTCTTAACTAGTCATTATTAAGTACTTATTAATGCCTTATTCGGCAAGGTTATAACCCTCTAACCCTGGCCCTAACCCTCTAACCCTAACCCTAACCAAATACGTAACTCTAAATTAAGTCTTTGTTACTTAGAAAATGTTCCCCTAGTGCATACTTGCCAACCCTCCCGAATTTTCCGGGAGACTCCCGAAATTCAGCGCCTCTCCCGAAAACCTCCCGGGACAAATATTCTCCCGAAAATCTACCGATTTTCAGCCGGAGCTGGAAGCCACGCCCCCTCCAGCTCCATGCGGACCTGAGTGAGGACAGCCTTTTTTCCCGACGGGAGGACAACAGGGTGACAAGAACTAAATCATCCAGACTAGAGATCAATTGTGTTATTTTGTTTATCTTACCTAAAATACATATTTATTAATTAAAAAAAAACAACTAAATACATTTTTACTATATTTTGCTAAAAACATCAAAATTAATTGTATTTTTATTTGTATTTTTTCTGACTCCTTATTGCTTATGGCTGTTGATCCAGCCATAGAATTATACATTAAAATAAACATATTTGAAATAATTAATTTTAAATGATCATAATAATTCATTTAATATGACCATATTTATTTATTAAAATAATTGCTTGTTTATCAACAACTTTAGCATTTTATTCATTACATTTTGAAGCTCTCAGAAGCCAAGTTATGTTATATTCCTTAAGATTTATTTATGCAAGTTTGAAGTATCAATTATCTAAACACAGTTTTGTTTGCATATTTTCAGGATGTAGATATACATATATATATATATATATATATACACACACACAGTATATAGCTGTCAATATACTTCTCCCCTCTTAACCACGCCCCCACCCCCCACCTCCCGAAATCAGAGGTCTCAAGGTTGGCCAGTATGCCCTAGTGTCCAAAAAACTCTAAATTAAGTCTTTGTTACTTAGAAAATGTTCCCCTAGTGTCCAAAAAACTCTAAATTAAGTCTTTGTTACTTAGAATATGTTCCCCATACTAAAGTGTTACCAAAAACATATAACTTTGTCTTGAATTTGAAAAAAAAAAAACATTTTATTTTTCACTAAAGAAGGGTTAATATGAAACTGGTGGGGTTCGGTACCTCCAACAAGGTTAAGAACCACTGGACAAGATGAAGCAGTAAAAATGACCGTATTTTCCGGACTATAAACCGCTACTTTTTTCTTATGCTTTGTACCCTGCGGCTTATAAAATGGTGCGGCTAATCTATGGATTTCTCTTCGCTAATGGCCATGATGTTCAACAAAGGGTTCATTAATGACAGACACTGAAAAGGTGTGTTATAGTTTGTGCTATGGCGCCATCTTTTTGACAAGTTTGCTCACTGCAGGTGCTGCGAGTTGAACGTCTACATCAGGCCTGGGCAATTATTCTGACTCGGGGCCAAATTAGGGGAAAAAATGTGTCGGGGGGGCCGGTATACCTCTTTTAAGGAACACTAATACAAAACCTAACAATAATGTCTGATTGAATGCTAAAAACGTTATGACAGACCGCCTTAAAAAACGGAATGGAATTTTAATTTTTTTTTCTTGAATGAGACACCCAGAATGTACATGAAAATAAAGAATGTGGGATTTACGATAATAACTATGAACGATAAAAGACTGAATATTGACAACTCGAGATGTCCGATAATATCGGTCGATAAATGCTTTAAAATGTAGTATCGTTTTTTTAATTATCGGTATCGTTTTTTTTTTAGTAAATCAACATAAAAACAAAAGATGCACTTACAATTAGTGCACCAACCCAAAAAAACCTCCCTCCCCCATTTACACTCATTCACACAAAAGGGTTGTTTCTTTCTGTTATTAATATTCTGGTTCCTACATTATATATCAATATATATCAATACAGTCTGCAAGGGATACAGTCCGTAAGCACACATGATTGTGCGTGCTGCTGGTCCACTAATAGTACTAACCTTTAACAGTTAATTTTACTCATTTTCATTAATTACTGGTTTCTATGTAACTGTTTTTATATTGTTTTACTTTCTTTTTTATTCAAGAAAATGTTTTTAATTTATTTATCTTATTTTATTTTATTTTTTTTTATTTTTTAAAGGACCTTATCTTCACCATACCTGGTTGTCCAAATTAGGCATAATAATGTGTTAATTCTACGACTGTATATATCGGTATCGGTTGATATCGGTATCGGAAATTAAAGAGTTGGACAATATCGGATATCGCCAAAAAGCCATTATTGGACATCCCTATTGACAAAATATGAACGTCACACCCCCTCTCGATCGACATATTTTACAATTAAGCGAAACGCAACAAAAATGCAACAAACAGCAAAATATGAACGCGAAGAGTAAAAAAAAAAACCACCTACAATCTGATACATCACTAAGCTTTAAAACTTTGTTGTAAAAATCTCCTTCCGCGTCTGTCCCTGACACCCGCATTTCAGGCTGGCCGCTCTGGAAACACTCTGTGAAAACGCTCCCCACCCACACTGCTTGGTGCCTCGTCTGAGCTGCTGTGACTTAGATTACCATAGTAACTAATTAGATTACCATAGTAACTAATTAGATAGCGCAGATTCCGACCATTGAAATACTTTGTATAGTTCAAGACTTACGGTCATTAGAAAACATTACTGCACATCATAATGGCAGCTACACTTTCCATCTTAAAGATCAAAAAAAAAATTTTGGCAATGTCCGGCGAGCCAGATTGAAAAGCTTAACGAGCCGCATGAAGCCCCCGGGCCTTAATTTGCCCAGGTCTGGTCTACAGCACGTCCTGCTGTTTAGTGCCTTGAACTGGAAGTACAAGTGTTGTTCCGTCTTACAGTCGTCCATAGCGGTTCTGCTCGCATGGTTTCTTCATTCATCACTCCAAGCAACATACCTAAACCATTTATACTTACTAAATGGTCACGTTAGATAGTAGTAGTGTTTTTATGCATATTTGTACTAAGGCTGCAACTAACGATTATTTTGATAGTCGATTAGTCAACTATTATGGGTTATACTTGTATAGCGCTTTTCTACCTTCAAAGTACTGAAAGCGCTTTGACACTATTTCCACATTCACCCATTCACACACACACTGGAAATGTTTGCAAGACTGGAATATAAGTGCCCTAAAATAAAGATCACAAAAACACTGCAAGTACAAAATATGTACCAGCACCAGCAGTTCAAAAAAGTGCCAGACTATTGGTGTCCCGATACCAATATTTTGTATGTATTTTGATACTTTTTGGTACTTCTTGATACCTTTCTAATTAAAAGGGACCACAAAAAATTGCATTATTGGCTTTATTTTAACAAAAAATCTTACTGTACATTAAACATATGTTTCTTATTGCAAGTTTGTCCTTAAATAAAACCGGTCCTTTTTAGAAGCGGTATAGTACCGAATATGATTCATTAGTATTGCGGTACTATACTAATACCGGTATACCATACAACCCTAGTCCAGACCGAAGAAAGCGGATTCAAAAATCGATACAAAATTCCTCGACAAAACCAGTATACTGTATACTAATACACTAAATTGCCAAAAGTATTTGGCCACACATCCACATGATGAGAATCAGGTGTCCTAATCACTTGGCCCGCTCTCAGTGATTTCCAGCGTGGAACTGTCATAGCATGCCACCTGTGCAACAAATCCAGTCGTGAAATTTCCTCGCTCCTAAATATTCCGAAGTCAACTTTATTATAAGAAAAGTGAAGAGTTCGGGATCAACAGCAACTCAGCCAGGAAGTGGTAGGCCACGAAAACTGACAGAGAGGGGTCAGCGGATGCTGAAGCGCATAGTGCAAAGACTTTCTGCACAGTCAGTTGCTACAGAGCTCCAAACTTCATGTGACCTTCCAATTAGCCCACGTACAGTACGCAGAGAGCTTCATGGAATGGGTTTCCATGGCCGAGCAGCTGCATCTAAGACATACATCACCAAGTCCAAGGTAAAGTGTGGGATGCAGTGGTGTAAAGCACGTCGCCGCTACATTTTGGACTGCATTGTGCTGAGTGTGAAATTTAATGGGAGGAGGAATTATGGTGTGGGGTTGTTTTTCCCCTTAGTTCCAGTGAAATAAACATTGAATGCTGCAGGATACCAAAACATTTTGGACAATTCCATGATATGGCACTTCAAGTTCATATGTGAGTAAAGGCAGGTGGCCAAATACTTGTGGCAATATAGTGTATAATTGGTTCTTCCATGGGTCATGTGACAGCCTTCAAAGTTTTAAGATACATTGGTTATTGAGCCGTGAATCTCAATCCAAACACAACCGCTCACCTTGTGCTTTGTGCTCGGCGAAGGATTCTAAACTCAACCGCCAAATCAACCAATGCAGCATAGCCATGAACATCATATAATTATGCACTTTTAAATTACTCAACCGCCTGATGGTCAGGAGTGTGTTCCTGTGTGTGTGGAGGACAGATGAAGAGAGTGGAGAGCTCTCTCGGCCCGCCACTCCTCTTAATGGCCAACCTGCTATTGGTGACTCATGGGTGAGAATGGCTGTTGCTTGGAATAATTACATTAAAACACTCAGACGGTACTTGAACGACGTTTCCAATTATTACAATGGAAAGAAGTTTGTATCTTCACTTAAAGATAACTTTGACTTTTCAATATGTGTGTAACGATTGGTTTTAATAATGTTTTGAGTCGATATTTGTCATTTCGGACACAATTCAGGGACAATATAATTTTATTTTTTTTAGAACGATACGATCCGAAACGATTCAGTGAGTCGAAATCGGTTCAGTAACTTTTTTTTACTAGCAGTGTGACTGTGAAATAAATAGTGGATGCTGGACATTGCAAGTGAAGTTTCCTATATTCCTGTTATTTCTTGTAAGGGAGTTAGGAATAAATGAATTATGGATATAAACAAGCAAGTAAACAACAATTAATGGCCAATTTGAATAAAGTGCAACCTATACTAGTGCTGGGCGATATGGCCTTTTATTAATATCTCGATATTTTTAGGCCATGTCACGATACACCATATATATCTCCATATTTTTGCCTTAGCCTTGAATGAACACTTGATGCATATAATCGCAGCAGTATGATGATTCTATGTGTCTACATTAAAACATTCTTCTTCATACTGCATTAATATATGCTCATTTTAAACTTTCATGCAGAGAGCGAAATCACAACTAAGTCAATTTAGCAAAAGTGTATTTATTAAACAGTTATTAAGCAGTGGCACAAACATTCATGTCATTTCAAAACAGAAAGTGCAAGATTGTCAGAGACATTTTAAAACAAGCTATGAGTGCACTTTTGTGCATGATGTCACTAAGATGACATATCAAAACAACACTAAATTAAAGTGCACTTTTTGTACAGAACGCCACTACAATAGTTTAAAACAAATAAAGTGCACTTTTGTGCATGATGTCACACAAGATATTTCAATAACTGTCAAATAAAAATGAGCTACATAATAGGAAATCAAATAGTGTATGTCCTTCGCTATGTGGTAGGTTCCTGCGGACGTTATCTCCTTCTGTTGTTGACTATTTTTTTCATATGGTGTTGATCTGGAAATGGTTGCTTGGGCATTTTGTTGGTGTGGCACCGGCCGGAGATGTTGACATGCGGAGTTTCAGGCACTCTTCATTCTCTAGCGGGTGACTTTTCAAATGATGCTACACGTTAGCAGTAATGCTACTTTTTGTAGCAACGCTTTGGCCGCATACTTGACATATTACGGTTGTCTGTTCAACATCTTCCCGCTTGAAGCCAAACCACCGCCAGACGATGGATCTCGTGCTGTTTTTCTTGAAAATTAATTATTCTTCCTTCATTTGTTACCATATCCGCACCTTCTCTCTTTTGTATCACCACTCGCACCACTCCGCTAGCACCACAGCTAACTTTACCTATGCTGCTACCTCTCTCCTCCGCAAGAGCGTATGACGTTGCTCACGTGACAGTATGTGACGTATGTAAGAAGGTGCGCTTGTTTTAAGTCTCTGTGAGATGGAGAGACTAGAAAGAGTGAGAAACGCCTGTAGTGTAATGCCCACAGCTAAAAACAACTGTGTCAGAACGTATACTCCAATATCACGATAAAGTCATTTTCTATATCGCACAGAGACAAACCCGCGATATATCGAGTATATACCCTACGTTGATTCAACAAGGGGAAATATTTTCTGCTCACATTTTAAACATTCAAGCAATTTTCAATAAGTGTACAGTAACCAACATTTTAACAGTCGAATTTACCTGCTAAATAAGTGAAGTGAATTATATTAATATAGCGCTTTTCTCTCATGACTCAAAGCGTTTTACACAGTGAAACCCATTATCTAAGTTACATTTAAGCCAGTGTGGGTGGCACTGGGAGCAGGTGAGTCAAGTATCTTACCCAAGGACACAACAGGAAGCAGGGTTTGAACCTGGAACCCTGGCACGGCCGCTCTACCGTGTCGGCCGCGTCTTTTGTGGTTTAAAGCTGTGTTGCGGCCATACTTGCCAACCCTCCCGAATTTTCCGGGAGACTCGCGAATTTCAGTGCCTCTCCCGAAAATCTCCCGGGACAATCATTCTCCCGAAATTCTCCCGATTTCCAGTCGGATCTGAGTGAGGACAGCCTGTCGTCACGTCCGCTTTTCGTGCCGGCCCAGTCACGTTATAACATCTACAGCTTTTGGAGCTCAGTGCGCAACTGCACACACAATAAGAAGGAGACTATTATATATGTCTCCGTTATCCATAGGTTTATCAATAACTTATAAAGTAGGCAGGCACGGAGCTATTTCTCAGCGTGTGTTTATTCCAGCCGGCACGTTAATACACTGACACACAACATCCGGATTCCCATCATGCATTGCTTCAAAACTACGGCAAGTAGTAATGTCCAAACAAAGATAGTGGCAGAGAATAGAACGAGAATGGACATTTCAACCCTAAACTCTCTCCTTTCCTGCAAATTAAATTTCACCTATGCTCCTTAAAAGGCTGTGCTACTGGCTGCAAAGCATTGCACTTTCAAATACAACAATGAGTAGAGAGGAGTGTTATGTGTGTAAATGTGTAAATAAATGAACACTGAAATTCAAGTATTTATTTTATATATATATATATATATATATATATATATATATATATATATATATATATATATATATATATATATATATATATATATAAAATAAATACTTGAATTTGCACTGAAATTCAAGTTAGATAAACAGCTCTGATCAATTTCTACAAAAAAAAAAAAAAAACAGTGAAGTTGGCACGTTGTGTAATTTATAAATAAAAAGAATACAATGATTTGCAAATCCTTTTCAACTAATGCACTGCAAATACAAGATATTTAATGTTTGAACTGAGAAACATGCTTTTTTTTTTGTAAATAATCATTAACTTAGAATTGAATGGCAGCAAAACATTGCAAAAAAGTTGGCACAGGGGCATTTTTACCACTGTGTTACATGGCCTTTCCTTTTAACAACACTCAGTAAACGTTTGGGAACTGAGGAGACCAATTTTTGAAGCCTTTCAGGTGGAATTCTTTCTCATTCTTGCTTGATGTACAGCTTAAGTTGTTCAACAGTCCGGGGTCTCCGCTTCATAATGCGCCACACATGTTCAATGGGAGACAGGTCTGGACTACAGACATGCCAGTCTAGTACACGCACTCTTTTATTACATAGCCACGCTGTTGTAACACGTGCAGAATGTGGCTAGGCATTGTCTTGCTGAAATAAGCAGGGGCGTCCATGAAAAAGAGGTTACATGGATGGCAACATGTGTTGCTCTAAAACCTGTATGTACCTTTCAGGATTAATGGTGCCTTCACAGATGTGGAAGTTACCCATGCCTTGGACACTAATACACCCCCATACCATCACAGATGCTGGCTTTTCAACTTTGCGCCTAGAACAGTCCAGATGGTTCTTTTCCTCTTTGGTTCGGAGGACACGACGTCCACAGTTTCCAAAAACAATTTCAAATGTTGACTCGTCAGACCACAGAACACTTTTCCACTTTGCATCAATCCATCTTAATTAAGCTCGGGCCCTGCGAAGCCAGCGGCGTTTCTGGGTTTTGTTGATAAATGGCTTTCGCTTTGCATAGTAGAGTTATAACTTGCACTTACAGATGTAGCGAAAAACTGTAGTTACTGACAGTGGTTTTCTGAAGTGTTCCTGAGCCCATGTGGTGATATCCTTTACACACTGATGTCGGTTTTTGATGCATTACCGCCTGAGGGATCGAAGGTCACGGGAATTCAATGTTGGTTTTCGGCCTTGCCGCTTACGTGCAGTGATGTCTCTAGATTTTCTGAACCTTTTGATGACATTACAGACCGTAGATGGTGAAATCCCTAAATTCCTTGCAATAGCTTGTTGAGAAATGTTGTTCTTAAACTGTTCGACAATTACTCACGCGAGAAGTATCCAACACTTCTCTTTTCTGAAGCAAGCCTGTACAGCAGATATGGCATCAAAAATATCAAAAATATGATTTGCCTGACTGGCTGGGCAGGACAGATTGATTAAAAAAATAAAATGGATTTTAGATTTTTTTTTTTTATCGATTAAGAATTGTTACAAATAAGAATCGCGGTTCATCTGAAAAAGAATTTTGTTTTTACACCCTTAATTATTATATTTGAAGAGGTGCTACTAAAAATGAACTCTAGACAGACAAACCGATGGCATGTATCGCTTGTGTACGACATTCACCTGAGCACGCACACATGAAATGACTATACCACACCTACACAATCACCAGGCATAAAAATAAAAGCTTGATAATAGGTCTGTATGATGGTCAGGCCTAAACTGACCTACATTCATTATGCATAAGCAGCAATTAAGTGCCTGATTATGGTGCAAGAGATGATAACAGAGCAAGAGCAACAAGGGGGAAACAGGAATTCGACACATGAAAAAACACAGAGGGAGCCAAGCCAAGTACACAAGGTGGAAGTGTAGAGGATTAGAACACAATATGTATAAAAAGGCACTGGCCATAATAATGTATTTTGCTGTACTTTGAACATTTATGCAGTCATTTTACTGTTAATTTTTTATTGTTGACGGTCAAATTGATGGATATTGTTGGGACTAGACTTAGACTTCCTTTTATTGTCATTCAAATTTGAACTTTACAGTACAGATAAGAACGGAATTTTGTTGCATTATCCCATGGTAGTGCAGGATAAAAGAGCAATATGGTGCAGATATAAATAAATAGAATACTGTACAGATAAATATATTGCACTTTTGCATATGCATCCATGTTTATGGATGTATGTTATATTGTCTTTGTATTCCAGCGAGTTAATCCATTATATTCATAGTTAAAATGTACGAAATTTCCCATTGTAAAAAAAAAAGAACAACATTTTTACTTTCATCATGGACTTTGCACCATGGATGGATGATCATTTGATGAGAGATATCAAATACATTTAAAAAAAATACAGTAATGTAACTAATTGCTGTTGTGCAAATGATTTTCATACATAATATTGCATTGTTTATAGGGTTAGGCGCAATAAGTGTTCAACTTCATCCTAAACCCTTTCGGTCTGCAACATTTTCAATTTATGAATGTACAACTATGTATGTAAAACTATTTGTTTATTTTGTTGACCACTGACTGAAGAACTATTAAACTAAACTAATATTGTTAACAATTGTTATTACAGTAAATACCTTTCATTTCGCATTATTATTCTACAGACACTGTACCAAGCTACAGGAGAATACCAGTTCTGCTTACAAGCTTGAATATATGGGAGGTTGATAAAGTGCGCCATTCAAATTATGCGAGTTAGAAACATGACTGACCGTAGCGAATATTCCCAGTCACTTCGGTAACTTTGTTAGACATTTATCCCAGTCAGAAAAAAAAGCGTTTACAAGTAGTGCTGGGCGATATGGCTGAAAACTATATCACGATATGCGTTTTTTATATTGATCAATATCGATAATTATTGATACTATTTATGATGTATTTAAGCCTGCCAATAAATACAGTAGAACAATTTCCAACTTACCAACAGTGCTATTTATCAGTGGAGAGATTGTCTGGTAGCCAGGTAGGATGAGCGCGGTCATAAGATATATTTTTTAACTAATATTTTAATACTCGGGTAATAAAATAAAGTAGATTTGAAGGTAGTTGCAGATTTGAAACACTAGATGACAGTAGTTTACCCTACACAGAGCACTTTGGGAAGCAACTAATTAAACTCATACAGTGGAAGTGACAAAACCAATAAAACAACTTTCTGTTATTGAGTTGATATATCAAGATCTTACACTTTCTCTTCTCACTCCATGCAGAGAATCCACAGCAAGACAGAAAGACGGTGCAACCACACAAGTGTTATGAGAGTAGCGTATGTGTGTGTGTGTGTGCTCCTTTAAGAATTGCAGTGTGTTGGGTGAATGGACGAGTTAGGAGAGGGAGCGTTAACATGCAGCAGTAGTGGCGAATGTGTCTGGTTGTGCCCAGCAGAAATAAGAATAAAGCAACCAAATTGTCATGAACCGTCGGCCTCGTCATTCTGACCCGAAAACGGAGCTTAGCAGACCCATTGTCGGGTAAAGTGAAGTGTGTTACCCCCAACAAAAACATTGGCCCTGGAGGAAATGTCTCCCCTGCGCTCCTCGACTACGGTCTGGGACTGGGAGGCAGGAGACGAACAGCAGGAAAGGTGTAGTTGATACTGTTAACTGATTGGCGTGTCCCTCCCATCAAAAAAATTCAATTAAATAAAATATATATATATATATATATATATATATATATATATATATATATATATATATATATATATTTTGCGCGCACACACACACACACACACACACACACACAGTACAGGCCAAAAGTTTGGACACACCTTCTCATTCTCATGTGTTTTCTTTATTTTCATGACTATTTACATTGTAGATTGTCACTGAAGGCATCAAAACTATGAATGAAAACATGTGGAGTTATGTACTTAACAAAAAAAGGTGGAATAACTGAAAACCTGTTTTATATTCTAGTTTCTTCAAAATAGCCACCCTTTGCTCTGATTACTGCTTTGCACACTCTTGGCATTCTCTCGATGAGCTTCAAGAGGTAGTCACCTGAAATGGTTTTCACTTCATAGGTGTCATAGTTTTGATGCCTTCAGTGACAATCTACAATGTAAATAGTCATGAAAATAAAGAAAATGCGTTGAAATGAGAAGGTGTGTCCAAACTTTTGGCCTGAACTGTATATATGCACATATATATATATATATATATAATATTTTATCGAATGCATTTGATGGAGATTATGTGTCCATCGCGATATTATATTGATATCGTATTTTGTATATTGTTCGGTCTTTTAGGCTGTGTTCACATTTGTAAGTTCAGCGAACAAATGTTAGCAAATTCAATGATAAGATTAGCAATACAGGTGGTACACGGGTTACGAATAGGTTTGGGCATTAAGCATAAGGCATCTTCAAGGCAAAATCCAAGGCAAAACAAGAGATCTGGCCAGGCCAGGCATTTCCAGTGGCGAGTAACCAAAGGTAGTGACAAATAATATACGAACACAAAGTTAAATAATGAAAAAGCAAACTAAGTTTCCCTTTTAAGTCTGATTACATCTGACTAATGTTCAAACACTTGCCAGTGCTAAGGCCTTCTAAAAAGCAGTAAGCAGAGACGTTCCTCTCAGTAACTTTCTGTTAAAACACGGACAAATACACCCAATTGTGCCGTATTGGTTCTGTCTGTGGACTCATCCACTGCTATGGACATGACTTCAGCCTTCTTCAGGTCAGTTCTAGGTGTTTCAAACACATCTGCAGCAAATACTCCACCCAGTAAATGCTTGAGGTGTCTTGACGGGTGTACGTTTTTCAGTGCCGTCGTCATTTATCACCTCATCTACTACGGTTTACAGTTTTAAAGTCAGCGGAGATCCGTTTGTTATTTGATAAAATCCAGAAAACACAGAAGGACGTTGCTGTTGCTCTCTCTCTGAAATGATGCAGCTCCGGTTGTACAATAGACTTAGACTTAGACAAACTATGATCCACAAGGGAAATTGTTCCACACAGTAGCTCAGTTACAAAGAACAGAAAGGATAAGGATGGAAAGGATAATGCCCACAAGGGCACAAACAGAAGGCAAAAACTACGGTATAAAGTAGACTAAACATGTACCATATTAACAAAAAGTATAAAGTAGACTAAAAACAACCAAATTGCACTTTCGCTGCCATCTCTTTGCTCAGAAAGTCAGACTAGTATTTGTCAAAGTATTGTTTCTGGCCATACAGTCATTTCCATTTAAACATCGGTAAAAACATATCAATCAGTTCATGCAGGATTCAACGGACGCAATCATCGTTTATTTTTTGTTTTAGGGTTGAGAAAGAAATGGTTTTGAGTTCATCTCACAGGACTACTGTTACCGCTGGGTATGGTACTACTTTTTCTGACCTGCTCCATCTTGCTTAAGTATTGGCACCCGGTTGGTGCAGTAGATCAGCCTGAAGACATACACATAACATGCAAAGTATGAGGGTGTTTTATCACAAATTTTTGGTTGCTTGCTGCAAAGTCAGATACAATAACATTGAACTCCTACAACCGGTTACTGAGGAACAGGGACATTTGAGGCAAATTTGGGCCTGATCTCTTCAGATCCCAAATTGCAAGTGCTAATAGCAAGCATACAGTAAAAAATTGCACATACTAATACGTGTTGCAGGTGATCTTCTAAGACTGCATGCCTAATTGATAAGAAGTGCAAAACATTTAAATGAGGATTTTGTGTGTACTACCGGCTGTCACAATGGAGACACTGATTCACTTCCACATCTATGGCATCATGCTCTAGCCTGTAGTGTCTTGCTATGTTGTGGACCATGCAGCACACAACTATAATCTGCACCACCTTTTAAGGTCTATATAGAAGCCCTCCTTCAGTGCAATCTACAACAGGACCTACTCTTTGGCACGCCAAAGGTTCATTTTAGGAGAAGCCAGTTGTTCCAAAAACACTGGTAACAACTGCGATGTTGCGCTCCAATGATACAGTATATTAATAATATAGTTCCCATATGAAAAAACCAAACGCAACAAAATTAATCAATTGAATAAGTTTTGGTTTCTGCTGACTCCAAATTAACCCTTAAGTCATCCAGCAGCAGCAGCTATAATATGTCATTGTTGGATAGACAATCTAATATTTTTAAGTCTGGCAGTTGAAATATATAGACATGCACACGGACGAGGGATGTTCTCTCTGTCGTCTGTCATTGCACCGATCGCCTCTTTCTCACAGCCATGTATGTGTATTACACGTACCTTCCAAAACTTGATAAATATAGACGCAAAAACAGTGACCACAAACACTTCAGGCTTCATAAATCACTTTGTGGGGGCAAAATGTTGTATCTGCTCTCATTATTGTGGGCATTTTGATAATCAGTATATATTCTGCATAAACATGAAGACAAACACGCTATTTTTATCATTTATTGCAATCCTCGGTGCAGAAGCTTATCTCAGATTTGCATGCACTATCAAATTTGCACGTTTTAATACACACAAACCTTTTGTAGATCATGCCTTGAATGTCGGCTGGACAATAGCTTCCCTTGTTTTACTGCAGCAGTAGACAATATATACCCTGAGGTCCCACATGAATAATGAAATAACATGCATTGTCTGCAAGCTATACAAAGATATTATTCATTTGTAAAAACTGTAAGGAAAATGACATAAAAAATATGAATTATCATTACTAGCTACTTTCTCAAATAGGTATTTGAATTACAAACTATCAATTACCAGGGAAAAGTTACTTTTATGGAAAAACCTTAAAATATCTGGCCTCTACCATTGACAGATATTTGATCAGATAAGAGTGTGTAAGTGTGTTCCTTTAAAAGGCGGGGCCTGGCTCACGTCCCGCCCATTAAATATGTGTGGTGGTCAAGCCAGCTCTGTTCCTCAATGGGTACTCGGGGCCATTTAGCTCTTATCAAAGAAAAAATACCCTATGCATGTGTTGTTTTGGGCTGTACGAATCGTTTAAGTCATGAAAAGGATAAACGTTTCTTCAGAGTTCAATCAAAAAGGGCGGAAGAGTGCAAGATTTTATGAAACGACGATGAGAAAAGCATGCAGCACACACTCCAGTCCAAGTGAGTAGAGTCGAAGAATTAATGAGTTTGTAGTGAACACTTTGTTAAAGTGGAACATTATCACCAGACCTATGTAAGCGTCAATATATACCTTGATGTTGCAGAAAAAAAGACCATATATTTTTTTAACCGATTTCCGAACTCTAAATGGGTGAATTTTGGCGAATTAAACGCCTTTCTAATATTCGCTCTCAGAGCGATGACGTCACGTTGTGACGTCACATCGGGAAGTAATCCGCCATTTTCTCAAACACCGAGTCAAATCAGCTATGTTATTTTCCATTTTTTCGACTGTTTTCCGTACCTTGGAGACATCATGCCTCATCGGTGTGTTGTCGGAGGGTGTAACAACACGAACAGGGACGGATTCAAGTTGCACCACTGGCCCAAAGATGCGAAAGTGGCAAGAAATTGGACGTTTGTTCCGCACACTTTACCGACGAAAGCTATGCTACGACAGAGATGGCAAGAATGTGTGGATATCCTGCGACACTCAAAGCAGATGCATTTCCAACGATAAAGTCAAAGAAATCTGCCGCCAGACCCCCATTGAATCTGCCGGAGTGTGTGAGCAATTCAGGGACAAAGGGCCTCGGTAGCACGGCAAGCAATGGCGGCAGTTTGTTCCCGCAGACGAGCGAGCTAAACCCCCTGCATGTCTTGGCTCACATCGACCATAGCTTCCCTGGCCTGCTGACATCAACTCCAAAACTGGACAGATCAGCTTTCAGGAAAAGAGCGCGGATGAGGGTATGTCTACAGAATATATTAATTGATGACAATTGGGCTGTCTGCACTCTCAAAGTGCATGTTGTTGCCAAATGTATTTCATATGCTGTAAACCTAGTTCATAGTTGTTAGTTTCCTTTAATGCCAAACAAACACATACCAATCGTTGGTTAGAAGGCGATCGCCGAATTCGTCCTCGCTTTCTCCCGTGTCGCTGGCTGTCGTGTCGTTTTCGTCGGTTTCGCTTGCATACGGTTCAAACCGATATGGCTCAATAGCTTCAGTTTCTTCTTCAATTTCGTTTTCGCTACCTGCCTCCACACTACAACCATCCGTTTCAATACATTCGTAATCTGTTGTATCGCTTAAGCCGCTGAAATCCGAGTCTGAATCCGAGCTAATGTCGCTATAGCTTGCTGTTCTTTCGGCCATGTTTGTTTGTGTTGGCTTCACTATGTGACGTCACAGGAAAATGGACGGGTGTTTATAACGATGGTTAAAATCAGGCACTTTGAAGCTTTTTTTAGGGATATTGCGTGATGGGTAAAATTTTGAAAAAAACTTCGAAAAATATAATAAGCCACTGGGAACTGATTTTTAATGGTTTTAACCATTCTGAAATTGTGATAATGTTCCCCTTTAAAGATTTTTTGATATATTTATGTTTATTATTTTCCAGTTAAGTATTATCTTGATATTATTTGTATTTCTTAAACACGTTTGCTACGAGTGTTTCGAAAAGCACCAACTCGACATGTCTAAATAAAATAAAGCAAATGTGAGCAAAACCTTAAAAGGCAATGATTATAAATTAATATTTTAGCACATACACAATGTTGACATCTATAGTTATATTTTGATAAAGACAGAGAAAAACACGCTACTCATAAACGACGTGTGCAACATGGTGGTGGACGCAAAGTTTAATCAATAAATGGTACCTTACCTGAGCAAAAACGATGCATAATTATCCAAGAGCTTCCAATTTCCTTAACCCAGCCATACACAAATAAGTTTTAGACCTCCACAGTTTTCCAAGTTTCTGTCTGTTTTGTCATGTATAATTAAATTTCAATTCAATTAAATGTCCTTTATTTAACCAGGTAAAGACTCATTGAGATTTTTTTATTTTTTTTTAAGAGCGACCTGACAAAGAGGGCAACACAAACAAAGTTACAATAATAATTACAACAAGACAGTACAACAGAACAACAGCAGTCATACCAGGTCAAGAATAATTTAAAACGATTGAGTAATAATTCAATTTAAAAGCAAGTACCATTGCCCAAGAGAACTGGTTTCTCAATCTTTTAAAACGGACTTAAACTCCCCCAAAGTGATCAATTCTGGTAGCCTCAGACTTTTCTGGATGTCATTCCATGACCAGGGAGCAGCATAACTGAAAGCTTTTTAACCAATTTCTGTGTTGGCTCGAGTAACCAACATGTGGAGGACATCCTGTGAGCGTAGGCTGTAATGAATGGAGTCTCTACACACAAAGGAGCACAGATAGGTGGGGACAAGTCCAAGAAGACATTTATATATAAAAACTATCCATCGAGAAAGTCTTCGGGCAGTTAAAGATGGACAGTTTGCCTTTACATACAAATTTCAGTAGTGGAAAAGATTTCCACAACAAGTAATAAAACGTAAGGCACAGTGATATACAGTGTCTCGTTTTTTCAAGTAAGTGCCAGGCGTCTGGGGAACAATAGTTCGATATGTCTCGGAACGCGACCGATAAATCTTTTTTTTGATGAAGTATAGTCTTTTCCATTGCATAGTTAGATTTTTTGCTCGTATCTGCTTTTTGCAGGAAGATTTAAGCCAAGGGCTGGGCGATATCGCCTTTCATTAATATCTCGATATTTGTAGGCCATGTCACGATACACCATATATATCTCAATATGTTGCCTTAGCCTTGAATGAACACTTGATGCATATAATCACAGCAGTATGATGATTCTATGTGTCTACATTAAAACATTCTTCTTCATACTGCATTAATATATGCTCACTTTAAACTTTCATGCAGAGAGGGAAATCACAACTAAGTCAATTGACCAAAAGTGTATTTATTAAACAGTTATGAAGCAGTGGCACAAACATTCATGTCATTTCAAAACAGAAAGTGCAAGATTGTCAGAGACATTTTAAAACAAGCTATTAGTGCATGATGTCACTAAGATGACATATCAAAACAACACTAAATTAAAGCGCACTTTTTGTACAGAATGCCACCATAATAGTTTAAAACAAATAAAGTGCACTTTTGTGCATGATGTCACACAAAATATTTCAATAACTGTCAAATGAAAATGAGCTGCATAATAGGAAATCAAATAGTATATGTCCTTCGCTATGTGGTAGGTTCCTGCGGACGTTATCTCCTTCTGTTTTTGACAATTTTTTTCATACGGTGTTGATGTGGAAATAGTTGCTTGGGCATTTTGTGGGTGTGGCACTCTTCATTCTCTAGCGGGTGACTTTTCAAATGATGCTACATTAGTAGTAGAGCTGCTACTTTTTGTAGCAACGCTTTTGCCGCATACTTGACATATTACGGTTGTCTGTTCAACATCTTCCCGCTTGGAATCAAACTACCGCCAGACGATGGACCCCGTGCGGTTTTTCTTGCACGTATGTGACGTATGTAAGAAGGTGCGCTTGTTTTTTATGTCTCTGTGAGAAGGAGACAAGAAAGAGTGAGAAACGCATGTAGTGTAATGCCCGCAGCTAAAAACAACTGCATGAGAACTTATACTCGAATATCACAATATAGTCATTTTCTATATCGCACAGAGCCCTATTTAAGCCTCTTTTGTACTCAGATAGTCAGTTGCTTGCTATGCAACAGCCATCTTGGCTTGGTTGACCAGCACTGGTTTTCACTTCTGGGAAGAAGTCATGTGCATTGGCAATTGCAGGATTACGTGGTTATCACTACATTGACTTTGTTAGTAAAAGTGTGTGTGTGTGTGTGTGCGTATACGTGCTTACATGTTGTGTTAAATTTGCTATGTAATGTAGCCTCTTCCTATACATCAAGCTCATTTAGAGTGCAGTGGTAGCCAATGTTCCCTCTAATTTTTCATGTGTGTGAGCAAACGCACAAACTCCCTGAGCATTCAGTGGAGCACATGTGAGCAACATCAGACGTGCACACTGTGGCCACACCAGCGTCACACCTGTCCCAAACCTGACATCATAACAATTGAAATGATTTATTAAAATAATTTTCTGATATAAGTGATTTTGCCCTCTTACAATGACAATAACAAAAAAACATGTTTTTCATGACCTACCGTATTTTCCGCACTATAAGGCGCACCGGATTATTAGCCGCACCTTCTATGAATTACATATTTCATAATTTTGTCCACCAATAAGCCGCCCCGGACTAAAAGCCGCGCCTACGCTGCGCTAAAGTGAATGTCAAAAAAACGCTGCGCTAAAGTGAATGTCAAAAAAACAGTCAGATAGTTCAGTCAAACTTTAATAATATATTGAAAACCAGCGTTCTAACAACTCTGTCCCAAAATGTACGCAAATGTGCAATCACAAACATAGTAAAATTCAAAATGGTGTAGAACAATAGCAACATAATGTTGCTCGAACGTTAATGTCACAACACACAAAATAAACATAGCGCTCACCTTCTGAAGTTATTCTTCATTCGTAAATCCTTCGAATTCTTCGTCTTCGGTGTCCGAATTGAAAAGTTGGGCGAATACGGGATCCAAAATGGCCGGTTCCGTCTCGTCGAAGTCACCGGAGTCAGTGTCACTGTTGTTGTGCAGCAGTTCTGTGAATCCTGCCTTCCGGAAAGGTCGGACCACAGTTGTGACCGAAACTATCTGCCCAGGCATTTACGATCCACTGGCAGATGTTGGCGTATGTCGACCGGCGCTATCTGCCCGTCTTAGTGAAGGTGTGTTCGCCTTCGGAGCTGTGTGAAAAAAGCCACCCGGCCTCTTCGCGTAAACTTCCCTTAACCACTCGCTCATCTTTTCTTCATCCATCCATCCCTTCGAGTTAGCTTTTATGATGACGCCGGCTGGAAAGGTCTCTTTTGGATGGGTGGAAGTTAGCATGGCAAGCTAGAACCACAGTGAAGGATGACTTCTCATTCCCTGTGGAGCGAATATTCACCGTACGTGCTCCCGTTCCACAGTGCGGTTCAGTTGCTGTGAAATACGGTAGTAATCCGTGTGCGGATGGAGAGATTGCGTCTTTTTATGAACCGGATCGTTTTGTAGGAGCCATTTTGTGGTCTTTACAGATGTAAACAGGAAATGAAACGTACGGTGATATCCGCGCGTTTTTTCTTCTTCTTCCGGGGGCGGGTGAAGCGCTTCCTGTTCTATGGGGGCGGGTGAAGCGCTTCCTGTTCTATGGGGGCGAGTGCTTTCATTGGCGGTTGCTTGCGTAGAAGAAGAAGCGCTTCCTGTTCTACCGGGAAAAAAGATGGCGGCTGTTTACCGAAGTTGCGAGACCGAAACTTTATGAAAATGAATCGTAATAAAGCGCACCGGGTTATTAGGCGCACTGTCAGCTTTTGAGAAAAATTGTGGTTTTTAGGTGCGCCTTATAGTGCGGAAAATACGGTATGTGCTAATATTGTATGTCTGGCTGCGGGTCCTGCCTTTAACAGAAATGTTACCCCTTTCAGGGGTTACATTTAGTCCCTGTAACTTTCTGTCTGTAAAATACATCTTTTTATTAGCATTTATGAAATCTAGTGACAATATTTCATGAATAATATCCTTAGATTAACATTCTTAATAAATGGCAGTAAAATAAGCACTCATCTGATTGTGTAGTCAGAGTGTTACAACCTGGCATTTACACATTGTGTGGCTTTGGGGTTGTCCGACTTTTTGTGTGGCCATAAACGCAGCACTGGCTAAGTGCCATGAGTGCGTGTGTTGGTGCAGGTGAGAGAGCGAGCGACTTCTGTTGAAACGACGAATGATAAGGTTGGTTTAAGCCTGGTTTGTATGGCAGAAAATTACCAGTTTTTATAGATAAAAGTTTTTTTTACCCATGTTTTTGGTGTGGTTAAGAACAGCTTTGCTCAATAAAGTGATTGATGGAATTCCTGTCCGTAAAGTGTCTCGACAGACGATAATTGAACTGTGTTGACAAAGATTGTTTTATTCATTGGGGCCACTCTTGTTGTCACCTGTCACTCACAGAGTTGCATTGCAAAATCATACAGAATAAATTGTAATGTGTTTATTTTGTTTAAAGTTCTGATGGGATTTTTGATTTCCTGCGCGGCATTAATTTGCTGTGCGCAGAGGACGCGTGAGCGGTGCGCAATTGCGCAGGCGCGCACCTTAGAGGGAACGTTGGTGGTAGCTGTTGTTTGCACTAATAAAGAGCTGCTCCTGAAGTAAAGTTGCAGTACTTCTGACGCTGTCTTGTTGACATACAACCATCTCAAAAGTAGCATGCCAGGTTACATCAAAAGTATTGGTAACAGCATTGTAACATACAAAAAAGTAATGTATTACATTACTCATGACTAGAAAAAATAACAGCAATAAAACACGGTTTTAGGGACGTAACGATTAACATATTAAAGGGGAACATTATCACAATTTCAGAATTGTTAAAACCATTAAAAATCAGTTCCCAGTGGCTTATTATATTTTTCGAAGTTTTTTTCAAACTGTTACCCATCACGCAATATCCCTAAAAAAAGCTTCAAAGTGCCTGATTTTAACCATCGTTATAAACACCCGTCCATTTTCCTGTGACGTCACATAGTGAAGCCAACACAAACAAACATGGCGGAAAGAACAGCAAGATATAGCGACATTAGCTCGGATTCAGACTCTGATTTCAGCGGCTTAAGCGATTCAACAGATTACGCATGTATTGAAACGGATGGTTGTAGTGTGGAGGCAGGTAGCGAAAACGAAATTGAAGAAGAAACTGAAGCTATTGAGCCATATCGGTTTGAACCGTATGCAAGGGAAACCGACGAAAACGACACAACAGCCAGCGACACGGGAGAAAGCGAGGACGAATTCGGCGATCGCCTTCTAACCAACGATTGGTATGTGTTTGTTTGGCATTAAAGGAAACTAACAACTATGAACTAGGTTTACAGCATATGAAATACATTTGGCAACAACATGCACTTTGAGAGTGCAGACAGCCCAATTTTCATTAATTAATATATTCTGTAGACATACCCTCATCCGCGCTCTTTTCCTGAAAGCTGATCTGTCCAGTTTTGGAGTTGATGTCTACAGTATATCTATGCTGTGCACATCCAAACACAGGAAAGGACTCAATACATTAACCAATATGTCACCAGTCATGGAAGGAGACTTATGTACATATTAATAATTAAATACTATAATAATAACAATATACAATAATAATTTAAAGATGCATAAAGCCTGAATCGTAATCGTGATCATCCTTTTTCAGAACCGCTGGTGGTACATCTCAATATTTTGCCGTATAATTGTTGCATGTGACTCAGAATGACTGAGGTGTGCCATTTGATCAAAAATATTGAAGGAAGGCACTTACTTACCCTTCACACAAGCAGCGCTGTGGAGCACGGCGCAGTTTGATAAACCTGACAAGATAATTATGGGCAGAACAAAACGATACCAATGTGTTCTGATACTCAGTGGCCCAGTGGTTAGAGTGTCCGCCCTGCGATCGGTAGGTTGTAAGTTCAAACACCGGCCGAGTCATACCAAAGACTATAAAAATGGGACCCATTAACTCTCTGCTTGGCACTCAGCATCAAGGGTTGGAATTGGGGGTTAAATCACCAAAAATGATTCCCGGGCGCGGCCACTGCTGCTGCCCACTGCTCCCCTCACCTCCCAGGGGGTGAACAAGGGGATGGGTCAAAAGCAGAGGACACATTTCACCACACCTAGTGTGTGTGTGACAATCATTGGTACTTTAACTTTAATATCACATCATTAGCCAATATCGGCATCCATAACTATGCTGCATCAAGATATTTCTAAAGCCCTAGTAGACATACTGTAGATACATCGGTTTGTAAAACACACTTCTCTCTGCCTTGTTCTAACAAAATAAATCAACTGGATGAGTTGGAAATCAAACAGCAGTCTCTGGCCTTGCTTATCTGCTTAAAATAATCACTTAGGCTCACAGTAAGCATTTGGATACCTGAGTAAAACAGCCTAACTTGGGTGCAAATAATTTATTTTAGGGATGTTAAAAACACGCTTAGGTTGTATATATTTTTGTTTTGTTGTATTGGTACTATTAGTATTGTGTCATGTGTAGTTTGAGTGCTTCTTGATTTACACCATATTTCTGTCAATAGTTAACTCTTTTTATTTACTTCCAGTACATGTTTTGCAACCTCTTTTGTCCATCCAGTTTTATCTTTGTCCTTGTAAGACTTACCATTAATTTTAAAGATTTGCCTTGTGGTTTCGACCAGTTTTTCCTAACCATTGCTGGACCACAACGCCCCCAAGAGGGCTGCCAAAAAATATCTGTTTCTCAGCTGTGATCCGTATGGGCTGCAGCGGTATTAATTTGTAATTCACTCTTCCACCACTTGTGGCAGTAATGAAAATATCCAACAAACAGAAGTCATGGAGAAGTTTCATAAGCGCAAAAAATATGACTAAAGTGCTGAAGCTGTATTTTCATTTTCACTCCAATTTTTTTTGACAGCTTAGTTAAACATTTATTATTTATTTATTTAGTTGCATTTTTATTTATATTAGCACTGTCTAATTGTATGAATGTTTTGTTTATTAATTTTTGTGAGGCCCTTCTTTTGCAGTATATTTGATTATTTATTTTTATAAGCCTTGATAATAATCTTTGTGATCAACACATTCTTCCATGTCATTTGACAAGGTTGTAAACTGTAAGTACATTAAATATAATTATTGAATACCATTAACATCAAGAGTAAGATTACTCTATCACTTAATATTTGAGTGGGCCATGGGCCCCTTTGTAGTGGAAAAGTTAGGCCCTGAGATCAAAAAGACATAGCCTCCCCAACGTGTCCTGTGTCTTCCCTGTTGCCTCTAACCTACTGGACGTACCCTAAATACCTCCCCGGGGAGGGGTCCGGGGGGCATCCTCACCAGATACCCGAACAACCCCATCTGGCTCCTCTCGATGTGAAGGAGCAGCGGCTTTACTTTGAAGTTTTCACCCTATCTCTAAGGGAGAGCCCCACCACCTGAACCCGTTCTCTTGTGCTTTTGGTCACGACTCAAAACTCCTGACCATAGGTGAGGCTGGGAACTTAGATCGACCGGTAAATTGAGAGCTTTGCCTTCCAGCTCAGATCCTTCTTCAACATGACTGATCGATACAGGGTCCGCATCACTGCGCACTTCAATTGTGTTTCAAGTGATTTTGCAATTAGTTTTTTAAAGCTTCCTTTAGTTTGGTCTTTGCTTAAATAATCAAACAACTATATACCCATGTCGCCTCTTCAGCACCTTGACTTTTATTTCTTTAAAGGGGAACTGCCTTTTTTTTTTTTTTAATTGAGCCTATCGTTCACAGTCCCTATGTGAGACAAACACACATTTCTTTTTTTAATGCATTCTAAATCATGAATAAACACTAGCAAGAGGTGACTAAAAATGCAGATAATGGGGATTTAAGCTATTCTGCCTATTAAGTGCTCTAGAAAACATCCAAAAAATGTCACTAACACTAGCATAGAAGTTGACACACTTTAGTTTCACCATCTGCTGCAGCTCATCAGTAATCCTGCCCTGAATGCGGACTTGCTGGCAGGCAAGCACAGAACGTCTTTGTGACTAAACTACTGTATTGGTCTTGACTGGGAGAATAAACACACCCATAAATTTAATCAGAAAAAGGCATTTTTATATCTAAATATTTTAATCAGATTGTTTGTGTCTGCAAAGATTCAACTCCTCTGATATAACATGTACTAAAAAAAACTCTGCAGACATTTTGTTCAAATATTTTTTGAGTTTGTAGCTAAAAAACATGTTCTTCCTGAAATAATCATTAAACTTGTCTTATTTGTTGGTACACTTTATTTTGTTGTACCTTAATTTCAAACTGCACTTCAATGCACTTTTATTTAATATAAACTACAGAATTTGAGTTTAAAAAAAACTCCACAATCTGAGTCACCGTTTGCCAAAGCAGTGGTGAGACGCACTGATGCAAGTAATAAAATAACGGTGGCAGAGGGGTTAGTGCATCTGCCTCACAATACGAAGGTCCTGAGTAGTCTTGGGTTCAATCCCGGGCTCGAGATCTTTCTGTGTGGAGTTTGCATGTTCTCCCCGTGACTGCGTGGGTTCCCTCCGGGTACTCCGGCTTCCTCCCACTTCCAAAGACATGCACCTGGGGATAAGTTGATTGGCAACACTAAATTGGCCCTAGTGTGTGGATGTGAGTGTAAATGTTGTCTGTCTATCTGTGTTGGCCCTGCGATGAGGTGGCGACTTGTCCAGGGTGTACCCCGCCTTCCGCCCGATTGTAGCTGAGATAGGCTCCAGCGCCCCCCGCGACCCCAAAGGGAATAAGCGGTAGAAAATGGATGGATAAAATAATCAAAATAATAATTTACAATTTCAAAGTAGGTCTGGGCGATTTGCCCTAAAAATTAAATCTCAAATTTGTTTCCCAAAAATTCGATTTACGATTTGTTTCCCTACTTTAAAAACAAAACAAACAATGAATACAAATGACTGAGATGATTCAAAACAAGTATTTATTTTATCAGAAATGTGTACATTGAAATGACACTGCATACACTGCATATTACTCTTAGCAAAATTCTAATTTGAATAACGTTGTTCTTTTTAGACCAAATATAAATTGTACTTTCTCTGGAATAATTTTCAGAGAACTAAATAAGAGCTTCCTCTGGGAAGCAATACTTCTGTCTTGAATAAAATACTTCTGTTAACAACAATGTAACATTGCACATTGCATGCAAATAAATAATGATCTCCAACATTGAGATTAATAATGAAAACGTAAAACTTCTGTCTTGAATAAAATACTTCAGTAAAAAAATGTAGTATTATACATCCATCCATCCATTCTTTTTCTACCACCTGTCCCTTTATACATTGTATGCAAATAAATAATGAAGTAAAACATTAAGAACACTATTTTCAGTAAGTCGAGTGGATACAGGCAGGCTTTTTCTTTCATTCACACATCTTGACAGTGGAAAATTACTTTTAAAAGTAATTAATCATAGTTTCTTGTTACTTTACCAAAAAAAAAAAATTAAATTACTATTGGAATTACCCTTTCATAAATGTAACGAATTAAGTAAATAATGTGTTACTTACAATGTGGCTTATGCAGTTGACCGATGTTTCATATTGGAGTGTGAGTGTGTGCCTTTAAAAGGCGGTGTCTGTTGCCAAGTAACGTGTGACGTCACCGCCCAGACCAGCAACATTCGCTCAGTCTCAGTTGTGTGTGTAAGCTTAGCAGTGGCAGTTTGTCGCCAGTTCCAGCAGTGTCACTACTCGATCGGTAACAAAAGACACGATCGGTGCACGCATGCGCGAAGACAACGACACTAACGTAAAAATTTTTTACGGCAGTTATGATCGTCCGAGTTACCATGGTTTTCTCTTTGGGTCATATTTATTTGGATTACAATATCTTATAAAAGATTACATACAAAACAAAACAAATGTTACTTAAGAATAAAGTATTTATTTTGAAACCGCACAGAAACCTAAATGATGTGATCAGCAGCCTTAAATGGCAAAGAAATAAATCTTTTATTTACTACCGTATTTTTCGGACTATAAGTCGCAGTTTTTTTCATAGTTTGGCCGGGGGTGCGACTTATACTCAGGAGCGACTTATGTGTGAAATTATTAACACATTACCGTAAAATATCAAATAATATTATTTAGCTCATTCACGTAAGAGACGAGACGTATAAGATTTCGTGGGATTTAGCGATTAGGAGTGACAGATTGTTTGGTAAACGTATAGCATGTTCTATATGTTATAGTTATTTGAATGACTCTTACCATAATATGTTATGTTAACATACCGGGCACGTTCTCAGTTGGTTATTTATGCCTCATATAACGTACACCTATTCAGCCTGTTGTTCACTATTCTTTATTTATTTTAAATTGCCTTTCAAATGTCTATTCTTGGTGTTAGGTTTTATCAAATAAATTTCCCCAAAAGATGCGACTTATACTCCAGTGCGACTTATATGTTTTTTTCCTGCTTTATTATACATTTTCGGCAGGTGCGACTTATACTCCGGTGCGACTTATACTCCGAAAAATATGGTAAGTAAATAATGTGTTACTTACAATGTGGCTTATGCAGTTGACCGATGTTTCATATTGGAGTAGAGTGTGAGTGTGTGCCCTTAAAAGGCGGTGTCTGTTGCCAAGTAACGTGTGACGTCAACGCCCAGACCAGCAACATTCGCTCAGCCTCAGCAGTGTCACTACTCGATTGGTAACAAAAGACACAATTGGTGCACGCATGCGCGAAGACTACGACACTTCCGTCAAATTGTTTTACGGCAATTATGATCGTACCGTCATCCCAGTCACCATGGTTTTCTCTTTTGGTAATATTTATTTGGATAACAATATCTTATAAAAGATTACATACAAAACAAAACAAATGTTACTTAAGAATACAGTATTTCTTTTTAAACCACACAGAAACCTAAATGATGTGATCAGCAGCCTTAAATGGCAAAGAAATCAATCTTTTATATACTACTTTATTTACGTTAAATAAAACAATTTACAATACTGATCATTTAAAAGTCTATTTTTTGTTACACCACAGATATATATTTAAATTATAGTAAGTTCTTTGTTTGTTGATAATTTTTCAAGTTTCTAGAGACTTCTCCAATCCTTTTAATGTCTTTTTCTTTATTAAAATGAGGAGCAACCAATTTTACTTACAATAAGGGTGATATTAACTTTTCATATCATTACTGTATCATTTCCCTCAATATTCACCTTTTTTTTGACCAACTTGTTTTTTTATTAAGATAAACGTGATATCGAATGTTCATTTATCCATTTCATTGCTCTTTTTTATGTTGTTGTTTATATGTATTTCACATTGTAAAATGTGTTTTGCGTCTGGAACGGATTAAATGGACTTGTATTATTTCAAATAGGAAAAAAATGCTTTTACATTTATGTTGGACTTTTGGAACGGTTTGCAAACGAAAACTAAGGTACTGATGTGCAATCTATGCAACTAAATGACACATGAAAACTAAATTATGGAGAAGTGTAAATGTGTAAGTAAATAATACAATATGTACAAAAAATATGTGCTGAACATGCTCACCCCTAAATATTTATTTTGGTCTACCGGTTCTTGAACACCACACTCCAAGTATTGTTGTAAAGTACCACTTCACTTCCTAATGTGCCCTTCAAAAGCACAAAACATAGCACTGTGACTATCGGTGCATCTGGAAAGTACACACGGCGCTTCACAATTTTTCCACATTTACTTGTGTTACAGCCTTATTCCAAAATGGAATAAAATCATTTTTTTTACTCAAATGTCTACGGACAATACCTCATTATGAAAATGTGTGAAGTTTTTTTTGTTTTTTTTTTTTTAAATCTGGCAAATGTATTAAAATTAAAAACTACAAAATCCCATGTACAGAAATATTCACAGCCTTTGCTCAATACTTTGTTGATGCACATTTGGCAGCAATTACAGCCTCAAGTCTTTTCTGAATAAGACGCCACAAGCTTGGCACACCTATCTTTGGGCAGTTTCAGCCATTCCCCTTTGCGGCATCTCTCAAGTAAGGCTGCGACTAGCGATTATTTTGATAGTCGATTAGTCAACAAGTATCTTAACGAGTAGTCGGATAATAAAGCGTACACATATTTAATGGCTCTAATTTTTCCATTAACTTCTAAATGCAGCTTCAGTTATTTTAGGCATGTGCTTAACAACAACAAACTAATTAATTCCTAAATATTTATTTTTACTGTAACTGTGCTGCTCATTCGTCTGTTACAAAAATGAAAATTACAATTAAAATGCCTATTTAAAAGAAAAGAGAGACACATTCTTTATGTATTTAAAAAAAACAGTTATAATAGCAGCGATGAAAACAAACACAAAATCTAACTTCCTCAAAAAGAAATACAGCATTTTGTGATGTATAAAAAGCTGCACACGGGTATATTGACTATTGTGTAGAATGTATTTATTCTTAAAATGTTGGCTATTTAATAGATTGTATATTAATCATATGATACCTCCGCATTGGTGCCTATCTGTCTTGGTGTGTGTGTTTTGTTATTGTGCCTTTTTTTTACAGCATTGCAAATTGACCTTGCTTTAAAACATACTTGGATTGATGTAGACAAATTTTAGCTGCCTGACTTTGGCTAAAATAATAGTTACTGTATGTATAAGTCGCTCTGGAGTATAAGTCGCATCGGCCGAAAATGCATAATAAAGAAGAAAAAAAACATATATAAGTCGCAAATTTATTTGATAAAAGCCAACACCAAGAATAGACATTTGAAAGGCAATTTAAAATAAATAAAGAATAGTGAACAACAGGCTGAATAAGTGTACGTTATATGAGGCATAAATAACCAACTGAGAAGTCAATCAAATAACTACAACATATACAACATGCTATACGTTTACCAAACAATCTGTCACTCCTAATCGCTAAATCCCATGAAATCTTATACGTCTAGTCTCTTACGTGAATGAGATAAATAATATTATTTGATATTTTACGTTAATGTGTTAATAATTTCACACATAAATCGCTCCAGAGTATAAATCGCACCCCCGGCCAAACTATGAAAAAAACTGCGATTTATAATCCAAAAAATACGGTAGTTATTTTTCAGACAACTTTGTTTTACACTTGTTAGCTAGCTAGCGAGGCATAAGCTAACACTCTTATCGAGGTTGAGTTGTATCCTCCCGCCAGATGTCCGACATCATGCCTCCGCTTTAAATGCTTGCGTATCACAAGGTCCGCTTTGCAAAATGAGCAAGATTTTCATGTTTTTAACAAGAATAAGAGGATATTTTCTCACACTTTACATGTTATCACTGGCGATGTTTTTGCGAGTGGTGATGCGGACCTGCTTTCGCCCGGAAAAAACAGAGTGATGACGTCACGACTATTGTCCACAAATATAATTGTCGGCGACAAATTTTATTGTGGACAATGTCCACTAATCGTTGCAGCTCTACTCTCAAGTTCCATCAGAATGGATGGGAAACGTATTTTTTCATTCAGAATGTCTCTGTCCATTGCTGAATTCATCTTTCCCTCTATCCTGACTCGTCCCTCAGTGATGAGTGATGCCTTGTTTCCTCCAAACACGATACCTGACTTCAATCTTTGTTTCATCAGAACAGAGAATTTTGTTTTTCAGGGTCTGGGAGTATTTCAGGTGCATTTTAGCATACTTTTTACTAGGGCTGCAACTAACAACTAATTTGATAATCGATTAATCTGTCGATTATTACTTCGATTAATAATCGGATAAAAGAGACAAACTACATTTTTATCCTTTCCAGTATTTTATTGAAAAAAAACAGCATACTGGCACCATACTTATTTTGATTATTGTTTCTCAGCTGTTTGTAAATGTTGCAGTTTATAAATAAAGGTTTATTAAAAAAAAGTAGCCTCTGCACATGCGCATAGCATAGATCCAATGAATCGATGTCTAAATTAATCGCCAACTATTTTTATAATTGATTTAATCGATTAGTTGTTGCAGCCCTACTTTTTACTAAGATATGGCTTCCATATGGCTACTCTACCATACAGGCGCGATTGGCGGATTGCCTCAGAGATAGTTGTCCTTTTGGAAAGTTCTCTTCTGACAGAGTGACCATCGGGTTCTTGGTCACCTCCCTGATTAGACTAACATGAATGCAGCCATGTACAGAGACATCCTGGATAAAAGCACTTGCCATCCAGTCTGATGGAGCTTGAGAGTTTCTGCAAAGAGGAATGAAGAAATGGAATGGGCTAATCTGCCCAAAGATAGGTGTGCCAAACGTGTGGTATTGTATTAAAAAAGACTAGAAGCTGTAATTGCTGCCAAAGGCACAACAACAAAGTATGGACCAGAGGCTGTGAATACTGTGTTTTTTAAAGTTTTTAATTTTTAATACATTTGCTTTTTTTATTTTTATTTTTTAAATACTTTTTTTACATTGTCTTCATTGGGTATAGTTTGTAGAATTTTGACGACAAAAATTAATTAATTCCATTTTGGAATAAGCCTGTAACATAAAATGTGGGAAGAGTGAAGCGCTGTGAATACTTTCCGGATAAACTTCGCCAATAAACGAGACCGTCTCAAGCGGTCAATACATTCAGGGAGAACGTTTGATTCTATTAATTTTAATTTCAGACAGACAACAGTGCCAGTCAATGAAAATAATTGTTTTTGACTTGAGTTTCACATAATGTTATTACATTCCTTTTGCAATAATTGAATTTTGCAGCCCGGCCAGTTACAAAGTTAAATGAGTATGCAGCGTAACATTTTAGAATTCATAGATAAAATATTGTATATCTCCCAGTGTCTGATGATCAATGTCTGAACTAGCTTCCAACCACCCTCTTTCTCCCAGTTAAACCATTATTTCCCCATCCTTAATATCCATCATTATCTCCCTTTTTCTCCAAAACACCCATTACTTTTCTTGTCCTCTGTATCTAGACACTTCTATGGGATTATTTTTTTCACCTTTCTTCGCGCCCTTTCTTTTTCATGTCCTCTGTCTCCTATCCCTTCATGCTTACCTACGTATGTTTTTCATCCTTTGTCTCTCATCTCCTGCATGCACCGCAGCAACTGCCTCTCAGGCAATTAAACAGTGGGAGTTTTCAACACACCAGATGCCCTGAATGGAAGGGGGCACGACTGGAGAAGGTTGAGCGGCACATTCTTAACGCTTAAAAAGGAGGGAGGAAAAAAACGAAATCACACCTGCCGTTTTAAAGTTTGCAATCACGTTTAAAATGCTACTTTTTTCTTTTTGAAAATGTGAAAATCATGACGTTATTACCATCGTCGTCTGCATGGTTTGACAGATTTGATTGCTTCTGAGCTTCTATTTGTGTGCAGTCAGACAAGGAGTGGACTTTTAGGCCTTGCTAGACTTTTTCCCTCAAAGACTGCCCCGCCTTCCTTGTTGTTGCGGCGGATATGCCATGTTAATTAATTCAGGACTGCAATAAAAAAGTCTAAGTAGCAAACACATAATGCCAAAACTCCAGGGAACCAACAGCATAATTACACAACAGTTTAATTTGCCAAAGACACATTGTGATTAACATTGTGTGGCGTGTAAAAGCCTCATTATCCGTATGTTAAACACCACGAATGGGCTTAGGACGTCTCCAAGATTTCCTATCGCTTGTCACATCAAAAGACTAAAGAGACAGTGTTGAACGCGCAGTGAAAAGGAGTTGTTAGTGAGATGAAAGAAGTGCTGGGAGAGGGCAGGCAGTTTGCATAAGTGTACATTAGGGATGCAACGATTAACCGGTTTTACTATTAACCGTGATTAAAAAAACGTCACAATTATTTAATCGTAAAGGGTCCTCTACATCGCGTTTTTCAGTCTTCTTCACTCGCTGTAAACAGATTATTAAAAATGAATAGTTAAGCAGTTGATGACAATAACACTTGAGTTTATCATTCACATAAGTAAAGTACATTTTAGTCTCAAACCGGATAAATAATGCAATTTAATAATTAAATCAATTAATTAGTATTTATAATTATCAATAGAGTTGTACATCTCTTTGTCATGGACATCTAGATACATGGGTTACGATGCGATTCAAAACAATTTATTTATAAAATAGAATGAAATCGATGCGATTCAATTCAGTGTATGAGTCTTAGGAAAGGTTAGACGGAGGCTTCTATACACTAAAACTCTTTTTCTTTACTATAGTGGCCTCGATAACGGGAACCGGTTCTCAAAAAGGGATTCGAGTCCATGGAATCGGTTCTTTTCTTATCGAACAACCGGGAGAACCGATTTCGAACATCATCCCTATATATATATATATATATATATATATATATATATATATATATATATATATATATATACACACACACACGTCGTGGTCAAAAGTTTACATACACTTGTAAAGAACATAATGTCATGGCTGTCTTGAGTTTCCAATCATTTCTACAACTCTTATTTTTTTGTGATAGAGTGATTGGAGCACATACTTGTTGGTCACAAAAAACATTCATGAAGTTTGGTTCTTTTATGAATTTATTATGGGTTTACTGAAAATGTGAGCAAATCTGCTGGGTCAAAAGTATACATACAGCAATGTTAATATTTGGTTACATGTCCCTTGGCAAGTTTCACTGCAATACGGCGCTTTTGGTAGCCATCCACAAGCTTCTGGTTGAATTTTTGACCACTCCTCTTGACAAAATTGGTGCAGTTCAGCGAAATTTGTTGGTTTTCTGACATGGACTTGTTTCTTCAGCATTGTCCACATGTTTAAGTCAGGACTTTGGGAAGGCCATTCTAAAACCTTAATTCTAGCCTGATTTAGCCATTCCTTTACCACTTTTGACGTATGTTTGGGGTCATTGTCCTGTTGGAAAACCCAACTGCGCCCAAGACCCAACCTCTGGGCTGATGATTTTAGGTTGTCCTGAAGAATTTGGAGGTAATCCTCCTTTTTTATTGTCCCATTTACTCTCTGTAAAGCACCAGTTCCATTGGCAGCAAAACAGGCCCAGAGCATAATACTACCACCACCATGGTTGACGGTAGGCATGGTGTTCCTGGGATTAAAGGCCTCACCTTTTCTCCTCCAAAAATATTGCTGGGTATTGTGGCCAAACAGCTCAATTTTTGTTTCATCTGACATCACATGGACAAAGATAAGACCTTCTGGAGGAAAGTTATGTGGTCAGATGAAACATAAATTTGGCTGTTTGGCCACAATATATATATATATATATATATATATATATATATATATATATATTTATATATATAAAGTTTGTACGGTATACCAGTACTACTAAAGTACTGCGAGAAAACTACAGGGGCATGGGTAACTTACACATCTGTGAAGGCACCATTAATGCTGAAAGGTACATACAAGTTTTAGAGCAACATATGTTGCCATCCAAGCAACGTTATCATGGGCGCCCCTGCTTATTTCAGCAAAACAATGCCAAGCCAAGTGTTACAACAGTGTGGCTTCATAGTAAAAGAGTGTGGGTACGAGACTGGCCTGCCTGTAGTCCAGACCTGTCTCCCATTGAAAATGTGTGGCGCATTATGAAGCCTAAAATACCGCAACGGAGACCCCGGACTGTTGAACAACTTAAGCTGTACATCAAGCAAAAATGGGAAAGAATCCTGCCTGAAAAGCTTCAAAAATTGGTTTCCTCAGTTACTAAACGTTTACTGAGTGTTGTTAAAAGGAAAGGCCATGTAACACAGTGGTAAAAATCCCCCTGTGCCAACTTTTTTGCAATGTGTTGCTGCCATTAAATTCTAAGTTAATGATTATAAGCAAAAACATAATACGTTTCTCAGTCCGAACCGTAAATATCTTGTCTTTGCAGTCTATTCAATTGAATATAAGTTGAAAAGAATTTGCTAATCATTGTAGTTTGTATTTATTTACGATTTACACAACGTGCCAACTTCACTGGTTTTGGGTTTTCTATTTATATAAACTAACTGAAAATTTGCTTTCCCTGCCTGAAAGACCAGCAGCCCCCACTGGTATAAATAATAATAATAATAATAATTAGTGATAACACTTGTTTTCAAATGTATGTACACCATGTTTAGCCTTTTTTTTTAAGAAAATGTATCTATCATTAACAATTATGCAAATTATATGAGGATGTCATATTGGCCATGCCCCCACCGCCATAAGTACATGGGCAAGCTGGGGCAACCCTGTATTTACATCCACTCCCTTCTTCAGACACGTAAGCTAACGTAGCGTGAATCAGCCCTGGCTCTCGCATTGTTTTAAAAACAAAAACCGTCAACTAAGGGTGCAACCATTCGTCGAAATTGTCGACAAATTGAGACAATAACATTTGTTGCCCACAAATTAATTTGTCGACAATAACATTACTTGTGTTTTCCCGGACAGAAGCGAGTCAGCGCAGCCACTCGCAACACCATCACAGGTAAAGACACGCAAAGTGTGGGAACATTTCACCCTAATCTTGCTAAAGACATGTATAGCTTGCTCATTTTACAAAGTGGATCTTGTTTTTCATGGCAGTACATCTGCGATACGGGAACATTTAAAGCGGAGATAGTTAGCTTGTTACCTTGCCAACTAGCTAACAAGTATGAAACTAAGTTGTATGAAAAATAGCATTCATATCAATGTCAATTCAAGTACCGTATCATCCAAACCAAAGGGCGCACCGATTATAAGACACACTGCAGATGAATAGTCTATGTTCGATCTTTTTCATATATAAGGCGCACCGGATTATAGGGCGCATTAATGGAGTCATAATATTTTTTTATTTTTCTAAATGTAAAACACTTCCTTGTGGTCTACATAACATGTAATGGTGGTTCTTTGGTCAAAATAATGCATAGATGATGTTTTACAGACCATCTTCTAGCCGCTTTCTGATAGTCGCTTCAGGATGCGCCATTTTGTGGGCGGTCTTATTTACGTGGCTCACCTTCGACAGCGTCTTCTCCCCGTCATCTTTGTTGTAGCGGTGTAGCGTGCAAGGACGGGGGTGGAAGAAGTGTCAAAAGATGGAGCTAACTGTTTTAATGACATTGACTTTACTTCAATCAATAACGGAGCAGCATCTCCTCATCTGCCGGAAATGTGTCCCGTGATAAACCGTCCGATTGGAACTCTCTAATAACTAAAGTTACTTAGGTGAATTATGTAAACTCACTATACCAGTATGTTTTAGCACTTTCATTGCAGTTATAAGTGAGAACTTTACACT
>NC_084557.2:11605691-11780691 GCF_033978685.3 Nerophis lumbriciformis | reverse complement strand
CCAGCAGTTGGGTTAAAATTGGGTTATTTTTTAACCCAACATTTTTTAGTGTCTATGATTTATTGCACACATGGAAGCAACTAAAATGTTGAATTTTCATGGTAGAGGACAACGATAATGAATTCAATAAATGAGCAGTTAATGAGACGTGAAATAATGTTTCTTTAGCAAATATGTGCAACAAATGTTGGAATAAAAGTACAAATTATGTATATTTCAGTGTTCCAATACAGTCAATGGTAAAATAAATGTTTATATAATACCATATTGTTGTCATGATTAATTGTGTGCGTGTGTGTGTGTTATTTCGGTGTGCTAGAGGTATGGACCCCCTTACCTCAGAAATATTCACACAGACACAATTATACACCATTTTTTTGAAGACATATACCTTACACAAAGTATTACAAGTCTTTTAAGTATTGTTTATTTAAAAGTAAACAATAAAAAAGCATGTCATTTAATGCAAAATGTTATCATAATCATCAGACTGTCAACCTTCAGTATTTATTGGGACTGTCAAACATGATATTAACAAGTTAACGAAAGCTTCTTTTAACAGCACAATTTTTTTTATCGCGGGATTACCGTGGGTCCTCGGTCCACACAGTAGCGATAGAAAAGCAGCGGTGTTCCAGCTGAGGAGCCACAGGGATGAATAGAGAGCAGAAATTGACAAAGAAAAAGTTGTACAGATTGGCAGGTTTAGTTTGTGTGTCGCAGGTTGCGATATTTGGGCTTGTTTTTGAACGTGCAGTTGCTTATTTAGGCTTGCTTATTTGTGCTTAAAAATAAACCAAAACATAACTGCGCCAGTAGGTCGTGTGTACCTTTCGACACAAAGTGTCCTGTGTATTGCGTGTGCAACTATGTCACAGCCCAGACTGACTGACAAGACCGAGTGAGAATTAGTGGCAAAGTTAACGGGGTAAACCTAATGGAAAAAATATCACTTCAACTGTACATATTTCATATTATGAGAAAGAGAACGCACTAAAGGACTGGATTGGAGCCCAGGTGGACAATATCTTGTCCATTTTGTGTTGAGCAGGTTAATAAAAGTACAGTATAGTGTTTGATATATGCAAATGTTTGAATATTAAATTGCCCAGTCCCATGTTGGGTGTAGAGTTTCATTAAGTACACTTAGCTTCCTACCAAATTCTGAAAAAATGCATGTTAGGTTAATTGCAGACTCTAAATCAGTGGTTCTTAACCTGGGTTCGATCGGCTCAGGGGTTCGGCGGAGGTCAAGACACACCCGACTCATCGTGTAAATAAAAACTTCTCCCTATCGGCGTATTACGGATACGGCAACAGCAGAAGTCACACTGATTTGCAGGTGTGTAATTTGTTGTGAGTTTATGCACTGTGTTGGTTTTGTTGTTTGAACAAGGTGATGTTCATGCACGGTTCATTTTGTGCACCAGTAAAAAAACATGGTAACACTTTAGTATGGGGAACATATTCATCATTAATTAGTTGCTTATTAACATGCAAATTAGTAACATATTGGCTCTTAACCAGTCATTATTAAGTACTTATTAATGCCTTATTTGGCATGTTCTTATTATAACCCTAACCCTCTGACCCTGATCCTAACCCTAACCAAATAACTCTAAATTAAGTCTTTGTTACTTAGAATATGTTCCCCATACTAAAGTGTTACCAAAAACATATAACTTTGTCTTGAATTTGGAAAAAAAAAAACATTTTATTTTTCACTAAAGGGTTCGGTGAATGCGCATATGAAACTGGTGGGGTTCGTTACCTCCAACGAGGTTAAGAACCACTGCTCTAAATTGTCAATAAGAATGAATGTGAGTGTGAATGGTTGTTTTTATATTTATATTTTTGTACTGTGCCTTTCGCCCTAAGTCAGCTGGCCTAATGAGGATAACTGTTAGAGAAAATGGATGGATACCATTATTAAATTATATATCATTAATGAACAAAATGTTATTAATCATGATTAAATATTTGAATCCTTTATTTGGACATCAATCCCCTAGGGGACAAACTACAACAGATTGTGAGGCCATGCAGACCCGTGTTTCTACCGCTTGTCCCTTTCCTAATATATTGATATAGCTCTGGATGCAGATCAACATCAAACAGGACGTGCTCCTACCCGATCAAAGTAGATGACCATTGTCCGGTTGCTCATTTCCGAAGGTTCGTGGTTGGTGTTCCGGACGGCCGAGAACGCCACCTTGGCGCTGCCGGAACGCACCGAAATGCCGAGAGCGGTCCCGGTGGGGTCCGAGGTGGGGTTGGAGTCGCACACCACCAGACACTTGCCCTCCAGGACGATGGGCTCCGTCTCGTTCTGAGCGCGGCTGGGGCTCGCCGCCAGCCACACGGCGCCCAGCAGGCAAAGCGCCAACATACCGGAGTGAAAACCGAGAAGTTGTCGTCTTTTAGTCCACTTTCAAAAAGTAAGTGACGGGGAGTTTCCCGGGCTTTTTCCCCCCCTCGTTTCTCTCCTAGTTCGCTAACGCACCTGCTCTGATTTGAGTCGTTGTTCGTGTCCCAGTCCGCCTCGTCGTCTATTCCCGGAGATAAAACAGTCCAGTTCCGCTCCAATTCGCACTTTTTCACTGACTTATAGAGCGTGTGGGTCAGTGCTGGCGGCAGTCATGGCGGCTCCGCGTCTGCTCTCAATTATTAATACGTCACATATGAGACTTTCTAACACAAAAGGCTAAAAAAGGAAGACGTATCTCAAGATGCTCCTGCCTTGGTCTTACTTTCCCCCCCCCCGACCAACCACAAAGTCGTTCATCCCTCCCTCCGGTAACAGTGAGCCTTCATCGGATTAGAGTCTGCTCGTCCTCCTTATTTTCCAATCGCTGCGAGACGACCGCCCCCTGGTTCCCGCCCCTCCACTTTATGGAACACACCTTCTTTTTTCTGCCCTGCTCTCTCTCTCTCTCTACTCGCGGCCCTGGGCAAAGTGAGGCCCGGGGCCCGCATGCGGCCCGTTAAGACAGGGGTCGGCAAGCCAAAATGTTGAAAGAGCCATATTGGACCAAAAATACAAAATGAAAAAAATCTGTCTGGAGCCGCAAAAAAGTTAAAAGCCTTATATAATTTCTCAATTAAAAATGTTACTACTTCACATACTTGCCAACCTTGAGACCTCCGAATTCGGGAGATGGGGGGCGTGGTCGGGGGGGGGCGTGGTTGGGGCGTGGCCAAGAGGGGAGGAGTATATTTACAGCTAGAATTCACCAAAAGTCAAGTATTTCATATATATATATATATATATATTGTAGGAGCCTAAATGCTGTTTAAGTTAATTTACATTTTTATGGAAGGTGCTTTATGTTTATTCAGCCAAAATGGGACTATTTACTTTATTTGCATAATACAAAAATGTATATATTTGCATGCTTAGAATAATGATAAGGTACACTTTATTTGTAATTATTACATTTGTCTAAATTTGATGACGTAACTGTTTGATTGCATATATGGCGGAAGGATCTGTGTGGTTGGTTGGTTTTTGGACATAGTGCATTATGGGTAATGGCAGTCAGGTGCGGGGAATTGAGCCACACAGTTTTTTGACCTCACTCTTACTTTTTCTTAGTCTTGCTTTTTCTAACACCTACCGTAATAAACTCGCTTTATTTTGCCATTTATTTGTTCCCACATCGTTATTGTTTTACGTTTTTGAATTATTAAGTAAACGATACAAAATGAAGAGGAGCGTCTGGAGTTTGTTTGTTGTCGCCGCAGCAAGCGGAGCAGGAGAAAGTAGAGGAGCGTCAAGCTAAAGGCTTCATTAGGAATCTACATATATATATATATATATATATATATATATATATATATATAGCTAGAATTCACTGAAAGTCAAGTATTTCTTATATATATATATATATATATATATATATATATATATAAGAAATACTTGACTTATATATATATATATATATATATATATATATATATATAATAAAATAAATATATATATAGCTAGAATTCACTGAAAGTCAAGTATTTCTTATATATATATATATATATATATATATATATATATAAGAAATACTTGACTTTCAGTGAATTCTAGCTATATATATATTTATTTTATTATATATATATATATATATATATATATATATATATACAAACCCCGTTTCCATATGAGTTGGGAAAATTGTGTTAGATGTAAATATAAACGGAATACATTGATTTGCAAATCCTTTTCAACCCATATTCAATTGAATGCGCTATAAGACAACATATTTGATGTTCAAACTCATAAACTTTATTTTTTTTTTGCAAATAATAATTAACTTAGAATTTCATGTCTGCAACACGTGCCAAAGTAGTTGGGAAAGGGCATGTTCACCACTGTGTTACATGGCCTTTCCTTTTAACAACACTCAGTAAACGTTTGGGAACTCAGAAGACACATTTTTTAAGCTTCTCAGGTGGAATTCTTTCCCATTCTTGCTTGATGTACAGCTTAAGTTGTTCAACAGTCCGGGGGTCTCCGTTGTGGTATTTTAGGCTTCATAATGCACCACACATTTTCAATGGGAGACAGGTCTGGACTACAGGCAGGCCAGTCTAGTACCCGCACTCTTTGACTATGAAGCCACGTTGATGTAACACGTGGCTTGGCATTGTCTTGCTGAAATAAGCAGGGGCGTCCATGGTAACGTTGCTTGGATGGCAACATATGTTGCTCCAAAACCTGTATGTACCTTTCAGCATTAATGGCGCCTTCACAGATGTGTAAGTTACCCATGTCTTGGGCACTAATACACCCCCATACCATCACAGATGCTGGCTCTTCAACTTTGCGCCTATAACAATCCGGATGGTTCTTTTTCTCTTTGGTCCGGAGGACACGACGTCCACAGTTTCCAAAAACAATTTGAAATGTGGACTCGTCAGACCACAGAACACTTTTCCACTTTGTATCAGTCCATCTTGGATGAGTTTAGGCCCAGCGAAGCCGACGACGTTTCTGGGTGTTGTTGATAAGCGGTTTTCGCCTTGCATAGGAGAGTTTTAACTTGCACTTACAGATGTAGTGACCAACTGTAGTTACTGACAGTGGGTTTCTGAAGTGTTCCTGAGCTCATGTGGTGATATCCTTTACACACTGATGTCGCTTGTTGATGGAGTACAGCCTGAGGGATCGAAGGTCACAGGCTTAGCTGCTTACGTGCAGTGATTTCTCCAGATTCTCTGAACCCTTTGATGATATTACGGACCGTAGATGGTGAAATCCCTAAATTCCTTGCAATAGCTGGTTGAGAAAGGTTTTTCTTAAACTGTTCAACAATTTGCTCACGCATTTGTTGACAAAATGGTGACCCTTGCCCCATCCTTGTTTGTGAATGACTGAGCACTTCATGGAATCTACTTTTATACCCAATCATGGCACCCACCTGTTCCCAATTTGCCTGTTCACCTGTGGGATGTTCCAAATAAGTGTTTGATGAGCATTCCTCAACTTTATCAGTATTTATTGCCACCTTTCCCAACTTCTTTGTCACGTGTTGCTGGCATCAAATTCTAAAGTTAATGATTATTTGCAAAAAAAATTATGTTTATCAGTTTGAACATCAAATATGTTGTCTTTGTAGCATATTCAACTGAATATGGGTTGAAAATTATTTGCAAATCATTGTATTCCGTTTATATTTACATCTAACTGTCATGTCTGTATTATCATGTTTTGTTTTAAGTCATGTTTTGTTTAGTTTATGTCTTTTTCACTCCCTTGTCTGGTCACCATAGCAACCATTAGTTTTCACCTGTCACGTCACGCACCTGTTTCACGTTTTGAGTCACGCACCTGTTTTCGTTAATCATGTCTGTGTTATTTAAGCTTTTCATTTTCTGTTGTTCGTCCTGACGACATCCCCGCATTTATGCCCCCTGTCACACTCTGTCCTCCGCTGCGCACTTCATGTCCATGCCAAGTAAGTTTTGTTTCGATTCATGCCACAGTTAGTGTTTTGTTTAATTGTTCATAGTTTTTTGCCCCCGTGCAAGTCTTTTGTTTTCATTAGTCAAGTTTGTACATCCGCCTTGAGCGCGCCTTTTGTTCGTTTGAGTGTTATTATTAAATTATGTATTTACCTTCATGCCGTGACCAGTCCAATTCACTTGCACCTCGGGAGAACAAACCACACCATAGTCCATGTTTTGACAGATGTCGTCAGCACAAAAGTTCTCCCGCAAGATTGGACGAAGGAAGGTGGGAGCTCCTGCGCGCGATGGAGAAGGAAACGCTACGCTACTCCTCCGTGGAGCGCAGAGACCAGATGTGGGGGCCAAATGGAGAAATGGTGCCATTGAACTCCGTGTGGCCCCACGACGTTGGCACGTCGCCCCAGCCGCGGAAACGTCGCCCAAGACGGAGGACGTTTGGGAAGACTTCCGCGAGCAGTCAGGACACGTCACTCCCGCAAGCTCCTCCCCCTCCGGGCGGAAGCAGGCTGCTGCCAGCCCCGCTGCTCCAGGATGACGTCACGCCATCACCGGAGGATGACATCACAGAGCAAGATTTTTTTTTCCTCAAATCTCTTTTTTTTCAACCGCTCCCAACCAAAGACTCCATGTCCGTAACAAAACTTTATCAAGATAAGTTTTTAGAATTCAGGTCTAGTCAGTCACAGCCATCCCAATTTCATGCCCCGCCCCCCAAGACTCATGCCCCGCCCCCCAAGACTCAAGTCCCGCCCCCGTCACAATTTTTTTATTTTTTTCCGCCCACACAACCCCAGGTGGGGGATAAAGAAAAATATTGTGGCCAAAATAAAGGGGAAATTTCTGCCCTCCCCCGCCCACCCCTACAGAGAGTTCCAGACCGCAGGGAGCGCGTCTGGTATCCGCCCCTTGAGGGGGGGGCTGGGGTCGGGAGCTGTGTAGGTGGGGTGGCTCTGCATCACCATGTCAAGCCACAGCCTCCCTCACGGCCGCCACCACCAGTCTACCGACCCGTCAAGCCACAGCCTCCAGCACGACCGCCCTCACCAGTCTTCCGACCCGTCAAGCCACAGCCTCCAGCACGACCGCCCTCACCAGTCTACCGACCCGTCAAGCCACAGCCTCCAGCACGACCGCCCTCACCAGTCTTCCGACCTGCCAAGCCGCAATCCCCAGCTAGGCCACCTCCACCTGCACCGAGGCTAGCACCTGTTGCCGCACCAGCTCCACCATGCCAAGTTCCTCGCCAAGCTCCGCTACCAGCTCCACGACGCCAAGCTCCGGTACCAGCTCCACGACGCCAAGTGCCGCCAGTCGCAGCTCCACGACGCCAAGTGCCGCCAGTCGCAGCTCCACAACGCCAAGTGCCGCCAGTCGCAGCTCCACGACGCCAAGTGCCGCCAGTCGCAGCTCCACGACGCCAAGTGCCGCTAGTCGCAGCTCCACGACGCCAAGTGCCGCCAGTCGCAGCTCCACGACGCCAAGTGCCGCCAGTCGCAGCTCCACGACGCCAAGACCCGCCATGCCAAGACCAAGACCAAGACCCGCCATGCCAAGACCAAGACCAAGACCCGCCATGCCAAGACCAAGACCAAGACCCGCCATGCCAAGACCAAGACCAAGACCCGCCATGCCAAGACCAAGACCCGCCATGCCAAGACCAAGACCAAGACCCGCCATGCCAAGACCAAGACCAAGACCCGCCATGCCAAGACCAAGACCAAGACCCGCCATGCCAAGACCAAGACCAAGACTCGCCATGCCAAGACCAAGACTCGCCATGCCAAGACCAAGACTCGCCATGCCAAGACCAAGACTCGCCATGCCAAGACCAAGACTCGCCATGCCAAGACCAAGACTCGCCATGCCAAGACCAAGACTCGCCATGCCAAGACCAATACCCACACCAAGACCCACACCAAGACCAAGACCAAGACCCACACCAAGACCAAGACCCGCCATGCCAAGACCCACACCAAGACCAAGACCCACGCCGAGCTTCGCCGCTGGACGCGTCACGCCGAGCTTCGCCGCTGGACGCGTCACGCCGAGCTTCGCCGCCTGACTTGCCACGCCGAGCTGCCACGCCTGCCAAATTGACGACGCGCCTGCTTCCTCGTCGGCTACGGATATGGCCGCTACCTGGTCGCCCGCCACGCCAAGTGCGCCCACCTCCCAGTCGGCCACGAATGTGGCCAATCCCTGGGCGCCCGCCTCGCCTGCTGCAGCGGCGTTCCACTCGCCGCCGCCACTTGACTTTGCCTCGGTGGATTCGGGGCCACTTGGGCTGGCGACCCACCGCCATGTCCCCCTCACGCCCTCCCATGACTTTTGTTAAGTTTTTTCTTGGACATCTGGTATCTGTCCTTAAGGGAGGGGCTCTGTCATGTCTGTATTATCATGTTTTGTTTTAAGTCATGTTTTGTTTAGTTTATGTCTTTTTCACTCCCTTGTCTGGTCACCATAGCAACCATTAGTTTTCACCTGTCACGTCACGCACCTGTTTCACGTTTTGAGTCACGCACCTGTTTTCGTTAATCATGTCTGTGTTATTTAAGCTTTTCATTTTCTGTTGTTCGTCCTGACGACATCCCCGCATTTATGCCCCCTGTCACACTCTGTCCTCCGCTGCGCACTTCATGTCCATGCCAAGTAAGTTTTGTTTCGATTCATGCCACAGTTAGTGTTTTGTTTAATTGTTCATAGTTTTTTGCCCCCGTGCAAGTCTTTTGTTTTCATTAGTCAAGTTTGTACATCCGCCTTGAGCGCGCATTTTGTTCGTTTGAGTGTTATTATTAAATTATGTATTTACCTTCATGCCGTGACCAGTCCAATTCACTTGCACCTCGGGAGAACAAACCACACCATAGTCCAAGTTTTGACACTAACACAATTTCCCAACTCATATGGAAACAGGGTTTGTGTATATATATATATATATATATATATATATAAATAAAAGAAATACTTGATAAGACAGAGAGACAACAACAACAGCAAACACAACAATAGCAATAACAACACTCCCCTCCACTTTATGGAACACACCTTCTTTTCTGCCTTGCTCTCGCTCTACTGCGGACCTGGGCAAATTAAGGCCCAGGGGCCGCATGTGGCCCGTTAAGCCAGGGGTCGGCAACCCAAAATGTTGAAAGAGCCATATTGGACCAAAAATACAAAAAAAAAAATCTGTCTGGAGCCGCAAAAAATGAAAAGTCTTATATAAGTGTTATAATGAAGACAACACATGGTGTAAGTGTCTATTAGGGTTGTAAGGTATACCGGTACTGGTATAGTATCGTGGTACTAATGAATCAAAAACAGTTATATAGTCTGTTTGAAAAGTACCGGTTCCCGGGCATGACGGCACGTCATCATGTCATGACATTGCTGGTTTTACAAGCCGAGGAGCATGTTCGGCAGCGCACAATCATGAAATGCTGTTGACTGAGCTGCTAGTTTTTGACTGTAAAATCTACGTTTGCTGTTTTTAATGGTGTATTACTGTAAATGGAAAGACGGTTGATTTGTTTTTACGGTACAAATACTGGCAGCTAAGTTGTCAGAATAAAAAAAATATCTTGTACTATTTTTCCATTAACAATATAATGTTGTAAAAAACAATGCAAATTTAACACAAAAATTCTGGCAACTAAGCTGCCAGCTTTTTCCTTAAAAAACCCCCCCCAAAAAACAGTGGTACTGTTTTTCCATTTACCGTAGCGCAAGAGGCGGAAGCTTGGCTGGGCATAGGACTGGCGGCGGAGTCGGTGCAGTGGGTGATCAGGAGCAGGTGAGCGTCCCGACCAGTAATCAGAGGCAGCGAATCGGCACCCATTGCAACGAACAAAACCATAGAGAGTGCTGAAAACAGAAACTGACAATAAACTAAGGATGTAACAAACTAAACAAAACATGATCCGGGCAACGTATCATGACATTAGTATTGTTATTCAAAATCAATAAAAACCAAACGCTGAAGAGTGGAAGGGGAAACGGGACAGAAACTGCCACCTACCTGCAGAGCTTCAGCATTTGAACAAAGGTCTTTTGCAATAGACTCATCAGCCCTTCTTTTGTCCTGCTTTGCGCAGCTAATAAAATGCACCCATTACAGTTTGCATATTAATGAAATAATAACTCAAATGTGTGTGTGTGTGTATATATTTATTTTATGGTGATCTGTTGTATATGAATGCCTCATCTCAATGTCTTTAAGTGACACTGCACGTCATGCAGGGCAGCACGGTGGACAGGGGTTAGTGCATTGCCTCAAAATACGAAGGTCCTGAGTTCAAACCCGGGCTCGGGATCTTTCTGTGTGGAGTTTGCATGTTCTCCCCGTGACTGCGTGGGTTCCCTCCGGGTACTCCGGCTTCCTCCCACCTCCAAAAACGTTCACCTGGGGATAGGTTGATTGGCAACACTAAATTGGCCCTAGTGTGTGAATGTGAGTGTCTGTCTATCCGTGTTGGCCCTGCGATGAGGTGGCGACTTGCCCAGGGTGTACTCCGCCTTCCGCCCATGTGCAGCTGAGATAAGCTCCTGCATCCCCCGCGACCCCAAAAGGGACAAGCGGTAAAAAATGGATGGATGCACGTCATGCGTCACTGCGATTTATTACTGTAAAGCCAGGATACATCATTATGAGTTGTACTCTCGGGTAGAAGTCTGTCAACTTGAAGGTTGAGGCAATGGTACATTTTTCATACTTGGGCTAATGCCTTTCTACCTTTGCAACCTCAAAGCACAAAAAAAATGTCAACTCTTACCCTCTCTGCTTGAATGAACAGCTGTTGCTTACTGTTTGTTGTGCTTGTACAGAACTGGGTCAAAGGTCTATTGTGTTTTCTGCACCTTATACTTGGAATATGTAACAAAAGGGCTGGAAATTGACTGAGTTGATATCCCTGAAACCTTTTTAAAAACAATATAAAGGCACAAGAGGTAAACTCATTTACTTGCACTTGTTTTTAAATTGTTTTAATATTACCGTATTTTCCGGACCATAGGGCGCACCGGCCTATAAGGTGCAATGCCGATGAATGGTCTTTTTTCGATCTGTTTTCATATATAAGGCGCACCGGATTATAGGGCGCATTAAAGGAGTCTTTTTTTTTTTTTTTGTCTAAATTGAAAACGCTTCCTTGTGGTCTACATAACATGTAATGGTGGTTCTTTTGTCAAAATGTTGCATAGATGATGTTTTACAGACCATCTTCAAGCCGCTTTCTGACAGTCGCTTCAGGCGGTCTTATTTACGTGGCTCACCTTCAACAGCGTCTTCTCCCCGTCATCTTTGTTGTAGCGGTGTAGCGTGCAAGGACGGGAGTGGAACAAGTGTCAAAAATTGGAGCTAACTTTTTTAATGACATTCAGATTTTACTTAAATCAATAACGGAGCAGCATCTTCTCATCCGCCGGAAACGGGTCCCGTGAAAAAACGTCCGACCGGAACTCTCTAATATCTAAAGTTCCTTGGGTGGATAATGTAAACTCACTATACCGGTATGTTTTAGCGCTTTCATGGCAGATATAAATAAGTAAGAACTTTACATTACTTTAAATTACAAATGGCAACAGCGGAGGACGAATGTCCCATAATAAGAAGATAGAGAAAAAGAAGAAGCTTATCGACTACGGGCTACAAATGCGGACTCGCGCAATCTTTCAGGACTTAGGCAGATCCCAAATACAGATCAGCAGGTACCAGAAGGTAAATAAAGTTGCTTTTAAATAATATTACAAAACAAAACGGCAGATATGTCTTACCTTATACACACACCATAATAATACTCGTATGTTGACGCACAGTACAATCCATCAAGCGGTGCGGCTTCATAGCTTACCAAAGTCGTACTAAAACATTTTGATAGATTTTTGAGCGGCGTGTGTAGTAATGTTCTATATTTTCAATGGAACATATTAAAAGTTGGTGTTGTTTACTTGAGTCATATAGCAGTCTACACGTATCTCGTGTGTCTGACTGCAATTATATTGCAGTCTACACGTATCTCTTATGTTTGACTGCCATCTACTGGTCACACTTATCATTTCACCATGTACCAAATAAAATAGCTTTGATGTCGGTAAGCAAAACCAAAATTATTCCGTACCGGGCTATAAGGCGCCCTGTCGAGTTTTGAGAAAAAATAAAGTATTTTAAGTGCGCCTTATAGTCTGGAAAATACGGTAATGTGTATTGATCTGTCTTATTTTTGTTTATAATGTGACTTTGTGTTTTACTTGCTGCTGCCTCTTGGCCAGGCCTCCATTGAAAATTTGTTTTTTAATCTCAATAGGATCTTTTAGATAATCAGAATCAGAATCAGCTTTATTGTCATTACGCAGGGTAACGAGATTAAGGCCATTCCATACAGTGCGACTTTCTGCTTCAATGCACGTAAAGAGGAAAGTGTACCAAATGAGCACCCCAGAGAGGCCAACCAACAGGGATGCGTATGCATGGCATGGGCTATTTTAGACGCTATTAGTCAGGGCTTGACAATAATGTGAGCAGCATCTTTCTGCAGCAGTAAACACTTTTACAGGCTTTTATAACAATTTACAGGTTTTAGACTTGTAGCTCTCCACTGTAGAGGTTGTATAACTGTAGACTCCACAGTTGTTTTTGTTGGTGAGCAGAATGGCAAATATTATATGCAGATACGCTGGTGATATGACATTAGGCAGAAAAGCAAACACAATGGCAAATGAGAGTAAATGTTGTACATGGCACTCAACAGGTGGCCCACACAGATTCCGAGGTACTTGGAAACAAACGGACCCTGAATTTTCATTTGTACACAAGCGATTCTGCCAGGCTTTGTTTGTCAAGTTCTGCGGGTTGCCACGGCAACACTCTTGCGCGTGTCCCGTTTTATTCATGTGTCTATGAATGGTATTCTCAACTGCTATTGCTAGTTGTTGAGTTAAACCTGGTACAGTACATGCCCACTTTTTAATAGCTCATTGCTGCATTTTGCAGTGTGTGTGTGTGTGTATGTGTGTGTGTGTGTGTGTGTGTGTGTGTGCCCACGTGCTGGACACAGAAACACCCGGACAGATGTGAGACATCTGTGGCTCAAACCTTTTCAGCGTTTCTTTCTCATTGGCACTATTTGGAGCTCGTCCGCGGCTTTTTCAGCCAACTGTGTCATGATCCGTTGGCAGGATCCTGTTTTATTTTAGTTTGACTCCCTTAGTTGTGTTTTCAGCACCCCTGGGTGTGTGTTTCATAGTTGCCATGGGTGCTGATTATTTTCACCTGCCTCTGATTAGTATCCGGGACGCTCACCTGCTCCCGGGCACTAATCAGAGAGCTATGTTTTCCTCCCTTTTGCCAAACTCGGTCTGGCTGTCTTCAGTTACTTTCGTATACCATTTTGAGTCCTGTTCTAAGCTTCGCCATATCTTCCGCGCTATCGGCACGCTTTCCTGAATTTTCTATATCCCTGACTGATTTATGGACAATAAATCATTTTCCTACATGCACGCTGCTTCCGGAGTTCCGTCTGCATCTTGGGGAAACGACCAGAGCATTACCATTGGACCCAACCGTAACAAACTGTGCATGCAGAATCAATAAAATATATATCATTGTTAAGATAATGCATTACCATGCCTGTTTGGCAACTGAAAGGGGCTATTTGTAACTTGCTCACAGTTATAGTTTATTGTCAAAAAATATAGCCAAAACACCATTGCCGAGCTAAGTGGTTTAACAGAACCCATTTGTGTTAAAACGATCTACATTTTTCACAATTACTAAATTTGTGGAGTAAAAATGTTTTACCAGCCCGAATGAAATGATCTGTGTTTTTACGGTGATGTGTATTTCTGGTCGTCCAGACAGAAGGATAACAGTGCGACCGGATCAAAAGAGACATCGGAGACGCTTTACTGAACCAAAAGTTGCTGTATTACAAGCGAGCATAATTATACAGGACTGCAGTTCCTGGAGGAGGTCAGGTCAGAAAAATGAGGCGCTCCTAACTCGGAGAAGCCAAGCCATCAGTTTTATATTCCTTCTTCCTTTCTCTGGGTGTGTGCTAAGTCAGGACAGCACACCCTCACCATAAAATTAGATGTTCGTGTGTAAGTGTCTGGAAAGACAACAGATGCAGGTCGTATCTTGGATACTGGCATTAAGCTAAACATGTAGTCTCTTCTCACGGATAAGGCCATCACCTTTGCATACTAAGGTCAAATTTGATTGCCCTTTCTTCCGCTGGAACTAATCCAATCCACACAAAAATGTCAATACTTAAGGGCCCTATGTTATTATTTGCCCAAACTGAAATTCCTGCTAGTTAAGTTGGTGGTTTGCTTTCTCCCAGATGAATATAAACATTCACCATATGCAAAATATAATATGAGTTAATAAATTCACTTTAACGGCGGTCACTCACCCTGTCTCGTCAATGCGTACGCGCCGGGAGCACGTGCACACCTACAAAAGCAGTCCAAAAGAAGCAATTAGCAATTTGCAGTCATGTTGTTGTTATGATAGAATATACATTCAATGACGGCTAGCACTAACTATCCAAATTGTTATTATTTGTTAACAACATCCAAAGCCAATGCGTGTGTGCATGTGTTACGTATGTACGTAGTTACCGAATTTTCCGGACCATAGGACGCACCGGATTATAAGGCGCACTGTCGATGAGCGAGTCTATTCAGGTCTTTTTTCATACAAAAGGCGCACCGGATTATAGGGCGCATTAAAGGGGTGATATTATAATTTTTTTATAAATTTAAAACACTTCCTTGTGGTCTTCATAACATGTAATGGTGGTTCTTTGGTCAAAATGTTGCATAGATTATGTCTTACATATCATCTTCAAGTTGCTTTCTGACAGTCGCTTCAGGATGCGCCGTCATCTTTGTTGTAGCGGTATAGCGTGCAAGGACGGGAGTGGAAGAAGATGGATCTAACTGTTTTAATGACAATCAGACTTTACTTCAATAGCGGAGCAGCATCTTCTCATCCGTGGCTCACTAGTGCATCAACAACGCCGGAAATATGTCCCGTGAAAAACCGTCCAACCAGAACTCTCTTATATATCTAAAGTTCCTAGGGTGAATAATGTAAACTCACTACACCGGTAGTTTTTAGCGCTTCCATAGCGAGATATAAGTTAGAACTTTACACTACTTTATATTAGAAATGGCAAATGGTGAATGCCCCATAACAAGAAGATAGTGAAAAAGAAGAAGCTTATCAACTACGGCATCGCCACGGACTACAGTGGCGGACGTGCGCAAATTTTCAGGACTTATGCAGATCTCAAATACACATCAGCAGGTACCAGATGGTAAGAAAAGTTGGTTTTGCATAATATTGTGAAACAAAACGCCAGATAATATGTCTGCCAATGGGTGCCATTTTGCGGTCCTTATACACACACCATAGTAATACTTGTATCTCTGACTACGGTAGCCGTAATGGGCCGACAATCCATCTAGCGGTATGGCTTCAAAGTCATACTAAAACATTTTGACAGGTTTTTGAGTGCCGTGTGTAATGTTCTTTATTTTCAATGGAACATTTAAAGTTTTGTTGTTGTTTATTGGCGTCCTATTGCAGTCTACACGTATCTCTTATGTGTGACTACCATCTACTGGTCACCATGTACCAAATAAAATTGCTTCGAGATCGGTAAGCAAAACCAGAAATATTCCGTAGGCGCACCGGGTTATAAGGCGCTCTGTCGATTTTTTAGAAAATGAAAGGAATTTAAGTGCGCCTTATAGTCTGAAAAATACGGTACGTCATTAAGTTCTAGAAGCCAGAAGAGGGCGGGATATACTGTGTAAAATACATTGGAAAGTTGCCGCCCTCGAGACATCTGTGTGAATGTTGCAAACATCCCCTTTAAGTAAGTACAAGCAGTACGCTTTGACAACATATAGTTTTGATATAGTCTTTGTGTCTAAAATGTGAGAACCTCTATGGCCAGTTGAAATCCTACTTGCTCATTCAGAAGGAGATACTGTACTCTTCACATATTCACCACTGCCTTCATCTATCCCTCTGTCCCCTGTTAATCTCTAGCTCCTTATCCTCTACTATCCAATAGCTTTCATTTCTATCTTCTCTCTTACAGTACGTCACCACAGTTTTCTTGTCTGTCGCTGTCTTTTGCTGTCTCAGTCTCCTGGGGGGTTTCTTCGAGCTTTAATACAAGCTGACAGTGAAAGACAGGCCAAAAGAACTTCTTTCAGCTATTTGACGTAGAGGACAAGACACATTGACTCTCAATGACCAGCTTTTTTTCCTTTAAGCTTAGTGTTTGTATTTTTCAGTCAAACAAATAAACACCTCACCTCAAATAGACAAATATTTACCTTATTGTTACCTATCTTTTCTGTAGAAACTTTTCCACCAGGCAGTAGGCTACAGTTTGGTTCGGATCAGTTTATGTAGGATTATTTTAGTGTGCTTCACCCTAATTTGATTACCTTTCTCTTACATGCATTAAAAACAACATTTTGATTGATATTGTGGAAGTTGCTTCCGAGCGGTCCCACTGTCAGACACAGCCAAGTGTGCAGGTTCAACAAGGTTTTAATGATAATGTTTTTTCAAAAAAAGTTTTCTCTCCTATTAGAACGTGACTTTCCAGTCACATCCGTATCCTCTCTCTCTTCCTGCTCCAGGCCGCTTAATGTTAAAGACAACAGATGATTAGATTAACACGTACCACCTGTGAAATCCAATCACCTGCCAGCTGTGTCTCGCCGTCAGCACTGCCACGCCCCCGTCTGATGGTGCTCTGTCCTCAGCACCACGGACAGAGGCGGTGACTTTTTCTCCTGCAGGCAGCGCTGACTACACCTCCCTCCACAATATATCATTTTTGGAAAGATTGGAATAGCATACCTGGATCATGTGATTGGAAATCAGTAGCCTCTTGCAAGTACACTCTTTGGTCATGCTATCATGTTACCAACATCTCACTACCAAATTTACAAACAAAGAAGATGAAGCCAGAGGAAGGGGCAATGTTTACACTTTGCACCAACAAGAATGCAAAATATTGTATATCTTTAAAGTATAAAATAAAAACTTACTTGTTTAATAAGTGTCAAAATGTTCAATATATGACATGACGCCTGAGCACATCCTGGTGTGTGAAAACTTTTCAGAACACCAAGCGTTTTTGTGATCAGAACTTAATTAAAACAGTAAAAATAATATGTTTGAGTTTCGTTAGTCGATTACAAGTAAAGAACAACAAAAACCGGTAGATACAATTGTAAGTATTGTCTGCCTCTCAAAAAAAATATATCAGTATATGAGAAAATCAAGCAACACAAGCAACATTATTAATCGTAGTTTATTTAGTGATATAGCAATAGGATGTCCATGTACAATAATTTCACATCATTGACATGTAATCCAGCAACAAAAATAATTTACTGCATAGCGGAAAGTTTGTGATCAAGTAGTCAAAGCAATTCCCCACAATGGCATTTTTTTCTATGCCTCTGATGATCACCTCAACCACAAGAACCAAAGCATATGCTATTTAAACACACATAAAAACATTACTAACAAGTTAACACAGAAACGCTGTGGAAATCTTTGCTATGTACCGTATTTTCCAGACTATAAGGCGCACTTAAAATCCTTTCATTTTCTCAAAAATCGTCAGTGCGCCTAATGTACAGAATATTTCTGGTTTTGCTTACCGACCTCGAAGCAATTTTATTTGGTACATGGTGTAATTAATGATAAGTGTGATGAGTAGATGGTAGTCACACATAAGAGATACGTGTAAACTGCAATATATGACTCAAGTAAACGACACCAAAATGTTATGTGTTCCACTGAAAATATAGAACATTACAAACGGCGCTCAAAAATCTATCAAAATGTTTTAATACGACTTTAGTGAGCTATGAAGCCGCACCGCTTGATGGATTGTACTGTGCTTCAACATACGAGTATTATTATGGTGTGTGTATAAGGTAAGACATATTATCTGGCGTTTTGTTTTGCAATATTATACAAAATAAACTTTTCTTACCTTCTGGTACCTGATGATCTGTATTTGGGATCTGCATAAGTCCTGAAAAGTTTTACTTCTCTACTTTAGCTTAACTACTTAAAATGCTTACGTTTTCTTAGTATCAAAACTTTGCCAGCGCACCAAAACCTGATGCTTTGGCCAAGCTGCTCAGGCAGGTTCAATTTCTTTATCTTAATGAATGTTTGCTACTTTCTGCAGTTAAGTAAATAAATGTCCCCAGCCAGACTTTTAGGAATTACAGGAGTTGGAGTAAATGGAAGCTGTTTTTGAAGAGTGCTCCATTGTGTTAGTTTGCGTGTGTGCTTAAATATGTCGTAGTTCAGACGTAATTGCAATGAATTTACTAAAAACCGATGATGAACTGGCATAGTTGCGGTAGTTGTGACAAGAGGCAGCTTGTGGGGGGAGAAACGGCAATTTAATTATCTTTAGCGTAGCAAAAGCAGGCTGAGCAAAAACATTCACACATTTGTGCACAAGGAATTAATTATCCAAAACAGCAAGACGCTATTAGCAAACAGTAAACAATGCACCGGCATCGTCTAAGACGCGGAGCTGTCATACAGTGCATCTGAAAGAATTCAGAATAAATTACTTTTTGTCCTCAAAATTCTACACACAATATATAGAGTATAGAAGATATGTCTGCTAATGGGTGCTACAGTGACGTGCAGTCACTAGAGGCAGGTGAGGCAGGGCCTCACCTGCCATCATGGAAAGAAAAAAAATGTAAAAAGAAAAAAAATTAATTAAATTGTTATATGTATCCAGTGATTATACTATAGAGTTATTTTCCATTTAACTTCACCAGTTTTAGATTATTTTTATTCAAAATCGCTGAATTTTCACATTTGCCGTTCAAATACTGAGAAGAGACGGTGCGGTGAACAGCAGCCAGTTGAGGCACGTCACTCAGTGCCTCAACATGGATTCCGTACTCGGCTAACTGCTGGCCTGCTGTGCAGTGAGACCGTATTGCTATATGAACTATATTATACATTTCCATAGTTTAGTTGGCTGAGGTATATAATGTACAGTGTATTTTGTCAACAACTGTATGTGTGACGTATTTCTTGTGCTGAGCGATCATAAACCGGCTGCAAAAGACGTACTGGCTGAGGCTCCAGTAATCCCGCCTCCTGCACCCCCGCCGTAGAATTGTTATATCAACTAAAGCCCACACTTAAACTTTCCATGTGCAAGATTGAATCTATTTAAAAAAAGTTATTTCATAAGAAGCCAAAAAGTGCAAAAACAATAATGTTCGTGTTGGAGGAGTTGTGAATGACTGCAGGGCCACAACATTAGGTACACCTGCAGACTGCAGGTGTATCTAATTCACAACTCCTCCAACACGAACATTATTGTTTTTGCACTTTTTGGCTTCTTATTAAATAACTTTTGTAACCTATTTTCATGGGTTTTTCTCTTTGTGATATTAATTTACTGTTATGTGCTGTTATACAGTATATGCCTTGAGCTCTTATTTTGAAGGCGCTAAGAGCGGAAGTGATGACATGGAGTGGAGCGGAGGTTTTTGAAAGAAGGTAAATAAAGTGGTCCTCATGTAAACTGGAGCCTCCGTGTTTGTTATTTTGTAGTTTCATACAGTATAGGCGACATTTATAAACCCTCGGTTACACTTTTTTAAATAGATTCAATCTTGCACGTAGAAAGTTTAAGTGAGGGCTTTAGTTGTGGACTTCATTTATAATTAAAGGTAAGACCATAATAACGTTTTTTTTTTATTAGATGTGCTTTTTTGGGTGCTACAGTTTGTATGTGTAAAGTTAAAGTTAAGTGAAAGTACCAATGATTGTCACACACACACTAGGTGTAATGAAATTTGTCATCTGCATTTGACCCATCCCCTTGTTCACCCCCTGGGAGGTGAGGGGAGCAGTGGGCAGCAGCGGCGCCACGCCCTGGAATCATTTTTGGTGATTTAACCCCCAATTCCAACCCTTGATGCTGAGTGCCAAGCAGGGAAGAATGCTGGTATGAGCTTTTAAACAAAACCCGTTAACTGCTGCCAATCAAATGGTGAATAAGATACTCTTTAGGGTTCATATGTTTGTAAATCTGACTGTGATGAAGTCAGTGCCTCACCAGCCATCAACCTCAACGCACGTCACTGGGGTGCTATTTTGCGGTCCTTATACACACACCATAGTTATACTTGTATCTCTGACTACGGTAGCCGTAATAGGCCAACAATCAATCAAGCGGTGCGACTTCAAAGTCATATTAAAACATTTTGACGGATGTTTGAGCACCGTGTGTAATGTTCTTTATTTTCAATGGAACATTTAAAGTTGTGGTGTTGTTTACTGGCGTCATATTGCAGTCTACACGTATCTCTTATGTGTGACTGCCATCTACCGGTCACACTTATCATTTCACCATGTACCAAATAAAATTGCTTCGAGGTCGGTAAGCACAACCAGAATTATTCCGTACATTAGGCATACCGGGTTATAAGGCGCACTGTCGATTTTTGAGCAAATGAAAGGATTTTAAGTGCGCCTTATAGTCCGAAAAACACGGTACATATTTATTATCTTGCAATAACAAAACAAAACAGCTATCTTCATGTGAGGGAAAAAAAATATGTCTTGACTCAGTCAGCATATTGTTTGGAATGAATCCTACTTGAATCACAAGACTAGTGTGCCGGTTGGACACAGGTGTGAAGCTGAAAGAAACATTTATCACTAACATATCTCTTAGCAAACACTAAACTAGGAGTAAATGTAAACTCAGCAGAGTTCACACCACTATCGGTTCACCTCAAAGAGACAGCTTATCACCAGTTCTCTTCACCTGCTACTTTGCTGTAGACCGGAACTCCATTGGAATCAATTCTCAACGCACTAACCTTCTATTTGTCCGAGTTAGGAATGCCGATGAAAATGGTTCAATCTTCACTACAACGTCACTTGCGTCACTTGATTGACATTCACGGCACCCGAGGATTTGTGAGATGGCGCTAGCTGCTGTGAGCTTAGTATGAAAAAAAAACAAAAAAACAACCGGCAGGAATGTGAGAAGCGCTTTAAAATTTGACCAGACTCTCTCTCCATAGCGGCCGTCAAAATTGTAAAGACAGAAAGACCGACCGTACGTACGTATATATATATATATATATATATATATATATATATATATATATATATATATATATATAGCGGTAGAAAATGGATGGATGGAGATATATATATATACATACATATATTTATACTGTATGTATATATTTATACTGTATATATATACATATATATATGAATATATGTATATGTATGTGTGGGGAAAAAAATCACACATACATATATTGCGCTCTACTATGGTATCGAGCACTATTTTTTGGATAACCTTATTAAGACATATGTATATATGTATATATTTATATATATATGTATGTATCTGCTGATGGGTCGCCACAAGGCGCCCCGTAAAAGATGGGAAAAAGGTAAAACGCTGGAGAAGGATGAGTAAAAAAATACAATCTAGACTGGGCTCCTAAGGGGGCCCAGTCTGGAGTGGGAAAAAACCTCCATAGCAATACATATTACAATGTACATCTCGAGATATCTAGCAACAGAGGGAAGGGAGTGTGGGGTAATGGTGGTAGGCCGCAGCTCTCGGCGCTGACCATCCTTCCATCACCCCTATGGGATTTGCGTCGAGGGCATTGGGTTGGGGGATGTATGTGTGGCGTATATTTTTGTGGATGCATGTTTGTGTGTAAGCCTACAGTGTGTCTCTGTATATATCTATATATATATACGGCCGAGTCATACCAAAGACTATAAAAATGGGAGCCATTACCTCCCTGCTTGGCACTCAGCAGCAAGGTTTGGAATTGGGGGTTAAATCACCAAAAATGATTCCCGGGCACGGCCACCGCTGCTGCTCACTGCTCCCTCACCTCCCAGGGGGTGATCAAGGGTGATGGGTCAAATGAAGAGAATAATTTCGCCACACCTAGTGTGTGTGTGTGACTATCATTGGTACTTTAACTTTATATATATATATATATATGTATATATATATATATATATACATATATATGAGAGAGGTAGATCACCTCGACTTGGTCAGTGTGGGCACCCCTGGTTTACACTGACGATGTTGACTTTTTGGAAAAAAAGAAAAGCAACCCCTTGACCAGCTTCAACCTGTTGCGGCTGAAACATTGAAGCAATGCTAATGAATGAAACAAAGACAGACTTCAACCATGTATTCCCTGTATTCCTATCATTGCAGACACCTCAGAAACGAATGAACAGGGTGTGTCAATGCACACAAACATAGCCGTCAAGCCATACTGGAAGGTAAGTAACCACTGAACAAAGAGCCCCCTTAAGACAAGGCTCCGTCCCTACAACTCCATATTCGTGTCAGTGATGCTTTACAATGGCAGCAGCTGGGCTGTCCCACAAGCTCATTTTGACAAGTTACATGCCTGTCACCGGAACCGTCTCGGGACTATTCCTGGTTACAAGTGGCCCAGCAGTCTCCTCTCCAATAATGAAGAACCACTCTCTTTAAAAGTCCAGCGAGCCAGATTGAACATGTTCGGTCATGTTCGCTGGATGGACACTTAACAGCTGAACCCAAAAGGCATTTGGGGCTTGTGTACTATTAGTTGCTTTGATTTCCTACTTACAATTGGTCTACATTCAAATCCAGAAAACATTGTACGTAGGAAAAAATGCAGATGTAAGCAGTTTTTGTCCACGCACTTAATCCAAGCATATTTCTTTGTTACATCACAATCCAAGTGGAATTGATCGCAATATGTCTGTGGGGCTGGGCACATCTAGGCGACGACCCTTATAAATGCGCAAATCATATTGAAATTAGCCAATTTCCCGAGATCTGGACACTGGCCAATCAGATTTCAGTCGGGGTGCTCCTATCTTGTGTTTTGAGGGAATGAAAGAGGGTTGAAAGTGAAAGCCTGTCAATGAATTGTTCATTTCAGTTCAGTTTCAGTTTATTTGGAACATGCATATGATACAATAAAATGCATCACACATTTCCAGTTGTTTCATAACAGCACGTTCGAAAAGGAGTAGGAAGAAGCAGAGTTTGTTTAATCCTACCCCTTTTCATACCATAGCAATTTCATCCAATTTCCTTGTTCTCTGTAACAGAACAGTGGACAAATAAATAATAAATTAATATTACACCATAATCAAATCAAATCAAATCAACTTTATTTATAAAGTAAGCAAACGAATATTAAATACATAAATAATCTTTGTCTCAATAAAAAAAAAATTTAAAAAAATAAGAGTTCAAGATGTTCATCCTAATTCGTGTTCTGTGTACTTTGTGAACACTTGTATTTTGAACCGTCTCTTAAACTGAATCAAATTGGTGCTTTGTTTGATTTCTTTGCTTAATCCATTCCATAATTCCACAAACAGATATGCTAAAGGTTTTAAGTGTTGTACGTGTATACAAATGTTTTAAATTAGATTTTCCTCTAAGGTTATACTTCTCCTCTTTTGTTGAGAATAATTGTTGTACATTCTTGGGTAGCAGGTCATAGTTTGCTTTGTACATCATTTTAGCTGTTTGCAAATGCACCAAATCGTCAAATTTCAATAATTTTGATTTAATAAATAAAGGGTTTGTATGTTCTCTATATCCAACATTATGTATTATTCTAAGTGATCTTTTTTGTAACACTGTTAGTGAATGAAGCGCAAATTTGTAGTTGTTTCCCTATATTTCTGCACAATAACTCCGATATGTAACACTAGTGAGCAATAAAGAATATGAAGTGATTTTTGGTCTAGAGCATGTTTAGCTTTATTCAATATTGATGTGTTTCTTGCTACTTTATGTTGTATATTTTTTACATTACATTTTCAATTCATTTTATCATCTATTATTACACCCAAAAATTTGTTTTATTTTACGCTTTCAATATCTACTCCATCTATTTGTATTTGTGTTGGACTTTACCCGGCTTTCCGGCGCCTTCGGTTCACCTATTTTAGCGAATCTGTACCTCCCGCTGGGCAGAGTTGAAGTCGAAAGTGTTAGCAACAAATGTTTTCGCTCTCGTCCGTCTTGCGCCGGTCAAAGAATTTCACCTCTAGCGGCACAATACCCCCGGCAGTCCCTCTTAATCATGGCTCCAGTTAATGGAGAGCAAAACCCACAAAATAGAACAAGAGTCCTATTCTATGATTCCTAGCTGGGGTTTTCAGGCGTTCCCGTGCTCTGATAACCGCACACAGGCTGAAATAAAAAAAAATGAATGGTTGGACTTCAGGAAGAAGGTGAAGACGAAGATGGATCTGCATGGCCAAAACAGACAAGCGGACCTATCCTCTACTCCTACCTGTGGGGGCTTCCTACCAGATGTTGCTAATGTTTTTATTTTGACTCCTAAAATCCAAATCTTCCAAAGGACTCTGTGACCAAATACAAACCCATGCTAGCTCACAATTATATCAGTAAATGGTACACTGTATAATTCACCTCAGTACGTACATGAAGCGTGAAGTTGGCGTGAGGAACAGCACATTTCCACACTCATTTCACCTATGATACAGCTAATATTTGTCTTGAAAAAGGACGGACGGCAGATTAACACATGAGGCCCCTGGAGTTCGACATTGTTGGAAGCTCAAAGTACCAAGCTCACCTGGTAAGACACTGCTCCAACCTCCTAGAGCAGGGGTGACCATTACGTTGATCGTGAGCGGAGTGGATGTGGGTCGATCATCAGGATTTTAGAAAAGTCACATCATTACCAATCATCAGTCTTCACTGTGATGTAACATTTGTAACTTGATTGACACACAAGGCAATCGGGGGTCTTGTAAGAGGACCACTGGTCTCAGAAAACTAGCTTACACAGGCTCGCAAGGCTTCCAATGTATTTATTTAAAAGGATATGAGAATGTGTATGAAAGCTGGACAAATAAAAATAAGACTCTAAAAACCAACTACTTTCACGTGGTATTGGAAAGAGAAGACTTTTTTTTTTCTTCGCCGTGTCAATTTGAAGTTGTGTAACTTATCAGCTTATCAACTATTGAACAACCTGTTTTGTCTTGTCTGATTCCAATCAGAGCAATTTGTCTGTAAGGAGCTGGAACGCAGCTTAGTGGCGTGACTCAAAGGATGCAGAGACGGGAGGCAGACGGTAAGTAAAAATAATATTATCTAATACAAACAGAAGGCGCGCTCACAAGGAGAGGAGAAATGAACAGAAAACTCACTCACAAAAAGGAGCGGCACAAAACAAAAGAGTGAGTGCAAAAGTAAATGCCCGACACAAGGCACTTCTTTTGAAAAGGGAATCACACGTGTACGTCAAGCAGTATGCGACACATGAGGTAAGCAAGGCAAAAGGTAATACAAAGCAAAAGGCAATGATCAGACAGGGTTGGATCATAAAATATGAAGACTGATTAGGAAAATCATGAAAAGAGAAGTCCAATTGTAAATTGAATCCCCTCACCAGTGGACAAAATGGTCACATTTTCTGCGCATTTAACATTCAATAAACCCGCTTCAGCAATTAAAACATATCTTACGTGGTACTGTCAAAATTAAAAGAATTGTAAAAAAAAACAAATGAAACATGAAAAATGTAATAAAATATTTGAACTCACAATTTGTAGCACCCATTCGACGCCGTATAAGCCAGTGGTACCGCTCGTAGTCGGTAGTTGGTCGTAATCGGTTGATTCGTGTGAAAGTGGCGGGCAAACCATTTCACCGCCGGAATAGCTTCCGGCGTCGGCCGACCTCGTCTCACAAGATGTAGTTTCTCTTAAGTATCCTTCTTGAAAATGGTCTTGCAAATATATATCTGCCACCTAATAAACATTTTGCTCTCCTTCTTTGTGAGTACCGGTGAGTTTTCTGTGGTTTTCTATGGCTCATATGGCTCCGGTGCCACTTCCTGTTTTCACAATTTGTGATTGGATACTCACTTGGGACTCTCAAGTAGGGTTGCAAAATTCCGGGGATATTCAAAGTTGGAAACTTTCCATGGGAATTAACGGAAATATATGGGAATTAATGGGAATAAACATTGAATGCAACATATCTCGCAGCATGATTATTAGCTAAAACAACCTGATTTAATGCAAATTCAGTTGAATTTCAACCCTTCACTGTGCATTCCTCCATTACATGTGCAGTGCATTCTTCCATCACATGCACAGATAATTCCCAGCATGCTACACACTACAGCAGGGCTATTGAGGCCACACTAGTATTTGAGCCCAAGGACTTCATCCAGTCAGTTAAGTTTTGATGATATTACTGGGGTAAATATATTTGATCTATGGTATTTAAGTTTAATAGAGGTTAAATCCCATTAATTTAGGCTAACAACGTTAGCGATCCGAATTTACCTTTATTGTGATCTGTAAAGTTCAACTAGCAAATACTAAATCAAAACGTGTAGTTTCCTCTGCCTTCTGTTCTGCTCGCCATTCTGTTGTCATACAAGAATGTAGGTTATAGTTTGATTTAGCATGCTGATTGAGTGTTCATTTATTCATATAGCCTATTTCTATTTATTTGTCCATCAGGAAAATATTTTTAAAGACTGCTCCAATTGTTTAGCTGACTATTTATATCTGTGTGTGGCATTGCATTAGTGTTTTACAAGCTGCTCATCTTATTCTACAGAATAAGATGGATGGTGTCTAACTTTGAATAATCAAAAAATTGTCAAAATTTCCAAACTTCCCGATCTTAACTTCCCGTGGTAAATTTCCGTAAAGTGTCCGGAAATTTACTGGAAACTTTCCACCCCTTTGGAACCCTACTCCCAAGTGAGTATCCAATCACAGTGTTAGGCCAGCTAGAAGGCCTTACTGACAACAACTTGTGTTCTGATTGGCTATGGCAATTGTCTATCAACTATGTGCATATTCAGGGGCGTCACTAGCTTTTAAGGACAGGGGGGGCTTAGCCCCCAGGAGAGCGAACGTAGCGCACGAGCACAAAACTTCACAAATAGCTAACAAAGACTTCGAAATTATTCATTGTTATTATTATTTAAAAAATGCACGGGACGAAATGAAATGCTCCCCGGGACGATGGCTTTTAACCATTTTTTCTCTTTTTCTTTTTATGTATTTATTCATTTTACATTTTATATTAAATGTCTTGGTTTTTCCTTCCTCTGAAAATCCTATGAAATGTTTAACAAGCCATCCTATAATAATAATACAACAGCTATTAATATAACAATACAATAAAACAAATCTATTTAATTATGTTTTTTTCATTATTTTAACATTAGGCTAATATATATTACTTTATATAGATTCTACAAGAGTGATGTGGGCGTTTTCTATATGAACAAGTCCAAGGACCGCAAGCAAGGTCGCAGAGAAAATGCGGACTGGATTTTGAGTGATGTGGGCATTTTCTATATGAACAAGTGGAATGGATTGGATACCGACACACTAAAGGGGCTCTCTACCTTAAAGTACCAATGATTGTCACACACACACTTGGTGTGGTGAAATTTGTCCTCTGTATTTGACCCATCCCCTTGTTCACCCCCTGGGAGGTGAGGGGAGCAGTAGGCAGCAGCGGTGCCGCGCCCGGGAATTATTTTTGGTGATTTACGCTATAAAGTGAGGGGAAACTGAGTGAATAATGACAGTTTATATGATTATTTATTTAAACTCATATTCGGGCCACTTTATAATGAATATGTCGGCATGTATTTGTAAAAAAAATAAAAATAAATAAATATATATATATATATATATAACACCAACTTATTTAGGGGGGCTTAAGAATATTTTAGGGGGGCTTGAGCCCCCCTAAAATAGGCCTAACAACGCCAATGTGCATATTCACTTACAGTGCACAGACGCCTGAATTGTTGATTCTGAAGGCCCAGGGCAGATTTGGTACAGCATGGCAACATAAGCTAGCTGAATTCTGATTGGATACAAACTCTAACCTAAAAACAACATCACTGGAAGGAGCATAATATGACATGAAGAGGGTATGAATACATTTAGATATTTAAGGAAAGTAAATTAAAAAATAATTGTATCTTTAATTATGATCATGATTTCTGGTTATGTTAGGCCAGCAGAGAAGGCCTTGCTGGCCCTGACGGCCCCACCACTGGTAAGACATCTTACTCTGAATTATGTCTCGCCTAATCTATATTATTCAATCGAATAGAAAATAAATATATTGTATTTTTTACTAGAAGAGCCTGTCCTCTTTAGTTGTCCCGTCATGAACGTACGCACATACAGCAGGACATGTGCCAGGCCGGCGATATCTGTTGACATAGCCAGCTGTAGAGTGTAGAACTCACTGGTTTGTATGAGAAACATAAGTTAACATTTTCATAAAAATGTCTTTTAATGCCGTTTACAAACATCGATGCCGTCTGGCTGACTCTGTGTTTATTTTTAGTCCTGCGGCTGACAAGCGGCCAGCAGCTAATTTTGTGTCTCCATACACAGCGTGGAGCCTCTCCCCTAAGTTAACAATAATCATCTCTATTACAGAAAATGCACTACTATTTCTTAGTGCCCTAAGTATCATTATTAATAGTTCAGTTCAGTTTCGGTTTATTTCAAATATGCATACAATACAATTACAATGTAATGCATCACATATTTCTAGTTATTTCATTACGGCACGTCAAAAAAAAAAAAAGGAAGAAGCAGAGCTTATTTTAATCCTACTCCTTTTCATACCTCAGCAGTATCCAATAGGTATCCCATTTCTTTGTCCTCTGTTTGCAACAGACCAGTAAATAGATATACAATAAGTAAGTACCGGTAAGTAAACTCAGTGGCCTTGTGAGTTGTGAGTTCAAACCCCGGCCGAGTCATACCAAAGACTATAAAAATGGGACCCATTACCTCCCTGCTTGGCACTCAGCATCAAGGGTTGGAATTGGGGGTTAAATCACCAAAAATGATTCCCGGGCACGGCCACCGCTGCTGCTCACTGCTCCCCTCACCTCCCAGGGGGTGATCAAGGGTGATGGGTCAAATGCAGAGAATCATTGGTACTTTTTTTTAATTTTAAAACACATATTAGATACATAAATAATCACTATCTCATTTTTTTTTAAAAGGTTCAAGATGTTTAACATAATTTTTCTTCTTTGTACTTTGTGAACACGTGTAGTTTGAACAGCTTCTTAAACTGAATCATATTAGTTCTTTCTTTGATTTCCTTGCTTAGACTTAGACTTAGACTTAGACAAATGTTATTGATCCACAAGGGAAATTGTTCCACACAGTAGCTCAGTTACAAAGGATGGAAAGGGTAAGGCTGGAAAGGATAATGCACACAAGGGTACAAAGAGGGCGAAAACAAAAGGTATAAAGTAGACTAAAAATGTACCATAGTAGCAATATAAAATAGAACATATATGTAATATTTACATATTATATATAAAGTATATAATATATTCTATATTAGTATATATTTTTATATAATATATATAATATATAACATATCCCAATTACCATGTACAATATTACAGCACTGTATATGTTACAGCTGCAGCAAAAAAAATAAAATAAAAATATATATATATATATATATATATATACCGTATATATATCATTTTATTCCACATACAGATATACTAAAGGTTTCAAGTGTTGTACGTGTATACAAAAGTTTTAAATTACGTTTTCTTCTAAGGTTATACTTCCCCTCTTCTGTTGAGAAGAATTGTTGTACATTCTTGAGTAGCAGGTTATAGTTTGCGTTGTACATCATTTTTAGCTGTTTGCAAATGCACCAAATCGTTGAATTTCAATATTTTTGATTCAATAAATAAAGGGTTTGTATGTTCTCTATATCCAACATTATGTATTATTTAAACTGATCTTTTTTGTAACACCATTAGTGAATGAAGCGCACATTTGTAGTTGTTTCCCCATATTTCTACACAATAACTCAGATCTGGTAACACCAGTGAGCAGTAAGGAATATGAAGTGATTTTTGGTCTAGAACATGTTTTGCTTTATTCATTATTGACGTGTTTCTTGCTACTTTATGTTGTATATTTTTACATGAGATTTCCAGTTCATTTCATCATCATTAATTGCACCCAAAAATGTGTTTTCGTTTCGTTTCGTGTGAAGTGTCAATGTGATTTTTCCAGATTTATTGACAAATCAGGGATATGATACCATTAGGGTCGTGGTTATTTGATAAACAGTTGTCCTGGCATACGATTAATCAACATCCGCTCTGGCTGTTTGAAGGGACATTTTTGAAGGGGAGCTGCCATTAACTGAGTTATCCTCTGTCACCACATCTCGCACTTCTGTTGAAATAATCAAATCACATATGTAAAGTGAAGCCTCTAATCTCATTTTGTAAAATCGATTATCTTTTATGTTTGCAGGGTACAGCGGCCTTATTCAATGCAAGGTTGCCATGTCCTATATATATGATACATGTGCTGACTAATAATTCATGGACCATCAGATTGAGGTCAGGATCTAACAAATACTATACTTAAATCTAAAATATACTCAACATGGGAAGCTTGGCAGCTTTGATTTTCTTTCCATCACAAACTGTAAGTGTGAGGTTTGCATATCAAGCAGCAAGTGTGTCATTGCTGACTGTTAAGTTGCAGTGTTGTGTACTTACCCACAAACGTCTTGAGTAGGTCCGGCTTTTTGCAACATATTCCACTGTTCTGGGAAGACTTTGATAAAAATGGGAATTCTTATGCATTCAGCTTATGGTGTTTCAGTTTCATTTTTAGTTCCTTCCAATGTTGTTAGAAAGACTTTGAGGTCAGGACCCAACTGTCCAAAATGTCTTGGTAGAATGAAGCTCGAGCACTTAAGGCACAGGTGTCAAACTCAAGGCCCGGGGGCCAGATCTGGCCCGCCACATAATTTTTTTTGGGCCCTCGAAAAGCCTGGAAATAATATGCATCATTAAAGTACTTTATATATTTTCTTACTAAATATAATAGCTTTTTACGTTTTGACAGAAAAAATACACATACTCAATGCAATTGCATATTTTTTAAACATCAATATTATAATGTAACAAATATATGATCATACATTCAAACAATGTTTTTGTTAAACTAGAAATAACTACCTTTTTTATCTGCTTATGATTTCAAAGCAAGTTTGTCATCAAATTGTCAAATTGTATAAATACATTTTACAGAGACTTTGTGGAATTTACTGTGGTTTTACAGCACATGAAAAAACGGTACCACTGTTTTTTGACCATAAAATGCTGGCAAGTCTTTTACTGTAAAAAACGGTGGTACTGTTTTGCTATTCACAATAGCACAGGGTAAAATCTACAGTTCTCGTTTTTACAGTAAAATCCGGCAGCTAAGTTGCCAGTTTTTACTGTAAAAATGCAGTTTTATATTTACAGAAAAAAAATACTGTACGTTTCACAGTACAATTATATCAACTGAGTTGCCAGTTTTGTAGCGTGAAAAACAGTGGTATTGTTTTTTTTCCCATTTACAGTAACATGCTGAAAAAAACACTGTAAATTTGACGGTAAAATTTTAGCAACTGACCTGTCAGTTTTTTACTGTAAAATCTTTAAAAAAAATTTACATTGTACATAAAAAAACAAAATCATCAAATGCATAGGCAGTTGTGTAATAATATTATTCACTGTTAGAAGTGGCTCTCAATTAAAACGAGTTTGACACCCCTGACTTAAGGTGTGTTTTGGATATCAAGTGTAGATCCATCAATGGCGTTTGTTTATATTTTGATGCCAGTGAGTTACGGTGTGTAGTGAAGCATGTTTAGCTATTCCTCATCCTGCAGGGATGATACTTGTAAGAAACTTACTTTACTTGTCGCCATGGAGGCGAGGATTAGTGATTTAGAAGTAGCTAAAACACTGCCGACGGCGGATGGACGTTAGCCGCTAGCTAGCGAGCCATGTCTTAAAGTACCTCTTCCTGAGGGCGTTTCAGTGTTATAACTTCACCTTTATTGTTAGTTTTTAAGCCAAAATGCGTCCGTTCTCCCTTTTCTGTCTACACACTGTGTCTGCTTGTAAGTACTCTGTGATTGTGCGCTGCCGAACATGCTCCTCTGCTCATAATGGCGCGGGGGTGTGCGGGACCAGTACGTTTCAGAGGCGGTAGAGTATATAAAATTATTCATTAGTATGGCGGTACTATTCTAATACCGGTATATCGTACAATCGTAGTCCTTTTTAAGTATGAGTACAATTTCATTTTCCAACATAAACAAATACAAACCAAGATTAAAATTCAAAATACACACAAAAAGCTTGTTGGGTTTTCCATTGCGTAACCTTAAATGTATTCAACTTTTGAGGTTCTACCGTAATTCCATCCATGTGTGCGTGTGTTTGATTCCAATTAGAAAAGACTTTATGCCTCCCGTAAGTCCATGTTCTACATGAAACATTTAAAACACCTCTCTTAAAGGAGCCTCTATTTGAAACGTGCCGACACGTCCCCGCCTACCGGAGCACGAGATTGCTATATTTTACACAGCTGCAGTATCAGTGTCATGCTGAAAAGCCTCGCCAAAAGATCCTTTAGAGGAGGCGTGCTGCGATAGTTACCAGTCTTGCACTATGTTCAGACATCCACCACTTGTTTTATCCTCAGATGGCTAATATTTCCTCTGATTTAGCAACAACAAATATAGATTTTTTTTTCCCCTCAAAGAAAATCTTCTGCAGTCTTGCTGTATTGCAGGAAAAGCCCACTGCAGTGACAAACTCACTAGGAAATGTGTCATCAATATTGCATGATATCCTTCTACTATTAAGTAAATGCACTCAGCAGCGCACTATACCTGGAAAAAGTACATTAACTGCTTGTGATCTCTGACTATGTTTAGATGGCCAAGTCTGACAATACAAGGATACAGTCCTTTTTTATTGACTGTTTTGTCGTGAATAATAATATTCTCAATTTGTGCACTTAAAATGCGACTAAGTCCAAGTATGGACGTTAGGGACGGGCATATTTAAATCGATATGGTACCAATATGTGATACCCGTAAATCAAAACACATCTCACTTTATGCACGACACTGTGGAGGCCCCGAGTAGCTCCTTCAGCATTCGAGTGTTACATCCACAGTGCAAGAAGGAGCGCTACCGCAGGTCCTTTACGCCCACAACCGCAAGACTTTACAACGCACTTATGTGATTATTGTGATCTTTTTTTTTGGTGTGCAATACGGGTGTTAAGATAGTGTTTTTTATTTATTTTTTTATTTTATTATTTATTATTTACATATTGCAAGTGTTGGAGCACAATGTGTATTATTTATTACTCATTTTCAGTTTTCTATCATGTTTACTTCTGTTGCTGTATGTAAAAACTTGCACTGCAACCATATAATTTCCCCATTGTGGGATAAATAAAAGTCTATTTATCCATCCATCTATCCATCTATTTGTCAGGCTTGGTCAAAAGATAGAACTCAGATGCAGAGTAGGGATTAATTCGGCAGGCTTTTATTTTGAAAGCTTCCTTTCACCTCCAGAGTCAGGGCAATTCAATATAGGCTATAACTAGACGAGTCGGCAAAAAAGGTTCCACAAAAAGGAACAACCGAAAATCACTCCGAAAGGAGGAAAACACAAAAACAATAACGAACTATACTTGGCGCCGTATCCATCCATCCATCCATCCATCTTCTTCCGCTTATCCGAGGTCGGGTCGCGGGGGCAGCAGCCTAAGCAGGGAAGCCCAAACTTCCCTCTCCCCAGCCACTTCGTCCAGCTCTTCCCGGGGAATCCCAAGGCGTTCCCAGGCCAGCCGGGAGACATAGTCTTCCCAATGTGTCCTGGGTCTTCCCCGTGGTCTCCTACCAGTCGGACGTGCCTTAAACACCTCCCTAGGGAGGTGTGCGGGTGGCATCCTGACCAGATGCCCGAACCACCTCATATGACTCCTCTCGATGTGGAGGAGCAGTGGCTTTACTTTGAGCTCCCCCCGAATGGCAGAGCTTCTCACCCTATCTCTAAGGGAGAGCCCCGCCACCCGGCGGAGGAAACTAATTTTGGCCGCTCGACCCGTGATCTTGTCCTTTCGGTCATAACCCAAAGCTCATGACCATAGGTGAGGATGGGAACGTAGATCGACCGGTAAATTGAGAGCTTTGCCTTCCGGCTCAGCTCCTTCTTCACCACAACGGATCGATACAGCGTCCCCATTACTGAAGACGCCTCACCGATCCGTGCCGTATATTCTATGAAATGTATTATGAACCAAAAACGCTCTAACAGGAGTGAGAAACAATGGCTATGAAACTGCTAAACACCTCCCTAGGGAGGTGTACGGGTGGCATCCTGACCAGATGCCCGAACCACCTCATATGGCTCCTCTCGATGTGGAGGAGCAGTGGCTTTACTTTGAGCTCCCCCCGAATGGCAGAGCTTCTCACCCTATCTCTAAGGGAGAGCCCCGCCACCCGGCGGAGGAAACTCATTTTGGCCACTTGTACCCGTGATCTTGTCCTTTCGGTCATAACCCAAAGCTCATGACCATAGGTGAGGATGGGAACGTAGATCGACCGGTAAATTGAGAGCTTTGCCTTCCGGCTCAGCTCCTTCTTCACCACAACGGATCGATACAGCGTCCGCATTACTGAAGACGCCTCACCGATCCGTGCCGTATATTCTATGAAATGTATTATGAACCAAAAACGCTCTAACAGGAGTGAGAAACAATGGCTATGAAACTTCTACACTGTCTCTAATCTAAAAAAAAAAAGGTTAGCAAAAATTGTCACTCAAAAAATTGAGGAAAAGGAAGAACTGTAAGAAAAACTGAAAACTCACCACTTCGGCTGTAAAACTAAATAACACAAAATCACTCTGCTGGGGTGGAGAAAAAGAAAACTCAAAATATCAACAAAGGAATTCAGGATCAAGATTTTCAAACACGAGGCAAGGCATGGACCGGTGCTAGAGAGGCACGAATAAACGAGACAATCTGGCACAGAACAAAGGGAGGCGTGGGCTTATAAGACACATGAGGGTAATGGGGAACAGGTGGAAACAATCAGGGATGACGTCAGACTGATGACACATAAGGAAGGGCAAGTGACCTGAAACGAGAGGAGTTACTTTTCAAACTAAAACATGCAATTCACAAGACAGAAAAAACCAAGACAAGACATCCCTCACTGCGGTGTGACACTATTCATCTGTCCATCTATCTATCTCAATCGATCAATCAATCAAAGTTTACTTATATAGCCCACAATCACAAATGTCTCAAAAGGATGCACAAACCAGAACGACATCCTCAGCTCAGATCCCACATCAGGGAAAGAACAAACTCAACCCAATGGGAACAACGAGAAACCCTTAAAGGTTCTGGTGGCCCTCTAAGATTGCTGACATCAGGGAATTTGTCTTTGCTTGCTCCAACTCTCATCGCCATTCTGCTGGTCTGCTACGGCCCTTGCCCATCCCGCCTTGACCGTGGTCTCCTATTGCTTTAGACTTCATCATGGGTCTTCCTTCATCCTGGGGAAATACAGTGGTCCTAACAGTTGTGGACAGATTCTCCAAGAGGGCCCATTTCATCGCTTTGCCAAAACTTCCAACATCCCTCGAAACGGCCTAGCTGCTAGTCAGACACGTGTTTCTTATTCACGGAATACCCTTGGACTTGGTATCTGACAGAAGCCCGCAGTGTTCCTCCGGAGTCTGTAGGGCATTCTGCAAGGTGCTGTGGGCATCTGGTCATCACCCTCAGACCAATGGCCAGACGGAGCGAGCCAACCAGGACTTGGAGTCTATGCTATGCTGCATCTGCCATCGACACCCTTCTTCATGGGCCTCCCACTTCCCAGCTCGGCCACAGGTATGTACCCATTCAAAGTGGCATATGGTTTCCAAACCCTCTCTTCGCTTCCCAGGAGGCAGATGTCCGTCCCATCAATCCACCTGCACCTGCGGCGGTCGCATCGAGGTTTGCGAGATGCCAATGCAGCTTTGTCCCGGACTGCAGAACGTAACCTTCAATTGGCAAACCATCACAGGACTCCTGCCCCCGGTCAAGAGGTACGGCTGTCAGCACAGGACTTACGCCTTGCTGGTGTTTCCAGGAAGTTGGCGCCGAGATTCGTAAGTCCTTACAAGATCAACTCTGTGGTCAACTCCGTGGCCGTGAAGCTCCAGTTACCACTTTCGCTCCCCATCCATCCTGTGTTCCCCAGTCTCAAGCCAGTTGCCACCAGCCTTCTTATCCCCCCCAGTCCTGCCTCTTCCTCCGCGTCTGATCGATGGTCAGGAGGTTTGTACTATGAAGGCCATTTTGGACTCTAGAAGAAGGGACAGGAGTGTGCAATATCTGGACGACTGGAAGGGATATGGACCAGAGGAGCCCTCCTGGATCTCCCGCTCCTGTATCTATGACCCCTTTCTTATTCGAGATTTCCACACCTGTCATCCGGACAAGCCAGGTGGGCCTCTAGGGGGGCGTCTTATGAGTGGGGTGGGGGGTACTGTCATGTGGCCACTGTGTTGCTTGTTCTGTCTTTTGTTTGGAGTTCCTGGGCAGAGCCATGGCAACACACCTGGGGCCAATTCCAATTAGACCAGCTCTTAAACTCTGGACTGAGACACGCTCGACGCCAGATGATTCTCCTTGCCTTCCCCTGTGCCGTGCATGTCTCCACGTCTCTGCTGCCTTCTTAATGGCGTGTATTCTCCCAATAACTTCTTGTTGAATTTTAACCAGTAAGTCTGGCCTTTTATTTGCACTTTGTTTCCTTTGCTACTTTGTTAGCTTCCCGTTGGCCTTTTGTCACCAGTAACTTTCAGTCATACTTTTTACCACTCCCTGTAGTGCAGAGGTGTCAAAGTCGTTGTCACTGAGGGCCACATTGCAGTCATGTTTGGCCCCAGGGGGCCAATTCTAACAGTGAATAATATAATTACACAATTTTTTTATGCATTTTATTAGTAGATTTTTTAACAACTAAAACGTCAAAAAAATATGGTAAGTTGCAATAATTTCACCTCAAAATGTAGTGTATATTACTATAAATGGAAAAACTGTACCGTTGTTTTTATGGTTAAAAAAAGGCAGCTCAGTTGCCAGAATTGTATTGTAAAATTTACATTTGTTTTTTTTACTGTAAATAAAAAAATGCAATTTTCCAGTAAAATGCCAGTTTTTTTGTTTTGTTTTTTTACCGCAAATCAAAAACTGTTGATTTTTCGTTGTATTACTGTAAATGCCAAATCAAAACCACAGTTTATTACAGTAAAAAAAAGTACAGTTTTTTTAATTTAGAGAAAAATGCAGTAAAAACCACAGTAAATTTCACAATTTTACCATTTTACCTTTTACATTGCACAATTTGATGGATAACTTGCTTTGAAATCATTATTATAAGTATTTATTTCTATTTAAAAAATGGTTTGAATGTTTGATAATGCATAATTAGACATTATTTAAGTTAAGATAATTTGCGATTACATGGAGTACATTTTTTTTTCCTAACAAAATATAAAGAAAGAATACATTTAGTAAGAAAACCTACAATACTTTATTGATACATATTATTTCCAGGCTTTCGAGAGCCAAATAAAATGAAGTTGCGGGCCACATCTGGCCCCCCGGCCTTGAGTTTGACACCTGTGTTCCAGTGCGCTTTTTGATATGAATTGTTCATGGTTCATCCTGTCTACTGATCCAACTTCTGGCTTACCGCCAATCACAACAATTACTGTTAAAAAAACAACCAAAAAACTATAATAATTGTAAAGATTAAGCCCTTTTTTCTTTTACATTAAAACATTTCAGATGAATACATTTAGAAAATGTTCAGAAAAAAAGAGGACATCTGTTACTGACCTTGCTTTTTTTCCCCCCCTTGTTCACGCTCCTGTCCCCTGTGTGTGCAACAATTTAGTTTGCCACAGTTCCCTCTGTGTCACATTACTATAAAAGAGTGAAATAACCTCGTAGTGAAAGTGGAGAATTAGTGGAGGAACATTCACCTTCACTCCGTCTTTCACGCCTATCTGATTAGCTGTCATCACCCATCTCCCAGTGTCTTTATCCTCGTCTCACTCGGAGTCTCTCAGAGTAGCCAGTTAATCTTTTCACATATCCTGCGAAGACCATCCCAAACGCACACATGCAACGCTCTAAAATGTTCTCACTACTGCCGTATTTTTCGGACCATAGGGCGCACCGGATTAAAAGGCGCACTGCCAATGAGTGGGTCTAGTCAGGTCTATTTTCATACAAAAGGCGCACACAAGGTGCATTAAAGGAGTCATATTATGATTTTTTTCTAAATGAAAAACACTATCTTGTGGTCTACATCAGTGTTTTTCAACCACTGTGTCACTGCATAGTGCCGTGGGATACAGTCTGGTGTGCCGTGGGAGATTATCCAATTTCACCTATTTGGGTTAAAAATATTTTTTGCAAACCAGTAATTATAGTCTGCAAATGATGTGTTGTTGTTGAGTGTCTGTGCTGTCTAGAGCTCGGCAGAGTAACCGTGTAATACTCTTCCATATCAGTAGGTGGCAGCAGGTAGCTAATTGCTTTGTAGATGTCGGAAACAGCGGGAGGCAGTGTGCAGGTAAAAAAAGGTGTCTAATGCTTAAACCAAAAATAAACAAAAGGTGAGTGCCGCTAAGAAAAGGCATTGAAGCTTAGGGATGGCTATGCAGAACGAAACTAAGACTGAACTGGCTACAAAGTAAACAAAAACAGAATGCTGGACGGCAGCAAAGACTTACTGTGGAGCATCCGAACATGACATGACAATCAACAATGTCCCCACAAAGAAGGATAAAAACAACTGAAATATTCTTGATTGCTAAAACAAAGTAGATGTGGGAAATATCGCTCAAAGGAAGACATGAAACTGCGACGGGAAAATACCAAAAAAAGAGAAAAAGCCACCAAAATAGGAGCGCAAGACAAGAACTAAAACACTACACACAGGAAAACAGCAAAAAACTCCAAATAAGTCACGGCGTGATGTGACAGGTGGTGACAGTAGACCTACTTTGAGAGGTGTACTGGTTTAAAGTCATATCCAACAATTGCGACAACAACTTTTTACTGTCAACTGAGTTTCGTTTTTTAATGATTTCTGCTCGTGGTGTGCCTCCAAATTTTTTCAACGCAAAAAATGTGCCTTTGCTCAAAAAAGTTGAAAACACTGGTCTACATAACATGTAATGGTTGTTCTTTGGTGAAAGTGTTGCATAGATGATGTTTTACACATCATCTTCAAGTTGCTTTCTGAGCATCCCTTCAGGATGCACCATTTTGTGGGCGGTCTTATTTATGTGGCTCACCTTCGACAACGTCTTCTCCCCATCATCTTTGTTGTAGCGGTGTAGCGTGCAAGGACGGGAGTGGAAGAAGTGTCGAAAGATGGAGCTAACTGTTTTAATGACATTCAGACTTTACTTCAATCAATAACGGAGCAGCATCTCCTCATCCGTGGCTCACTAGTGCAACAACAACGGAAATGTGTCCCGTGAAAAACCATCCGACCGGAACTCTCTAATAACTAAAGTTCCTTGGGTGAATAATATAAACTCACTACACCGGTATGTTTTAGCGCTATCATGGCGAGTTTACTGACAGATAAAAGTAAGAACTTTACGCTAATTTATATTAGAAATGGCAACAGTGAAAGATGAATGTCCCATAACAAGAAGATAGAGAAAAAGAAGAAGCTCGGACTACAATGGCGGACCTGCGCACATTTTCAGGACTTATGCAGAACCCAAATACACATCAGCAGGTACCAGAAGGTAAGAAAAATTGGTTTTGCATGATATTGCGAAACAAAACGCCAGATAATTTTCGCGGTCCTTATACACACACCATAGTAATACTCGTATATTTAATGCGCTGAAAATCCATCAAGCGGTGCGAATTCATAGCTTACCAAAGTCGTACTAAAAACATTTTTGACTGACTTTTTGAGCGACGTGTGTAATGTTCTATATTCTCAATGGAACATTTAAAGTGTTGGTGTTGTTTACTTGAGTCATATTGCAGTCTACACGTATCTCTTATGTGTGACTGCCATCTACTGGTCACACTTGTCATTACACCATGTACCAAATAAAATTGCTTCGAGGTCGGTAAGCACAACCAGAATTATTCCGTGCATTAGGCGCACCGGGTTATAAGGCGCACTGTCGATTTTTGAGAAAATGAAGGGATTTTAAGTGCGCCTTATAGTCCGAAAAATACGGTACTCAAAACTCGCAATCTCTAAATGAATGCGAGTTAAAGAAGTTTGTGTGTGTCCGCTGTGTGTCCAATTTGCATATACTCAGCCCTGTGAACAAAAAATCCATCGGACACCTGTGTGGCTTTTTACACGTGCCAACCACCCGCATGCACGCAGCGAGATACGCACTCACACCAACACGTGCAACACAAACACATTTGCAGGTTCTTCGTGTGAAATTACCTTCTGAAAAATCTGTGCAATACTTGTCAAAAGAAATCCATCGTTTTGCTCTGAGTAACATGTCGACTTTGCATTGGTGTTGTGCTTTGTGTGTGGTCGGTAACGACGCTTTTCCATCTGCTTATGCGGCGTCAGAGTTGGCTGTAAAAAGGGAGACGCCTCAGATTGGATCGACCGTGTGTCCGAGGAGAATGGCAAATAACATCAGGCGTCAGGAGTAGAAAGGTGAAAAATAACCTGTCATCACTTTTTTCTTGTTCCCTCGTTCTCTCTTTCAACATCTCCTGCGTGGTTGTCCTCCTCCTCACCTTCATTACATCTTCCCTCCTGTGCTCTTCCACACATCTCTCTGTCAGTTTTACCCCCTCAGTGCTCGCTGGACAATGATCGGCCTCCCACTATCTCTGTCAACATGGAGGCTTTTATCCACGACAGAACGACAGCACAGCCGAGTTCTGCACGGTCAAGTGTTTGGATTGTTAATTGCATGTTGTGTCACCTGCACAACAATGTCCTGTTTGTCAAAATACAGTATACCATTGAAATTAGAGATGTCCGATATTGGCTTTTTTGCCAATATCCGATATTGTCCAACTCTTAATTACATATTCCGATATTAACCGATACCGATATATACAGTCGTGGAATTAACACATTATTATGCCTAATTTTGTTGTGATGCCCCGCTGGATGCATTAAACAATGTAACAAGGTTTTCCAAAATAAATCAACTCAAGTTATGGAAAAAAATGGCAACATGGCACTGCCATATTTATTATTGAAGTCACAAAGTGCATTATTTTTTTTAACATGCCTCAAAACAGCAGCTTGGAATTTGGGACATGCTCTCCCTGAGAGAGCATGAGGAGGTTGAGGTGGGCGGGTTTGGGGAGGGGGGGCCTAGCGGGGGGTGTATATTGTAGCGTCCTGGAAGAGTTAGAGCTGCAAGGGGTTCTGGGTATTTGTTCTGTTGTGTTTATGTTGTGTTACGGTGCGGATGTTCTCCCGAAATGTGTTTGTCATTCTTTTTTGGTGTGGGTTCACAGTGTAGCGCATATTTGTAATAGTGTTAAAGTTGTTTATACGGCCACCCTAAGTGTGACCTGTATGGCTGATGACCAAGTATGCTTGGCATTCACTTGTGTGTGTGAAAAGCCGTAGATATTATGTGATTAAGCCGGCACGCAAAGGCAGTGCCTTTAAGGTTTATTAGCGCTCTGAACTTCTCCCTACGTCCGTGTACCACTCCGTACAGCAGCGTTTTAAAAAGTCATACATTTTACTTTTTGAAACCGATACCGATAATTTCCGATATCACATTTTTAAGCATTTATCGACAGATATTATCGGACATCTCTAATTGAAATATAAACACGCTATTAAAGGGTTTCCGCGGGGCAGTAAAAAGCATTAAATGTCATTAAATGGATTTTGCCGAAATTAAGGCCTTAAGTGGCATGAAAAAAGGTATTAAAAATTGAATACAATTGAAGGCCTGGGCTGATTTTCAATAAGTTGCATAATAAATGCAAATTAACTCTATAACGGTCATGACTAATTATTACGTCTTCGTCTCTGTCTTTCAAACCGGATACGAGATGTCTCACCATGTGCATTGCTTTCAGCCGAGTCGTGTATAAAGAGAGCATGGCCAACTAAGCAACAGGCTCCATCGCATGCGGCTGTGCCCGGATGCATGCAATTGCTGTTATTTTGACGTTAATTTTTTTTCTCACAAAACAACCAAAATGATAAGTCTATATGTACCGTATTTTTCTGACTATAATGCGCACTTAAAATCCTTTAATTTTCTCAAAAATCGACGATGCGCCTTATAACCCGGTGCGCCTAATGTACAGGATAATTCTGGTTGTGCTTGCCAACCTCGAAGCAATTTTATTTGGTACATGGTGTAATGATAAGTGTGACCAGCAGATGGCAGTCATACATAAGAGATAGAGAATAGAATAGAATGGACTTTATTGTCATTATATTTGCATATAACGAGGTTAAGGACTCCAACTTAAGGTGCGGTAGTAGAAACAAATATGAAATAAAAATAAATCACATAAGTAATAAAGATAAAAAATAAGAATTGAAATAAACAGACTACTATCCAATAAAAACAATAAGCAATCCTGTACAATATACAAAACAGTATACAAAAAACTGTACAATATACAGAACAAAAAGATACGTGGAGACTGCAAGATGACGCCAGTAAACAACACCAAAACTTTAAATGTTCCATTGAGAATATAGAACATTACACACGGCGCACAAAAATCTTTCAAAATGTTTTTTAGTACGACTTTGGTAAGCTATGCCGCCGCACCGCTTGATGGATAGTCGGCGCATTAAACATACGAGTATTACTATGGTGTGTGTATAAAACCGCAAAATGGCATCCATTAGCAGTCATATTATCTGGCGTTTTAATTCGCAATATTATGCAAAACCAACTTTTCTTACCTTCTGGTACCTGCTGATGTGTATTTGGGATCTGCATAAGTCCTGAAAATATGCGCGCGTCCGCCATTGTAGTCCGTTCTGACGCCATAGTCATAAGCTTCTTCTTTTTCTCGACCTTCTTGTGTGGCATTCATCTTCCGCTGTTGCCATTTCTAATACAAAGTAGTGTAAAATTCTTACTTATATCTGTCAGTAGACTAACTATCAAAGCGCTAAAAACTGTAGTGAGTTTCAATCAATCAATCAATCAAAGTTTACTTGTATAGCCCTAAATCACGAGTGTCTCAAAGGGCTGCACAAGCCACAACGACATCCTCGGCTCAGATCCCACATCAGGGCAAGAAAAAACTCAACCCAATGGGATGACAATGAGAGACCTTGGAGGGGACCGCAGATTTAGAGACCCCCCCCTACCCCCGCTGGGCGACCGTTGCAATGGACGTCGAGTGGATCTAGCATAATATTGTGAGAGTCCAGTCCATAGTGGATCTAACATAATCGTGTGAGAGTCCAGTCCATAGTGGATCTAACATAATCGTGTGAGAGTCCAGTCCATAGTGGATCTAACATAATCGTGTGAGAGTCCAGTCCATAGTGGATCTAACATAATAGTGAGAGTCCAGTCCATAGTGGATCTAACATAATAGTGTGAGAGTCCAGTCCATAGTGGATCTAACATAATAGTGAGAGTCCAGTCCATAGTGGATCTAACATAATAGTGTGAGAGTCCAGTCCATAGTGGATCTAACATAATTGCGTGAGAGTCCTGTCCATAGTGGGGCCAGCAGGAGATCATCTTGAGTCATCAGATCATTGATCATCAGTTTACATTATTCACCCACGGAACTTTAGTTATTAGAGGTTTCCGGTCGGACGCTTTTTCACAGGACAGATTTCCGGCATTGATGTTGCATTATTGAGCCTCCGTTGAGGGGACTGGTACAAGTTGTTCCAGAGTCTGGGAGCTGTAGCCTGGAATGCCAGGTCTCCACGGGTTTTGGCATCTTTAGAAGACCCTGGCCTGAAGAGTAGGGGCATAACAAGTCAGTGATGTACTGAGGGGCCCCACCATGCAACGCACGGAATGTCAGGACTAAAATCTTAAACTCAATGCGGAATTTGACTGGAAGCCAATGAAGACTGGATCAAATGGGGGTGATATGGGCTGTTCTGGGTGCACCGGTCAAAAGTCTGGCAGCCGCATTTTGTACAGTCAGAAGTCTCTTGTTGAAAAGAGTGAAGAGAGATTTGCAATAGTCAATGCGAGACGAAATAAACATGTGAATGATCATTTCGAGATCCAATTTTAACAACAAATTTGTCACTTTAGAAATATTTCTGAGATGATGAAAACACTCACATTCACACACTAGGGCCAATTTAGTGTTGCCAATCAACCTATATCTGTCTGTGTTGGCCCTGCGATGAGGTGGCGACTTGTCCAGGGTGTACCCCGCCTTCCGCCCGAATGCAGCTGAGATAGGCTCCAGCACCCCCCGCGACCCCAAAAGGGACAAGCGGTAGAAAATGGATGGATGATACAAACAGTTTTTGGTCACTTGACGACAAAGATATGGACTGATCCAACACAACTCCAAGGTTTCTGAGGCTGCTAAAGCATATGTTGCTAACGTTAGCCGCAAAAATAAACCTATTGTTCCTCAACATATGATTCCCCTAATTTGCGTTTTGTTATATTTTAATGTAAGCCAAGAATATCATTTTCTTGGAGGAATATTTTGCACAACATTGTGATAAAGGCGAAAGAAAAGGAAAAATCGGATTGAATGTGAAACTTGACCTGAATCTGTACATCTGGGGGAAAACAGTGAGTTTGTATAATGGTTGATCATATTATAGACTGAGGGAATTGGTTCTAGATATTCTGCAGAATATCAAGAACGAGCAGACATATGTTGCACAGGGACCTTTGGAGCGTGACAATATAATTTATTAGGTTAGCCATTGAGAACCCACATCTCAGCCTGGCCATGAGAGCTGCAGTTCTTTTTTTGTTTGGCCCCTGTTGTGAATGTTCTAGTATCTCCGAGACGTGTGAATTGTCCCTGCATGGAGAACACGAAAATAGAGTATCGTCTGCCTTGCTATGAGCTGCTGAGAAGAGCTATTTCAATACATTTGAATAGGAGGTGTAAAGGGGGCAGTCAGTGAAATCATTGTTGTGTTCACAGGAGGAAGCACTAACATGTTGGAGAACATTTGGTGTGCAGGACGCCCTGGAGGAAAAACATGTCGCTATGGCCAACACTTAGTAGTGGATCCTCTTTTTTTGTTTTCTTCAGATGCCCCAGTGCCAACATGTGTTGCGTTCACTTGCAGGAAAGAAGGTGAGTGGGACTTGAGAAACTTTTATATAGCCTATATCTAAAAATTGCAATGAATATTTGGTTGGCAACTTTGCACATTGGAGTACTCACAGTGTGACTGTATGCTTGTGTAGGTGTGTGTGTGTGTGTGTGTGTGTGTGTGTGTGTGTGTGTGTGTGTGTGTGTGTGTGTGTGTGTGTGTGTGTGTGTGTGTGTGTGTGTGTGTGTGTCTGTGTGTGTTCTTGTATTCCTACCCTTCTTGAGACATCAACAAGGAAAAGTAGCGTCCATATGAGGACCGGTGAACAAGTTAGGACCGAAATCATGGTCCCAATAAGGAAAAACCATTGCATCTAATAGAGAGCCAAATACTAGAGTCCGTGAACATTGCTCCAAAGTCAGGATTTTTTGTTGATTTAATGTGCATACAAAAGTAAACATTGACAGGTGCAAAGGCAGCAATATATGATAAAACAAGACGGCAGAGAAAGAAGGACTTCCCTAATCATCCCCGAAAAAACCCGCCAGGTGAACAGCTGATTTTACGACTTCCGGTGCTGACGTAAGACAAACCATATGGGACCATAGTATAAACGAATACACTACAGTACTAAGACTGTAGTGGCCATTAACAGTTAGCTTCTACAGCTGGGTTGCCCAAAGTGCAGCACAGGGGCCATCTGTGGTCTGTGACTTGTTTGTCATCGGCCTTAAAAGCACATTACAAAAAAAACAAAAAATAGAGATCTCATTTGCACCCCTGGTGGTGAATCTATCAAAATTAGGGTGTTCCCAAAAAAAGGAGAGATTTTTCAAACTGACTGTGTGTCGGTTTTAAAAGTGCTCCCCCTCCGGTCAACATATGAAATAACAAGTGTGTGTGAAAATGTTTAAACTGCCCCACCTCTGGCCAACATATGTAATAACAAGTGTGTGAAAGAAATTAAAATGCGCCTCCGTTGGCCAAAATTAATTTAAGAAGAATATGTATATAAAGACATACTGTAATAACTTAAAGTAAATAATGAAGATTAAAAACCAATTACAAACAAAAAATTCAAAAAAAATTAAATAACTGAAAGCACTCTTTTTCTCACAATGTGTCGACTTTGTTCTTATAAAATCGGGAACAATTTCTCATATTCTTTCTACTTCTGTAATAATGTAATGTTTTCTGGTAAAATTATTACTTTTTAATTCAAAATGGTGACATTTGTGATAGAAAATTCTGACTTTTATCACAACATTGCCAATGTTTTTGTTGTTCTTGTAAAATAGTGAAATTTCTTGAGTAATGTGATGACTTTTGTCATAATTTTGCCAAGTAAAAATTCAGATTATTATTATAATATTGCCAACATTTTTTAAACATTTTTATGAACTTGTGACTTGTGTCGAGTAAAATTAGAACTCTTTTCATAAAATTGCCAAAATGTTAAGCTTTTCTTGTAAAATTGTGACTGTTATTGAGTAAAATTCCAACTTTTGTCATAATATTGCACAAGTGCAATATTATGTCATTTTGTAAAATGACGACTTTATTATAATGACGACTTTATTATAACACTGCCAACATTCGTAGTTTTTCTTGTGACATTTTTCTCAACTAATTTTTCAGGACAAGTTTTTTTATATTTGCATAGAATGTATATATTATTAATGTTGTAAATACACATCTTTATATGTCTAGAAAGGGTGGTCCTAAAGAGGTAGGCATTTTTCGAAGGTCTCAAGAAGGTAACAAATACAAGAATCTGTGTGTGTGTGTGTGTGTGTGTGTGTGTGTGTGTGTGTGTGTGTGTGTGTGTGTGTGTGTGTGTGTGTGTGTGTGTGTGTGTGTGTGTGTGTGTGTGTGTGTGTGTGTGTGTGTGTGCGTGCGTGCGTGCGTGTGTGGAGAGGTGATCTTATGTGTGCATCCATCTTAATGTTTGCTCCCCACCCGTGTGCAAATATCAAGAAAGTGTGAGGTGCTTTGTTGACTCAGAGGTTCAATGGTTGACCTCTCAGGAAAAAGGAAAGGCCAATCCCATACTGTAATAACGGAGGCACACTACCATACTTTTGAAAGAACAGTTGGTAATGTAAAGCTTGCCTTATATACATTGCGGATTAACAAATTATAATCAATGCTTTGAGGAAACTCTGACCCTCATTATATAATTACAAATACATCTGCCGTGTTTTTCGGACCATAAGGCACACCGGCTTATAAAGCGTAATAATTGGCTAGTAAAATGTGTATGTATATGTGTATATATATATATATATATATATATATATATATAAATATATATATATATATATATATATATATATATATAAATATATATATATCAATCCATCCATCCATTTTTTACCGCTTGTCCTTTTTAGGGTTGCGGGCGGGCGCTGGAGCCTATCTCAGCTGCATTCGGGTGATAGGCGGGGTACACCCTGGACAAGTCGCCACCTCATCTATATATGTGTATATATATATATATATATATATATATATATATATATATATATATATATATACTGTTTATGTTCAAACATCAAGATGCTTGACCTCCTCCACTTGAGGCAGAACTACACTCCCGACCCGGGGCGTGCAGTCCACCCTTTTCCAACTGAGAACCATGGCCTCAGATTTGGAGGTGTTGATCATTATCCCAGCAGCTTCACACTCGGCTGCAAACCGCACCAGTGAACGCTGAATGTCCGAGCCTGACGAAGCCGACAGGACCACATCATTTGCAAAAAGCAAAGATGCTATCTTCTGGCCACGAAATTGGAAACCCTCCACAACCTGACTGCACCTAGAAATTCTGTCCATGAAGATAATGAACAGTAGCGGTGACAAAGGGCAACACTGGTGGAGTCCAACGTCCACTGGGAACATGTCTGACTTACTACCGGCATACTTGCCAACCTTGAGACCTCCGATTTCGGGAGGTGGGGGGAGGGGGTTGGGGGTGGGGGTGGGACGGGGGTGTGGTTGGGGGCGTGGCTAAAAGGGGAGGAGTATATTTACAGCTAGAATTCACCAAGTCAAGTATTTCATAGATTATGTATATATATATATATATATATATATATGTATATATATATGTATTTTATTATATATATGTATATTTATTGTATATATATATAAAACAAATACTTGAATTTCAGTGTTCATTTATTTACACATATACACACACATAACACTCATCTACTCATTGTTGAGTTAAGGGTTGAATTGTCCATCCTTGTTCTATTCTCTGTCACTATTTTTCGAACCAAGCTGAACACCTCTGATGATGCATTCTGTGTGGCACGCACAAAAGTGTTTTCATCAGTCCTGTTTAAGAGTGTCACAACATTGCTGTTTACGGCAGACGAACTGCTTTACGGTATACAAAAACGTGACTGCTGTTGTTGTGTGTTGTTGCCGCGCTGGGAGGACGTTAATGAAACTGCCTAACAATCAACCCACATAAGAAACCAAGAACTCGCCCTCCATCATTCTACAGTTATAACGTTATTGGGCAGGTATGCTGTTTATGTTTATGAGGACCTGAGTCCGCCTGAATTTCGGGAGATTTTCGGGAGAAAATTTGTGCCGGGAGGTTTTCGGGAGAGGCGCTGAATTTCGGGAGTGTCCCGGAAAATCCGGGAGGGTTGGCAAGTATGACTACCGGCAATGAGAACCATACTCCTGTTACACTTGTACAGGGACCGAATGGCCCGTAGCAACGGACCCGGGACCCCTTACTCCTGGAGCACCCCCCACAGGACACCGCAAGGGACACGATCTAAAGCCTTTTCCAAATCCACAAAACCCATTTGGACTGGTTGAGCAAACTCCTATGCCCCCTCCAGTAACCTAGCGTGGGTATAAATCTGGTCCTTTGTTCCACGACCAGGACGAAATCCACATTGTTCCTCCTGAATCCAAGGCTTGACTAACGGCCAAACTTCCCTCTCCAGCACCCCGGAATAGACGTTGCCTGGGAGGCTGAGAAGTCTTGATCCCTCTGTAATATATACTGCTATACAAGCTGTACATTGACTCCTCTCAAGTATATCCAAGTTTCATTTCTTTAGTATTGTCCCTTGAGAATATATAATAAAATTGTTAAAGAAATGAGGATTGAGATATGTTGCCAGCCAACGCAGATATTAGGTTTCATAATTAATCTACTTTACCGTCAAGGGTTCCTCCAGAACCTCTGGCTTTGTGTGCGACTTGGGTGCGCTACAGAATAAGTGTGTTGAAAGATGAGGGAAAGGGATAGAGAGCAGCTAAGAGCTAAAGAAGACAGAGGCCATGCATTGAAAAGGAGAGCTATTTAAAACACAGCCAAGAGAGACAGGCAGATAGCACTTACCTACGGGTCACACACTGTTAATGGAAAAGATGGAGTGATGGATAGATGCAAAGGAAACGTGGTGGGTAAAAGAGGTAATGGTCCACGGGTTGAAAGAATTGAAAGGTGCCTCCCAAAACTCAGTCCTGGGGAAGAAACCGAGGTCAAAGGGGGTAAGAGGAAAGCAGTATGTTTGCCTATCTTTTTCGTCCGAGCTGGATTGAATCAATTATTCACATACATGTTTACTCTACATCTGTGTAGGCTTGGGTGCCTCTTGTTTTTAAAGCCACCCATAAGTTGTACTGTACATGTTACTGTTGTTCATTATCACTAAATCAATTTCCCCTATACAGTAGAGACTCCGGTGTTTCCGGACCTTAGTCGTCTGACTGCAGGTAAATGCCAGGTGTTACAGGCCGACATGTCAAAATAACTTTTAAGTCTTAAAGGGGAACATTATCACAATTTCAGAAGGGTTAAAACCATTAAAAATCAGTTCCCAGTGGCTTATTTTATTTTTCGAAGTTTTTTTCAAAATTTTACCCATCACGCAATATCCCTAAAAAAAGCTTCAAAGTGCCTGATTTTAACCATCGTTATATACACCCGTCCATTTTCCTGTGACGTAGTGACGTATTGGCATCACATAGTGATGCCAATACAAACAAACATGGCAGATGGACAGCAAGGTATAGCGACATTAGCTCGGATTCAGACTCGGATTTCAGCGGCTTAAGCGAAATTGAAGAAGAAACTGAAGCTATTGAGCCATATCGGTTTGAACCGTATGCAAGCGAAACCGACGAAAACGACACGACAGCCAGCGACACGGGAGAAAGCGAGGATGAATTTGGCGATCGCCTTCTAACCAACGATTGGTATGTGTTTGTTTTTAAGTGTTGTAATGTTTTTAAGCTAAATTATTGGTAAACACAGTTTATGTATAATAATTTACGTAAAACCGCGAGTAATGAATAATGTTTTCATCAATTAATATATTCTGTAGACTACCCTCAACAGCTTTCTTTTCCTGAAAGCTGATCTGTCCAGTTTTGGAGTTGATGTCAGCAGGCCAGAGAAGCTAGGGTTGATATTCTTCTCTTGATCATCTTCGGTGGCTTAAGGGACGGTAGAAGCAGAGTGAACCAAGACATCCAGGGGGTTTAGCTCTCTCGTCTGCGGGAACAAACTGCCGCCATTGCTTGCCGTGCTACCGAGGTCCTATGTCCCTGAATAGCTCACACACTCCGGCAGATTCAATGGGGGTCTGGCGGTAGATTTCTTTGACTTTATCGTTGGAAATGCATCTGCTTTGAGTGTCGCAGGATATCCACACATTCCTGCCATCTCTGTCGTAGCATAGCTTTCGTCGGTAAAGTGTGCGGAATAAACGACTAACCATTTTTGACGGCTTTCCCCATACCCTCGTATTTTGAACAACATTCGTCCAATTTCTTGCCACTCTCGCATCTTTAGGCCATTGGTGCAACTTGAATCCGTCCCTGTTCGTGTTGTTACACCCTCCAACAACACACCGACGAGGCATGATGTCTCCAAGGTACGGAAAACAGTCGAAAAAAACGAAAAATAACAGAGCTGATTTGATTCGGTGTTTGTAATGTGTTTGAGAAAATGGCGGATTGCTTCCCGATGTGACGTCACGTTGTGACGTCATCGCTCCGAGAGCGAATAATAGAAAGGTGTTTAATTCGCCAAAATTCACCCATTTAGAATTCGGAAATCGGTTAAAAAAATATATGGTCTTTTTTCTGCAACATCAAGGTATATATTGACACTTACATAGGTCTGGTGATAATGTTCCCCTTTAAACCAGGCCACGCACACATTATTGAACCTCAGATCAGACTGCATTGCCCAGAACAGCAACCGATCAGGGACACAAAGTGATACATTCCAGCTAGACTAGTCCTAGAATTAAAGCAGGAAGTGGAAGAGATGCTGGCCAGTGATCTTAGTCACAAAGAAAGATGATCCAAAGTTGAGATTTTGTGTACATTTTTCAAAGATAAATGCAGTGTCCATAACCTCTGCCAAGAGTTCATGAGTTAAACGAACGTTTGGGAAAGGCCCATTTTCTGACAACCCTTGATTTATTGGCAAGTACCATTATCAGAATCTTCAAAGGACTTGACAACAGTTAGAGTTCCAGGTGGTCTGTACAGGTTTTGAATCATGCCTTTTGGTTTACATGGCGCAACAGCAACCTTTCAGAGGTTAATGGACAGTTTTAAGAGGAGCAGAGGATTACGCAGCAGCCGATGTTGATGACATTGTTGTCTTCAGTCGGACATGGGAGGAGCATGTGCAACATTTGGCCAATATATTTCAGCGCATTCAGGCTGCTTGGCTTGTCATTAATGGCAGGAAATGCAGCATCACCAAACCAAAATTCCAGTACCTGGGATGTGTGATTGGTGGAGGAGGCAACCCTCCTCAGGTGGGAAGAGTCGAGGCAATTGCAGCTTCACCCTTACCAATACCAAAAGGAGACTACGCTCATTCCTGGGATTAGTAGGATGCTATCGCAGACTAATCCCTAACTTTTCAGATAGAGCAGCAGTACTAACTGATATGACAAAGAAAACTGCCAATGTAAAGGTTAAGTGGACACAAGAAAGTGAGAACGCTTTCATTGATTTGAGAAACTTTCTGGGTAATGAACCTGTCTTACAGTGTCCATATTTCACTCTGCCATTTACTGTTCAGATATACGCACCCCAAGTAGGTCTCGGAGCAGTGTTACTGTAAGGAGCTAAAGGAAATCAGCAACCGGTACAGTTCTTTAGCTGTAAACTCCTCTCAAGAGAAGTTGTGTACTCTACAGCCGAGAAGGAGTCTTTAGCCATTAAATGGGCCTTGGACACTCTGAGGTACTGCCTAATTGGAAAATAATTTGTTCTAGAGTCCGACCATCATGCTTTGCAGTGGATCCACAAAATGAAAGACACTAATGCTAGAATTACTTGATGGTACTTGTCTCTCCAGCCATATTGTTTTCAGATTCAGTAAAGGCCTGGGCAAAGAAACTATTGCAAACTTCCTGTCCGGTGCCTCTGAGGAGGGTGACAGAATGAACTCTTTACTTGTCTCAACATGTCTAATTCACATAATTATGTTATTGGTTTGCTCTCATTTATTGCAGTAGTGGTTTCATTTTGGTGTCAGTTATATGTATCAAGTTATCTGTTGCAAAATACTTACATGTACTGTACACACAATAAAATTAACTGACATTACGATTTAGATTTAATCGTATGTTAGGTCAGACAAATATGAGGATTAGATAGCATTAGTATCTTTGGAGTTGTTTTATTAGAACACTATGAAGACACACTGGTCTAGGCTAACTGATTGGAGGTGTATAAATGTTATATTTTGTTTGGAAACCAACCGATGGGCAACAGGGGCACAATCCAGGTCGTATTGGAAGCCCTATAAGAGAAGAAGGGTTATATTTTGTTGTGAACAATTCTGACATGCTGATGACAAAATACATGCTTTATTTCACTGATTTGAGTGACTATATTTTTTGCTTCGTACCTTTTGATAGTGTAAGTTGTGACTTTGTTTTTTGTTCTGTTTGGACAAGTGTTAAAGGCATGCTTTGTCAAACACGCCACGCTTCCAACTAACTGAAACTCTGCCTTCCTATCTTGTGGCCCTCGGAAACCACATTACAACAATACTTTACACTTTTATTCAATATGATACACACGGACAATGTTTACAGGATTACCAGTGTCTGGACACAATGATAGAAGGTTTTATTGTAATATACATGCCATACATCAATGAGATCATCATAATTATCATCTTAGAATTTATTGTACTTCCCATTAAATATTAATATGTAGATAATAAAGATGTCTATGGATGTTCTCATTTATCCAGGTCATTGTATTCTCAGGGCACTTAATCGATCACAACTGGACTGTTTGGTCTGTCTTAAAAGACGCTTCACCTCTCATCCTAGTTGGCTTCATCAGGACATGTTCATAGACTTATATTGGTCAGAACTGGTCTAGTAGCCAGTGCCAAACCCCAACTACTTATACTCCAACACAAGAAGGGTGTGCTTGGACAAGGATGGTTCCACCTTATTGTAGTGACAAAAAACAACTGTTGCAAAAGAGCAACCTTTGCGTCAATGCCAACGATGGTCGTTAAAGTGGAATTTGAGGTATTATGTGACAAAGCGATTGCCGTGGAACAACTATTACCAGCCCAAAATCAGTGGGAATCGCCCACACTAGTTTGGTCAAAGATGGCACAAAACTGCATGAACTGATGAGCATGAACTGATGAAGCCTACTTCATCAGTGAGAAGTGAGAAGTGAAACGTCTTCTAAGACAAACCAAACAGTCAAGTTGCGATCGATTGAATGCCCGGAGAAAAATAAAGATACAACTACATGATTGGCCAATGCCTATGAATGCCTATCAACACCAATCACACAAAATGATCTGTGTTTATTTTTAGTCCGCCACTGATAGAGGCTGCTAGCAGCTAACTGTGTATCTCCAAACTGTCAGTGTAAACGTGTGCATTTATTGAAGGTGTAATGACAGCCATCTCCGGTCGTGCCATTAACTGACATGCAGCCCCATATCTTAAATGACTGTGGAAATTAGCATGTTTTCTTCAGGCAGTCGTCTTCATAAATCTCCTTACCTTGCCCAATGCAGATTTAGGTTTCATTACTAGGGATGTATACAGAGTACATCCCTAGTACTCTGTACTCTCATCCAACGGCCTTGACACGAATCCCTTAGGGGTGATGGACGGCTGGGCAGCGCCTGAAGAGCTGCAGCCTGCCACCGTAACCCCCACTACCTCCCGTCTGTTGCAAGTCTCAAGATGTATGTTGCAATATGTATATGTGCTTTGCTATGGAGGTTTTTTCCCACTCCAGACTGGGCCCACTTAGGAGCCAAGTCTAGATTGTATTTTTTTTTACTCATGCTCCCCCAGCGTTGACCTTTTTCCCATCTTTAACAGGGCCCCTTGTGGCGACTCATCAGCGTTCCTGTTCTGTAACCCTGTACACTGTTTGTTTGTCTAATCTTGAACGGGTTTGTGCTGAAAACAAAGTTCTGTTGTACTTGTGCAATGACAATGAAGACCTACCGATTTACCTACATGTATTTTTTGGGACCGGTTCCTAATTGGGTCAGACCACTAAAATTCTGGACTAATTACCATCCAGCTGATTGTTGTAATTATGTATTTGAATATATCAAGATAAAACCGTTACATTACAATATTTAATTGAGTCTTTGGCTTATCACTAGTGGTACCCGTACCAGTGTTTGAGAATCACTGTTCTAGATTTTGCCATTCGATTAAAAACAATATTTCGTAAATAATAAATTGATAGAGTGAAAACCGATCTGTACTATCCGTAGTAAACCTTATCAATCAATCAATCAAAGATTATTTATATAGCCCTAAATCATGAGTGTCTCAAAGGGCTGCACAAGCCACAACGACATCCTCGGCTCAGATCCCACATAAGGGCAAGAAAAAAAATCAACCCAATGGGATTACAATGAGAAACCTTAGAGGGGACCCCCCCACGAAGGAGAGGGGGGCAGAGCAGAAAAGAGACGGCAGATCAACTGGTCTAAAAGGGGGTCTATTTAAAGGCTAGAGCAGTGGTTCTCAAATGGGGGTACGCGTACCCCTGGGGGTACTTGAAGGTATGCCAAGGGGTACGTGAGATTTTTTTTAAATGTCTGTCAAAAAGAACTGTGAAAAAAAATGCAACAATGCAATATTCAGTGTTGACAGCTAGATTTTTTGTGGACATGTTCCATAGATATTGATGTTAAAGATTTCTTTTTTTGTGAAGAAATGTTTAGAATTAAGTTAATGAATCCAGATGGATCTCTATTACAATCCCCAAAGAGGGCACTTTAAGTTGATGATTACGTTTATGTGTAGAAATCGTTATTAGGGCCCGCATGGCCCATTGTAAAAGGAATCCCAACGGGAGTCCTTTTGCAATGGGACATAAGGACCTATTGAATTTGTAACGTTTTATACTTTATTATTATTATTATTCTGCAACTTTGCGCTGTAATTTGACCCCCTTAACATGCTTCAAAACTCACCAAATTTGACACACACATCAGTAATGGCTGGCAAAACTTTTTAATCAAAAAACCAAACCCCAAAACTCAAAATTGCGCTCTAGCGCCCCCTAGAAAAAAAAAAACTAGACTGCCTGTAACTCCCACTAGGAAGGTCGGAGAGACATGAAACAAAAACCTTTATTGGGACACTTGGGATGTAAACTGGACAAAAGTATTGGGACACTTGGGAATAACACTTGACAAAAGTATTGGGACACTTAGGACGAAAACTGGACAAAAGTGTCGGGACACTTAGGACTAAAACTGGACAAAAGTATTGGGACACTTGGGACGTAAACTGGACAAAAGTATTGGGACACTTGGGAATAACACTTGACAAAAGTATTGGGACACTTAGGACGAAAACTGGACAAAAGTGTTGGGACACTTAGGACTAAAACTGGACAAAAGTATTGGGACACTTCGGACTACCACTAGACAAAAGTATTGGGACACTTAGGACTAAAACTGGACAAACGTATTGGGACACCTACACTGGACAAAAGTATTGGGACACTTAGGACTACAACTTGACAACAGTATTGGGACACTTAGGACTAAAACTGGACAAAAGTATTGGGATACTTAGGACTAGCACCTGCCAAATATGCGGGCCCGACCAACGCTGCCTGCAGCTTTAATTTATAATTGAATCACTTGTTTATTTTTCAACAAGTTTTTAGTTATTTTTATAACTTTTTTTTTCAAATAGTTCAAGAAAGACCACAACAAATGAGCAATATTTTGCACTGTTATACAATTTAACAAATCAGAAACTGATGACATAGTGCTATATTTTACTTCTTTATCTCTTTTTTTCAACCAAAACTGCTTTGCTCTGATTAGGGGGTACTTGAATTAAAAAAATGTTCACAGGGGGTACATCACTGAAAAAAGGCTGAGAACCACTGGGCTAGAGTATACAAATGAGTTTTACGATGGGACTTAGCTGTTCTACTGAGGTAGCATCTCTAACTGTTACCGGGATTCCAGAGTACTGGAGCCCGAATAGAAAATGTTTTATAGCCCGCAGACTTTTTTTGGGCTTAGTCAAAAACCTTAGTCAAAAATTCAGATTTCCTCATATACATACATACTAGGGATGTCCGATAATGGCTTTTTGCCAATATCCGATATTGTCCAACTCTTTAATTACCGATACCGATATCAACCGATATATGCAGTTGTGGAATTAACACATTATTATGCCTAATTTGGACAACCGGGTATGGTGAAGATAAGGTACTTTAAAAAATAATAAAATAAGATCAATAAATTAAAAACATTCTCTTGAATAAAAAAGAAAGTAAAACAATATAAAAACAGTTACATAGAAACTAGTAATTAATGAAAATGAGTCAAATTAACTGTTAAAGGTTAGTACTATTAGTGGACCAGCAGCACGCACAATCATGTGTGCTTACGGACTGTATCCCTTGCAGACTGTATTGATATATATTGATATATAATGTAGGAACCAGAATATTAATAAGAGAAAGAAACAACCCTTTTGTGTGAATGAGTGTAAATGGGGGAGGGAAGTTTTTGGGGTTGGTGCACTAATTGTAAGTGTATCTTGTGTTTTTTATGTTGATTTAATAAAAAAAAAAGAAAGGATACCGATAATTTCCGATATTACATTTTAACGCATTTATCGGCCGATAATATCGGACATCTCTAATACATACGCAACAAAGTCACAGATCAGTCATTGTTCATTATATGAACAAGAATCATTTCCAAACAGTCCCTAATTATGTTGTGCGTGATTTGTTTTTTTTTATATAGTTGTTTTTCCTGCAGAACAAAATGAGCACAGGCTCCCTCGTGTCCCCTCCCTCCCTGGTGAAAGGGCACACAGCTGCGACACAGCGGCCGGCCGACAGCTGTGTACAGCGCTGCACTCTCACACCTGTCCGCTCACATTACAAGGCGGATTATTCGCCGCCGAGTTCTTGTGTCGTTCACCCATCTTGCATTTGTAACACACTTAGCGTCCGTGTGGTCCCTTGCCACACTGATCTATTTTTAACCGCACAGGAGTGGGGAGTGCAGACCACCGCCGTGCAATATTCAACAGATGTAACACCCTGAGAACAGTCCTAACACCTGATCGGCTGTGTGAATTGCTGCTGTACCGAGTTTGATTGAATTGTCATCTTGTAATATCGTCAAAGGTCATTCTGTTGGCGTTTTGGTTTTCTGCAGACTGAAATCAATATCTGTTGTCTGAATAGTTCAGATGCTTCACCTTTCCAGACTTTTCTGTCGTCTTCCTTCCTCTTTGTTCTATGCTGTTGTCTTCTCTTCTTCCTCAGTTCCCATTATCCGTGCCTGGTCTATGGTGCATCTCTGTGCTGTATACAGTGTGACGGTGAGCTTTAGCCTTACTTTGTGCACGCACATATGCATTGTCGGTGGTTTTTGTGGGGTTGGTAAGGTGCATAAAAAGGTCAACGCTGACAGCCTTTTAGCAGTGCTGCCAACAGCCCACAGGAGGAGAACGGAGAAAAGTGTGCACACAAACAAAGAGGGCACATGTATGGTGCACGGAGCGAAATACTTTTCACGCTGACTAGAACTGAACTCGTATGACGGCACAATACCGTATCCCAGGCCTGGGCAATTATTTTGACTCGGGGGGCCACATTTAGAGGGGGCCGGTATATCTATTTTTAGGAACACTAATACAAAACCTCACAATAATGTCTGATTGAATGCTAAAAACATTATGACAGACCGCCTTAAAAAACATTATGAAATGTTTACATTTTTCTATGAACGATAAAACACTGAATATTGACAAAATATAAACGTCACACCCCCTTTCGATCGACATATTTTACAATCAAGTGAAACGCAACAAAAATACAACAAACAGTGAAATATGAACGCGAAGAGTACAAAATAAACCCACCGACAATCTGATATAGCTGATATATCACTAAGCTTTAGAACTTTGTTGTGAAAATCTCCTTCCGCGTCTCTGGAAACGCTTCCCCAGAAACGCCGTCGGCTTCGCTGGGCCTGAGCTCATCTAAGATGGACTGATACAAAGTGGAAAAGTGTTCTGTGGTCTGACGAGTCCACATTTCCAAATCTTTTTTGGAAACTGTGGACGTCGTGTCCTCCGGACCAAAGAGAAAAATAACCATCCGGATTGTTATAGGCGCACAGTTGAAAAGCTAGCATCTGTGATGGTATGGGAGTGTGTTAGTGCCCAAGACATGGGTAACACACATCTGTGAAGGCGCCATTGATGCTGAAAGGTACATACAGGTTTTGGAGCAACATGTTGCCATCCAAGCAACGTTACCATGGACGCCCCTGCTTATTTCAGCAAGACAATGCCAAGCCACGTGTTACATCAAAGTGGCTTCATAGTAAACGAGTGCGGGTACTAGACTGGCCTGCCTGTAGTCCAGACCTGTCTCCCATTGAAAATGTGTGGCGCATTATGAAGCCTAAAATACCACAACGGAGACCCCCGGACTGTTGAACAACTTAAGCTGTACATCAAGCAAGAATGGGAAAGAATTCCACCTGAGAAGCTTAAAAAATGTGTCTCCTCAGTTCCCAAACGTTTACTGAGTGTTGTTAAAAGGAAAGGCCATGTAACACAGTGGTGAACATGCACTTTCCCAACTACTTTGGCACGTGTCGCAGCCATGAAATTATAAGTTAATTATTTGCAAAAAAAAAAAAGAAGAAGTTTATGAGTTTGAACATCAAATATCTTGTCTTTGTAGTGCATTCAATTGAATATGGGTTGAAAAGGTTTACAAATCATTGTATTCCGTTTATATTTACATCTAACACAATTTCCCAACTCATATGGAAACAGGGTTTGTATAAAAATGCCAAATTTGATCTCTTCAATAGTCAGTGAAATCACACATTTTATTAGCTAATCACAACTCGGCCATTAAGAGCAGTCAGCAGTTAACAGTGGCAAATTTCACTTCTGCTGTCGCCACTACAACTGTCAGCTGCTGCTACCACTAGAGAAAAAAATAAATACATTAAAATAAATTATCAGATTAAACAGTTTTGCAAACCAATTTGTAATTAATTAGTTGGTAATCGTTATTGTAAACTTTTCAAATGTTCAGAATTATCGTTGTCAAATGCTTATGTAACAACCCAGGTTAAAATCTGCAACTATACAAGGCGGCTGTATAATAGTCCTGCGTCCTGTCCCTTTAAATCGCCGGTGTAGTGCGCACCATGTGACCTCAAGCCCCGCCCTGTCACGTGATCGCGACGAACCTATTAGCGCGGGACGACTTCCTCCTCATTCAGAGGTGAGAGGAAGCCAGCCTACAGTATTGGGCAGGTTCGTCTCTCCATAAAACTTTAACAAATATTCGCCTCTTGCGTTTCATTTACACGGTTGTGCTTATTGTAAACTTTTAGTGTTTCCCACTGGGCCGCAGGGAGTCCGTGGCTGCCGCCGTGACTCATTACATAGAGGAACTGGTGAGTAACGAATGACAATGCTACATGCTAAACTAGCGGCGCCGAGCGTTAGCATCAATTTGATACAATGGGTTTAATTTCATATCCTGTTTATGGTGAAGTCTGTTATTTTGACTTATACTTTATGAACTTACTTTGAGATGCAGCGTGTTTACATGCACACAGATTACACAGTACTGTTGGATTATTTATTGAATGTTAATGTGCAGGCTATGTAGCATTTATTGATTGATTGATTGACACTTTTATTAGTAGATTGCACAGTACAGTACATATTCCGTACAATTGACCACTAAATGGTAACACCCGAATACGTTTTTCAACTTGTTTAAGTCGGGGTCCAAGTTAATCAATTCATGGTACAAATATATACTATCGGCATAATACAGTCATCATACAGGTTAATCATCAGAGTATATACATTGAATTATTTACATTATTTACAATCCGGGGGGTGGCATATGAAGGGGGTTAGGTTGGGTTGCTCTATCACAGTGGTTCTTAACCTTGTTGGTAGTGATGGGTTGATGAGGGTCATGAAATGTTTCGACACATTGCAAAACTGTATTGATACTGTGTCGATACTGTGTCACTAAATACTGATATCTGCTGGACATTAAAAATCCCTACAGGCAACCTATGGACCGACTCAACTGACGCTGATTTTATGACCAAGTATATACAATAAAATAATTTATAAACCAAGTCATTGTATTTCATTTAGGATTATTTCATATCTTCATTTAAATAAAAATATATTTTTATATTTTTTAGATACAGTCAATAAATAATGTGAACATGTATCATAACATGGAAATTTAAGAGAATGTGTTGTGAATGAGGATGCTTGTGGACTGGGAATTTTTTTTTTTTTTTTTTTTTTTTTTTACACATTTTTATTTAAAAAAAAAAAAGTTTTCCAACGTATTAAATTTTAGACGATTTCTCTTCTTAGTTATTATTTCTCCGGCTGTAGAAAAGACCCGCTCACAGGGCACAGAGGAGGCGTCAGTGCGACACAGTTTGCGTATCGGTCACGTGACCGAAACAGCTCATGATTGGTCACGTGACTTTCTAAAAGCGGTACGCACACCGACACAGGGTTTTGCTCTACGAGCTCGACGCATGCGCCGATGCATCGGTGTTGCCGGACCCATCACTACTTGTTGGAGTTACCAAACCCCACCAGTTTCATATGCGCATTCACCGAACCCCTCTTTAGTGAAAATTAAAATGTTTTTTCTTTCATTTAATCTTAATTTATAAATATTAATCATGAAATTATGTTATTATTTTAAAGAAATACTAATAAAGATATATTTTACAAACAGAAAGTTACAGGAATGTACACATGATCCCATGTTTACATCTCATTGTGCAACATGTGAATGTTTTAGTGGGAACTAAATGCAATATCTGAAAGGGGTACAAATTATTTCCAAAACAGGACCCCCACCCAGACATACAATACTAGTACACAGCTCATGTAAACAATATTTTTTGTTATTGTCATTGTAAGTGGGCCAAAACACTTGTATTAGAAAATGATATCATGGAAACGACTGCTGTCATTTGATTCTAATAATAAAACATTTAACTTGTTATTTTGTCAGGTTTGGGACAGGTGTGCTGGTGTGGCCACAGTGCATGTGCACGTCTGACGTCGCTCACATGTGCTCCACTGAATGCTCAAGGAGTTTTTACGTTTGCTCACGCATATAGAAAATTAGAGGGAATATTGTTTGGGGGTATCCATAATACGTCAATAGGGAGAAGTTTTTATTTACACAATGAGTCAGGTGTGTCTTGACCTCCGCGGTGGAGGCTCCGCCGAACCCCTGAGGCCGACTCCCCGAACCCCTAGGGTTCGATCGAACCCAGGTTAAGAACCACTGCTCTATCAGCATAGTTCAGTCAACAATTATATCTGAGAAATGGACATTGTAACAGTGTAGGTCTCACTTTGTAGGATATGTACAGCGAGCGGTGAACATAGTGAGCTCAGAAAGCATAAGAACAGGTACATACATTTGATTATTTACATTTGATTATTTACAATCCGGTGAGGTGGGATGTGGTGGGGGGAGGGGGTTAGGCTAGGGTTGTAGCTGCCTGGAGGTGTTCTTTTAGTGAGGTTTTGAAGGAGGATACAGATGCACTTTCTTTTACACCTTTTGGGAGCGCATTCCATATTGATGTGGCATAGAAGGAGAATGAGTTAAGACCTTTGTTAGATCGGAATCTGGGTCTGATGTGGTTTGTGGAGCTCCCCCTGGTGTTGTGGTTATGGCGGTCATTTACGTCATGGAAGTAGTTTGACATGTACTTGGGTATCAGGGAGGTGTAGCGAATTTTATAGACTAGGCTCAGTGCAACTTGTTTTACTCTGTCCTCCACCCTGATCCAGCCCACTTTGGAGAAGTGGGTAGGAGTGAGGTGTGATCTGGGGTGGAGGTCTAGAAGTAACCTGACTAGCTTGTTCTGGGATGTTTGGAGTCTTGATTTGAGGGTTTTATAGGTGCTGGGGTACCATGAGGTGCATACTATCCTTATCTACTGTTCCACATGTTTTTTCACTATGCTTTCTGTAACCAACCGGACAAAACTCACACGCTTTACAAACATAGCAGCTAAAATCATCGGCCTACCCAGACCCAACATTTCAGATTTAAACCACAGGTCCATTATTCGACTGGCAAACATGATAGTCCAGGATATCACTCACCCACTATCATCAGGGCGCAGGTACAGAACCATCAAATTCCGGAGGGCCCGCCTCAGGAAAAGCCTTATCCCTGCAGCTATAGCCGCCCTTAACAGCAGGCCCGGCTGACCTGTCTGACAAGCCTGTAAATGTGTTGGTCATGTATGATGTCTTTTTGTTATTTTTGTTTCGTGATGTGTAATGTCTATTGTTTAAATGTACGGCAGTGAAAATGAATTTCCCCAACGGGGACCAATAAATCTAAATCTATAGCACTTTTGACTGGGTTGTCAATCACAATTTATGCATTTAATATGATTATTTAAGAATGTTTACACATTGAATTTGAGTAGAAAAGCTGAAGTTAAAGAAACCTTTAGTGCTAATTTAGATAATTTACCCGTCCTGTTGTTGTACTGCAGGCCAGGTGTTTCTATTTGGAACCAATCGATGGCGAGCTTGAACCTGGAGCTGGGGCTACTGTGTCTACTTGACAACTAGCAGAAACTATTAGTCTGGTAGGAAGGCTGCCACAGCCTGGCACCCCACACACTCCATGAACTCTGGTGCGTAATACCACTCACTCTTTCTCCTAACAATAACCCTTGTACATTCAATCCAACTGCTCACCAAACCCTCGTGGATTTCAATCCAACCAATAACTTTTGAAGTGCACTTATCAACCAATCTCTAACTGCAGTTGTAAATATTTTGGGTGCTTCTATTTTATCCCTATATTTTTGTTGTAAATATTTTGTTCTTCACAATACATGGTAACTGCACCAAACTTAATTTTCTGTTTCGGTGTAATTATTACTAACCACCAGCTCCTGCAGCCAAATGTATATCTTCTGTTCCCCACTAGCCTGTGTTTTTTGTCTTTATTAGTTTTATACTAAGTCTCCTATTAATTTATGTCCTATTAGTGCTAATAACTCACTAATACATATTGGCGAGTCCCAAATACACTTATATTTGTGTCCATACAGACAATTGTAAGCTTTTGACTATACATAATAACATATGTGGTCAAACACAGGCATTACCTTTTTTTAAGGGACATTAAAAATGGCATTAATCATTCAATTAGATTTGCTGGTACCTAAAGAAAGCCTGAATACAGATAAAGAACCAACATCTCAACACTGATGGCATTAATGAATATACCGGAAGAGATTGCAATGCAATAGATGGTAAACAGTGTGCAGCTGCAGTGGTTATGGATCTAACAAAAGCATTTGACACAATTAACCAAAATATCCTAATTAACAAATTAGAACGGTATGGAATCAGAGGGCTGTTCTTGTACTGGGTAATAAGCTAGTTAACCAACAGGAAGTAATTTGTGAAGCTTGGCGAACATGCAAATCTAAATGTACTTAGCTGCGTACACCAGGGATCAATACGGGGACCAAAGTTGTTTGATCGATATATAAAAGACATTTGCAAAGTTACAAAAGACTTAAAGTTTGTATTGTTTGCGGACGACACGGTTGTGTTTTGTTCAGGAGAGAACACACAAATACAAATAATAGAAAAAATTAAGAAAATGAAAAGATGGTTTGACAAAAACCGATTGTCTTTGAATCTCAGTAAAACTAAAATAATGCTATTCAGTAACAGCAGAAGATAAAGTCAAATACAAATAGGAGTAAACATTGAAAGGGTAAAATAAATCAAGTTGTAGGTGTAATAATTGATGATAAAATAAATAGCCAGTCTCATAAATATACAACATAAAGTTGCGAGAAACACTTCAATCATCCATCCATCCATCCATTTTCTACTGCTTGTCCCTTTTGGGGTCGCAGGGGTTCGCTGGAGCCTATCTCAGCTGCATTTGGGCGGAAGGCGGGGAAATATGTACTGGACCAAAAATCACTTCATATTCTCTACTGCTCGCTAGTGTTATTATATCTGAGTTATTGTGCAGAAATACAGGGAAATAACTACAAAAGTACTCTTCAGTCACTAACCATGTTACACAAAAGATCAATATTAGAATAATACAAAATGTTAGTTATAGTGGACATGCAAACCATTTACTTATTGAATATCCATCCATCCATTTTCTACCGCTTACCGGTATTCCCTTTGGGGTCGCGGGGGGCGCTGGAGCCTATCTCAGCTACAATCGGGCGGAAGGCGGGGTACACCCTGGACAAGTCGCCACCTCATCGCAGGGCCATACTTATTGAATACAAAATATTGAAATCCACTGATTTGGTTCATTTGCAAACAGCTAAAATGATGTTTTATACAAACTATAACCTGCTACCCAAAAATGGATACAACGCTTCCTCCCAAAACAAAATAACTATAACCTCAGAGAAAAATGTAACTTAAAACATTTGTTAAAACCTATATAATATCAGTATGTGGAATGAAATTATGGAATGGATTAAGCAAATAAGTCAATGTACTAATATGATCCAGTTTAAGAAACTGGGAATCCTGATAAACATTTTGAACCCTATAGAAAAATTTGGTAATTTTATTCCTCCATTATGTAAATCAAAACGTACTTAACTATTTATTTATGAGAATTTTATGTATTGTTCATTAATATTCAATTACTCATTCATGGATATATTTATTTATTCTCTTCTTTTTGAAGTTGGCGGCTGCTTACCGTAGAACAGTGGTCTTAACTTTGTTGGAGGTACCGAACCCCACCAGTTTCATATGCGCATTCACCGAACCCTTCTTTAGTGAAAAATAAAATTATAATTTTTTTCAAATTCAAGACAAAGTTATGTTTTTTTTTACTGGTGCACAAAATGAACCGTGCATGAACATCACCTTGTTCAAAGAACAAAACCAACACAGTGCATGAACTCACAACAAATTACACACTTGCAAATCAGTTGGAAAATTAGAGCGAACATTGTTTGGTGGTATCCATAATACGCCGATAGGGAGAAGTTTTTATTTACACAATGAGTCGGGTGTGTCTTGACCTCCGCGGTGGACGCTCCGCCGAACCCGAGGCCGACTCACCGCGCTTCTTCTTCTACGGCAGTGGTTCTTAACCTGGGTTCGATCGAACCCTAAGGGTTCGGTGAGTCGGCCTCAGGGGTTCGGCGGAGGTCAAAACACACCCGACTCATCGTGTTAATACAAACTTCTCCTATCGGCGTATTACGGATACGGCAACAGCTGACTCATTTGCAGGTGAGTAATTTGTTGTGAGTTTATGCACTGTGTTGGTTTTGTTGTTTGAACAAGGTGATGTTCATGCACGGTTCATTTTATGCACAAGTAAAAAAAAAACATGGTAACACTTTAGTATGGGGAACATATTCATGTTACTAATTTGCATGTTAATAAGCAACTATTAACATGCACATTAGTAACATATTGGCTCTTAACTAGTCATTATTAAGTACTTATTAATGCCTTATTCGGCATGGCCTTATTATAACCCTAACCCTCTAACCCTGACCCTAACCATAACCAAATAATTCTAAATTAAGTCTTTATTACTTAGAATATGTTCCCCTAGTGTCCAAATAACTCTAAATTAAGTATTTGTTACTTAGAATATGTTCCCCATACTAAAGTGTTACCAAAAACATATAACTTTGTCTTGAATTTGAAAAAAAAACCACAATTTTATTTTTCACTAAAGAAGGGTTCGGTGAATGCGCATGTGAAACTGGTGGGGTTCGGTACCTCCAACAAGGTTAAGAACCACTGTTCTATGGTAAGCAGCCGTAGAAGGGGGAAAATAAAGTCGGCGTAGTTGCAAGACCTGTTGGGGCTCAATATTGGTCCATATATAAGGTGCACCGGATTATAAGGCGCACTGTCAGCTTTTGAGGAAATTGGAGGTTTTTAGGTGCGCCTTTTAGTGCAGAAAATACGGTAGTTTTTTTTTCTAATGGGAAAATTATTTGTGTTTTGGTACCATTTGGTTCTATCAAACCTTTTGGGACAAAATGGAGGTACCACTTTATACTGTAAAGTATACGTGTGTGAGAAACACTGTTCTGCCCCTCTCCTGTCATGATCAATCTTGTGCGTGGTGACAGTTACCACGACAACCAGTCACATGATTAGAGTCTGTGTGTCTGCAGGAACAACCCAGAGGTGCGACCTTGCAGGTTTACACACACTCCACATTACACACATTGTTCATATCAGCAAGGGGTGGTAGAGGAAAAACTGCTATTCTCTTACAATCATACACATCATTTCTTCAACTTCCTCTTCTATCACACACACAAGCACACACACACACCAGCAGTTAAGGAGCATTTCAGGGCGATGATGGAGTGAAACATCTAAATTTGAATGCCCCTAAGGTTGTACATTTTGGAACTGGAACGGAAATAATACTGTACAGTGTACACTGACAGGGGCATAGCACTAAATTCTGGGCCCCCATACACAAGACTCCTGAAGGGCCCCCAATGTCGTCGCCCATTCACACACACACACACACACACACACACTTTGTATGTTTACACGCACTAAAACAGTGTTTCTTAACCCTTGTTCAGAGTCGTGTATAAAGAGAGTAAGGCCAACTTGGTATTCTTAATGATTGGTCAAAAGACACTCACGTGACTACGCCATGACTGCTACCAACTTTCAGCGGATGTTATGTGTTTGCGGTGCTTCCTCGTCAGTTGTTGTGCAGCATGGGGCTGCTATACCTGCGAGAGTTGTGGAAACATTTTACATCACTTTCCCTACAACCCGTAAAGAAGACAAGTATGGGAAGTGAAGCCACTGATTACAGTGTCTTGTGCCAGTTAAGCACACAACACAACGTCTGTGTTTTGTTCAGAAGAGAACAGACAGAAGCTATTACAATAATAACAGAAGAAATGATTACATTTAAGCGATGGTTTGACAAAAACAGACTCTCTTTGAATGTCAGTAGAAGCAGAAGAGAAAGTCAAACACAAATGCAAATAGATACATGTTGAATGAGTAAAAGAAACCACACTTTTGTTGTAATAATGAATGAAAAAGTAACTGAAAATCTCAAAATATATACAACAAAGTGGCAAGAAATATGTGAATAATAAATCGAGCAAAGTATGTTGAACAAAAATCACTCCATATTCTCTACTGCTCGCCAGTGTTACCATATTTGAGTTATTATGCAGAAATATGGTGAAATAACTACAAAAGTACACTTATTTACTTAGCATGTTACAAAAAAGAAAGGTCAGTTATGATAATACATCATGAGTGATACACACAGTGATTACAAATACATTGGAGGCAGACACCACAGTTGACATACTTCACACAAAAGTCATAATATCTCTGATTGTTGGTCCAAAACTACTGAAGATTTTGGCAAAATGAGAAGTTGTTTTTTTTGCATTGTCGGGTGCGTGTTAGAGTGCCTGCTGGTCACGAAACACTGCAGGAATGTAGCAACGGAGTACGTCAAATACGGACGCTAAATTATACTTTCACAAAATAAAAGCATGTTTAATTGTAAGTTTATGAGCTGGAGTCTGTTCAGGAAAATATAGACATATTTTGGTCTATTTCGTCAGGAAAAACTAACATCAGAACAGCTGCACACGTCCTTGGTAGCATTCATGGCGCCTGTTTAGTTGGCCATACTCTCTTTATGCATGACTTTGCCGTTATTGGGCCGCGAGCGCCTCCTAGAAGGTCGCCAAAAAATATCTTTCTCAGCTGTGGTCAGTACGGGCCGCAGCGGTACGCAGTTGTAATACACTTTTCCACCATTTGTGACAGTAATGACAATCTCAAACAAAGAGATTTACGTCTGGAGCTAAAATACATTAAGACATTTCTGAAGCGCAAAAATTATGACTAAAGCAGTGAAGTTGTGTTTTTAATTTGCACTTTCATTTTATTGATAGTTTACTTAAGAAACATATTCAATATTAATGTAGTTTGTTTTAGCACTACATTTATTTTATGTCAGCTATTTGAGTCCCTTATGTAGTGTATTTGCTTAGTATTTTTTTTTTTTTAATCAGCCTGACCTAAGCCCATATTTTATGCGTTAAATCGATAATAATATTTGAACACAGTTTCATACAGTATCATTTGACAAGGTTGTAAACTGTAAGTAGGTAAAATATAATTATTGAATACGATTTAAAATCAAGGGTACCATTACTAATTCCGTGTCAATGTTTGTGTCTGGCTCCTCTGTGGTGGAAAAAATGGGTAAAAAAACCTAATTATTGCATGAATTCTGTCTTCACCTGGTCAGTGGCCTAGTGGTTAGAGTGTCTGCCCTGAGATCGGTAGGTTGTGAGTGCAAACCCCTGCCGAGTCATACCAAAGACTATAAAAATGGGACCCATTACCTCCCTGCTTGGCGCTCAGCCTCAAGGGTTGGAATTGGGGGTTAAATCACCAAAAATGATTCCCGGGTGCGGCCACCGCTGCTGCTCACTCCTCCCCTCACATCCTAGGGGGTGAGGGTGATGGGTCAAATGCAGAGGATAATCTCACCGCACCGAGTGTGTGTGTGACTATCATTGGTACTTTAACTTTAAACCAGCTTTTTCAACATGTAAAACCTTAACACACAGCACATAATAACCTTAATCAACCCCTCCCTAAATATTTTATTTATTTATCTATTTTCACCAAGCTATCTTTCACAGCAACATTTATTTTTTCTAAACATTGTTGTCCTCTTTTTACAACTGACGTTTAAATGACAGAAGAAGCCTTTCACTTTGAAGCTTTCATAACTGCTCAGTCCTGCAAGAATCAGCAGGATTAATACTTTATTTTGCTTTATTGTAACAAAACGAGAAGAATTAGCAGAAGAAGAATGTGAGAAGTAGCAGAACAAGTTGAGATTTTAAAACAGTGATGTGGTGGTGGTGTCTCTTGTTTGCGTGTTGGCGTTTGGGCTGACTGGCGAACTGGTTGTTCTCCATGGTCCCGTTGGCATGTGGTTGTCGGTCGCGGCTTTTCAGTCGTTTTGATTTGATCGGGTGGTGCTGGTTGTCAGTCGAATTGCAGCCGGGGGCTGATGTTTTGGTTGTCGGGGTTGGCGGACTTGCCGGCTTTGTTCTCGTTTGTTGTCATATTGGTTTTGCCGCGCCGTCCTTCGCGTCAAGTACCGTGCCTTTGTCTGGGTCGGGGCTTTTCGGGGGTTGTCCCGACAAAAAACAAAAGAAGGCGAGTGCACAAGTTGATGCACAAGACAAGGAAATGAGACACTCAGAAGTAAGAAGCAAATCATTAGGCAGTAAGCAGAGCATTGCAATGATTGAAATAGGACACTGATTGTCAGGTCTTGGTTGGCAATCTAGGAGAGGTTTGGTAGCCAACACTCAGTTGCCAGACAAGGGAAGTGAAACTACAAATTAAGAGTACAAGACAGGAACTTAAACATCACATATACGGGGGAAAAACAACTCAAGTCCAAAACAGTCACAAGAGTGTGACATACTTAGGCCTACTACGTTACTGTATTTTCACGTTGGCCTTTATAGCGGTACTTGGTGAACCAAGTCTTTTCTGAGGTGGTACTTGGTGTAGAAAGTTTGAGAACCACAGCGCTAAGATACCAATCCTCAACAGCATGGTGGAACAAACAGTTTCTTCCAAGTAGCATTATCACTGGAGGACTAGAGGAAAAGGAATGGCTAACCGCTAAAGCATCAGTGCAAAGTAGGGGCAATTGATCCAGGTGTCGATACATTTGATACCTAGATAGTGTCAGTATATACGATACTAAAGTGATTAGATATATATATTTTTGTAATTCTCCTAATTACATCATTTTGGGGTGTTTTTTGTTATTGTTTACAAAGTCAGGGAGTAATTCTCTGGATACAGAAAAAACGAAATTATTTAAATGGGAACCGATGGTTGTTTTTGTTAAGCTATTGTACTTCATTATGTTCAAATAAAAAAAAAAATAGAATGTAGCATTCAATACCACAAATTTAGTACGTCATCCGATTTACAACAATACAAGCAAATTCTGAATTAAATTAAGATAAGCGTTATAGAAATGTGTTTGTTTACATGAGCTACCGTATTTTTCGGACTATAAGTCGCTCCGGAGTATAAGTCGCACCGGCCGAAAATGCATAATAAAGAAGAAAAAAAACATATATAAGTCGCATCGGAGTATAAGTCGCACTTTTTTGAGAAATGTATTTGATAAAACCCAACAACAAGAGTAAACATTTGAAAGGCAATTTAAAATAAATAAAGAATAGTGAACAACAGGCTGAATAAGTGTACGTTATATGAGGCATAAATAACCAACTGAGAACGTGCCTGGTATGTTAACGTAACATATTATGGTAAGAGTCATTCAAATAACTATAACATATAGAACATGCTATACGTTTACCAAACAATCTGTCACTCCTAATCGCTAAATCCCATGAAATCTTATACGTCTAGTCTCTTACGTGAATGAGCTAAATAATATTATTTGATATTTTACGGTAATGTGTTAATAATTCACACATAAGTCGCTCCGGAGTATAAGTCGCACCCACGGCCAAACTATGAAAAAAAACTGCGTCTTATAGTCTGAAAAATACGGAACTTGCAATAACAAAAAATTCCAGTTCTATGGTGTATTGTCAAAGTATCGGCTCTGAGGCCAACAGTTTGGATTGAGACTTCCCTAAGTATTACATCTACTGTAGATGTAGACTTGTTTGGTCGTATGCCATAACCACCATGACATTAAGACTGGGGAAAACTATGGGTCAACATTCTCTTCCAAAACTGAATCATATAATAAAAAAAAAAGTGAGGCGTAAGAAACAGGAGATACAACTGTACTGAATTTCTTATGGGAAATAATGTGTACTGTAACCTTTTGTCTTTCACATAATGCAGGGGTGTGACACTCATTTTAGCTCAGGGGCCGCATGGAGGAAAATCTGTGCACGCGCAAGCCAGACTATTAAAATCATGGCATTAAAACTAAAAAATAAAGACAACTTCAGATTGTTTACTTTGGCCAAAAATAGAACAAACACATTCTGAAAATATTACAATAAAAATATAGAAAAAACCCCGGCAGCGGTAAAGTTTAGATCCATGAAGGAAAGAAGAAAGTGAATGAATGTTTATAACTGAATACATTTACATATGCATAAACATGTTTTCTTTTGTATTTTTTTTTTTTTAATGAATTAACGTTATTGACAACCGTTTTGCAAAACACAATATAGAATGTGAGATATAACAGGATAATGCATACATTTATCATTTGTTTTCAAAACGCTTACAAAAAAGTTATGACTTGAATTTGAAAATTTCTAGCGCCAACACTGATGGAGTATTGGTGCACGCAAAACAGCAGCAGGCGGCTGTGGCCTGCGGGCCGGTTCTAATACTAATCAAATATCATTGAGACTATGGCTTTGACCAGCTGACGAGTCAAATTGAACTGAGATCGCTGCATGGTTCCAGAAAGACAGAAACACACACACACACACTTGAGTCAGTCACCTTCCAAGAGGATTTCATGCAGATTTAAGATTTCCGAGTTTACACCACAGACCACAGAGACAGAACATGACAATGTGACACTCAAACTGCTTCACTCTCCTGTAGTTGTATACGTGTGTGTGTGTGTGTGTGTGTGTGTGTGTGTGTGTGTGTGTGTGTGTGTGTGTGTGTGTGTGTGTGTGTGTGTGTGTGTGTGTGTGTGTGTGTGTGTGTGTGTGTGTGTGTGTGTGTGTGTGTGTGTGTGTGTGTGTGTGTGTGTGTGTGTGTGTGTGTGTGTGTGTGTGTGGTTCTGCTGTGTAAGCACCTCAGACAGACAGCGCTGTTGTTGTGTATCCACAAAGGAAATAAAATAGGCGCCCACGTCTTTTCAACCAACTGACAACTCTCCTTCTCTCCTCACCTTCCTTTGTTCCTGCAGTTATTATACCAAAATGATCACACATACATTGTTGTATCTAAATGATTGTACCTTCATAAACTATTCTTTCCTTCACAAATGCTTCCCAACTGAGATAAAAATATCATACTAACAGCAACAAGTACAGCAATCATAATGATTAATGTTCATTTGTTTATATGCTCAAAGATTTATGGTCCTTATTTTATGACTTTTATTACAGACATGACCCACAACATTGGGTACACACGTGATCTACTTTGCAAAAGTAATGATCTGTTTTGATTGACACTGCCAAAGGTGTATTATATACTGTATGTATAATACGTTAAGAATAATAAGTACAATAATACATAAGAAATGTAAACAACGCAAATAAATTCCTGTATAATAATATTATTTTCGTACTTCTTTAAACTGACTGCAGTTTCTAATATTTTGACTCCCCTACTGAGCAGCATGAGAAGAGACAACTGCAATCGTGTGATGCCTCGTGTTGTGTATTTGTTTACTTATGTTGGATGCCATCTGATTGTGTATTTGTTTACTCATGTTGGATTGGATGCCATCTGATTTTGTATTTGTTTACTCATGTTGGATGACATCTGATGGTGTATTTGTTTACTCATATTGGATGACATCTGATGGTGTTTTCACAGCACTTCACTTTTTCCACATTTTGTTACGTTACAGCCTTGTTCCGAGATGGAATAAGTTAATTTTTGTCAACATTCTACCCACGTTTCCCTATTATGACAATGTGATTTATTTATTTTTTTTGCAAATTTTTTTACTTAAAGGAGAACATTATCACAATTTCAGAATGGTTAAAACCATTAAAAATCAGTTCCCAGTGGCTTATTATATTTTTCAAAGTTTTTTTCAAAATTTTACCCATCATGCAATATCCCTAAAAAAAGCTTCAAAGTGCCTGATTTTAATCATCATTATATACACCCGTCCATTTTCCTGTGACGTCACATAGTGAAGCCAACACAAACAAACATGGCGGAAAGAACAGCAAGCTATAGCGACATTGGCTCGGATTCAGACTCGGATTTCAGCGGCTTAAGCGATTCAACAGATTACGAATGTATTAAAACGAATGGTTGTAGTGTGGAGGCAGGTAGCGAAAACGAAATTGAAGAAGAAACTGAAGCTATTGAGCAATATCGGTTTGAACCGTATGCAAGCGAAACCGACAAACGACACGACAGCCAGCGACACGGGAGAAAGCGAGGACGAATTCGGCGATCGCCTTCTAACCAACGATTGGTATGTGTTTGTTTGGCATTAAAGGAAACTAACAACTATGAACTAGGTTTACAGCATATGAAATACATTTGGCAACAACATGCACTTTGAGAGTGCAGACAGCCCAATTTTCATCAATTAATATATTCTGTAGACATACCCTCATCCGCTCTCTTTTCCTGAAAGCTGATCTGTCCAGTTTTGGAGTTGATGTCAGCAGGCCAGGGAAGCTAGGGTCGATAGCTCGCTCGTCTAGCTTGCCGTGCTACCGAGGTCCTTTGTCCCTGAATTGCTCACACACTCCGGCAGATTCAATGGGGGTCTGACGGCAGATTTCTTTGACTTTATCGTTGGAAATGCATCTGCTTTGAGTGTCGCAGGATATCCACACATTCTTGCCATCTCTGTCGTAGCATAGCTTTCGTCGGTAAAGTGTGCGGAACAAACGTCCAATTTCTTACCACTTTCGCATCTTTGGGCCACTGGTGCAACTTGAATCCGTCCCTGTTCGTGTTGTTACACCCTCTGACAACACACCGACGGGGCATGATGTCTCCAAGGTACGGAAAACAGTCGAAAAAACGGAAAATAACAGCTGATTTGACTCGGTGTTTGAGAAAATGGCGGATTGCTTCCCGATGTGACGCCACGTTGTGACGTCATCGCTCCGAGAGCGAATATTAGGAAGGCGTTTAATTCGCCAAAATTCACCCGTTTAGAGTTCGGAAATCGGTTAAAAAAATATATGGTCTTTTTTCTGCAACATCAAGGTATATATTGACGCTTACATAGGTCTGGTGATAATGTTCCCCTTTAAAAAAAAATAAAAATCACATGTATATAAGTATTTACAATCTTTGCTCAAAACTTTGTTGATGCAATTGCAGCCTCAAGTATTTTTGAATGTGATGCCACAATCTTGGCACACCTATCTTTGGGCAGTTTTGCCCATTTCTCTTTGCAGCACCTCTCAAGCTACATCAGGTTGGTTGGGAAGCATTGGTTTTCATCCAAAATGTTTCGATGAAAAAATAATTTTTTTGGGAAAAAGTGAAGGGCTAGGAACACTTTTAATATTTTAGCTTTTATGAAACTGACTGGGGAAAAACACAAAATGACCAACAGGTAAAGGAAGCGTTGCAATATTTTGACACTTTTCTGACTCATGGTTTTGTTAAGGAGCCTAGTTTAGGTGTACATACACCGTAGTACGACCAGCAACTTGAGGGTTCCTGGTTCGATCCCCAGCTTCCGCCATCCAAGTCACGTCCGTTGTATCCTTGGGCATAACACTTCACCCTTGCTCCTGATGGGTCGTGGTTAGTGCCTTGCATGGCAGCTTCACCATCATTGTGTGAATGTGGAAATAGTGTCAAAGCGCTTTGAGTACCTTGAAGGTAGAAAATCGCTGTACAAGTATAACCATTTACCATTTATATAGTGCTTTGTTTTTTTCACTCAAATATCTTATACAGTGTTTTAAATCTATCATTTGTAAGCTATATTTTTTCTGTATTGTTAAAATGCTCGTGTGGAATTTTCCAAAAAAGTAGATTTGCATGGAGGTTACAGTGTGTAGTTTTTATTGTGCCAGCGTTTCTTAGGTGAGAGAACATTTAAATGAAGGACCTCTCTGTCAACCCTTGTGGGGTTTCAGTATTTCCTCAAGAGGAAAACATCAGTAGAAGAGGACGCATAAGGTACCAACTTATGGGATGTTTACATTGAAAACACAAGCCAGATGAAATTCATTCCATCCATCCATCCATTTTGTACCGCTTGTCCCTTTAATTCATATTTTAGAATTGTTCCCACATGAATTGGTGAAAATGTAAATTATTCAGATCCAAGTCTTATCTTATAACTTTTACCAGTGAGTTTTGCCTTTTTAAATAAAGTTTTTTAAATGGGAAAAAATACTCAAACGAAGCAGTCTTTCGAACTGCTCTTTGACAGATCTGACTCTTTTCAGAGAACCATTAATCCCTTTTCTGCTGGAGATTCTTCAAGGCAAGGACAGGACAAAATACAGACTTTGTTTATCCAACAATGGGGAAATTATATGGTTGTGGTGCAGATCCAAAAAGTCCACAACAATAAGGTAAAAACACCTGAAAACAAGAGGGGAACATTAAAGGACATAAACGACACAGAGCTTTTGCGTATTTTCATGTATTGAAAAGGTAAAGTTATTTCTGGGCAGCCGTCATTCTACAGCTGTCCTCCCTTGATTCTACACTGCAGTTTGGTATACAATGCTGCCATCTGCTGGACATTTACTGAAACGATGTCACAAGTCAGTGACTGAAAATAAGAATGCATCAATAATTTCATTTCTGGGGCCGGAGGTATTGTTTTTTGTTTGTGTGTGTGTGTATGCATGTGTAGGATAACAGTACATGTAGTATGTTTACCTCGAAATTATTATTATTATTATTATTAATATGGTCTTTCTTTCTTTTGGTCCTCAGTTGCCTGTGAAAACACCAGATTCAAACCCCTAAAGCCCTCAAAAAAAAAAAAAAATACAAAATTAAAATTATAATACAAAAAAATAAATGATACAATATTAAGATAAAATACAAATAGTGATGATAAACAAAAAAATCAAGAAAAAATAAACATCGATATAATTAAATCAATAAAATGGTACACAATAACTACATAAAATTAAAATAATACTAACAATGATAATGAATTCATAAAATTAAAATAAGATGAGATGAAGTAAAGTAGACTGCTTTGGCAAGGCATTGCACTGGTGTGGATGCTAACATTACAGTTTACATTAGGAAGAGGATTTTTATGGCCCCACTTGTCGCCGTTTACCTGACGCATGAAACGTGACGAATTGGGGAGGAGTGAACTATCCACTTTAGCTGTCAGATGGCAGGAGAATGTTGAATATCTTAAAATGTGTTTTGTGGCATTTCCAACCTTGACCACAGCGTCAGTTGCTGTGTAGAGTCACGCTTTCCATCATTTTCAGCAGACTGCGTTGCAAATTAATTAACCTCATCAGCCCAGGAATGGGTACATATGAATCCCTTCCCTACTGTAGACTTGTACAATTTGATGACTATATCCATTGGTTTATTTTCCTTATTTGAGACTTAAGTCGGTTCGTGTCCGAGTGACTGAAATTGGCATGAAAGTGGATCATACTTCACACCTGAAGGGGGAGTCCTGGAGCAAAAAAAACCACATTTCTCAAAAGCCTAACCTTGTATCTTGAATGCCCTTTATTATGGAGGAACTCTTTTAAGGGGGTCAAACATGCGGCAAGAACACAGCAAACACAGCTACATCTAATTAGCATTCCCAGTGTGTGTGGAAGGGAGGCTGTGACAGTTTGACAGTGTTCTTGTCCCTGTTGTCCTGCGTCAGGTATTCATCAGTAAGTCTCCTGACACCAGCAACGCCCTGTTCCACCAGCCTCATCTCCCCTGCAGCCCTCCCCCGTACGCAGTGTGAAATCATCATACTGTAAGTGCTTACATACATACATGCGTTATAGCCATGTATTAACTTGCAGTAGTTTGCAATAAACACTAAGGACCATTTGCTTTGTCACCGATAACAATAAAAAAATAAAAGTGTGCTTTTAGCATTGAATGCACAAAACATATCAAAGTGGCCTGAATACTTCAACATTTCGGGGGGAAAAACTTAATAGCCCTGTTTTAGACGAACTAGAACATGATATGTATTTAAAGTAGGTCCGATAATGGCTTTTTTGCCGATATTCCGATATTGTCCAACTCTTAACTCCCGATTCCGATATCAACCGATACTGATATATACAGTCGTGGAATTAACACATTATTATCCAGAGGTGGGACCAAGTCATTGTTTTGCAAGTCACAAGTAAGTCTCAAGTCTTTGCCCTCAAGTCCGAGTCAAGTCCCGAGTCAAGACAGGCAAGCCCCGAGTCAAGTCCAAAGTCAAGACTGGAAAGTCTCAAGTCAAGTCCTAAGTCCTGCATTTTGAGTTTCGAATCCTTTCAAGTCCTTTTAACCACAGACTAATATATTAACACAGATTGTGTATGCTTTTCAAACGCTGTATTTATTTATTAAAACAAGTGCATTTTAAATTGCAGGAAAGAAAATTGTGCTGACATTGCACTTTATAATAGCACTATTAACCAGTCATTTTAAACATTAACTCATTCCTTTACAGAACAAACACATTGAAAAATAAAGTGCAAATGTACTTATTTGTACAAAAGTGTTAACATTGAAAAAACATGACATATACGTGAACATAACAAAAAAGTTGTACTTTTTATATGTCAGGGCCCTATGCTGCATTGCATTTGCAAAAGACCAAATTAGCCAAGAGTCTGTCAGTCATTTGTGCATGATGGGGACGTAGTATGATGCCACCATGGCTGAAAACTCGCTCCACTGGAGCACTGGAGGCAGGCACTGCCAAGACTCTCATGGCCACTCGGAACAGTGAAGGAAGAGTCTTCATGTTCAATGCCCAGAACAAAAGGGGGGAGAGAGTTGTTTTGGGTTGGTGCACTACTTGTAAGTGTATCTTGTGTTTTTTTATGTTGATTTAATTAAAAAAAGAAAAGAAAAAAAATTATTTCTTGTGCGGCCCGATACCAATCGATCCACGGACCAGTACCGGGCCGCGGCCCGGTGGTTGAGGACCACTGAGGTAAACAACCAACAGTATGTCAGAAAGCTAGCTAAAACGGTACACATATTCATAATATAGTATACATTTTAACTGACCTTTATTTTACTATTTTTGTCTTTTTTTAGGTGGCTAAAATACGCGGTGCTGCTGACCGCCGTCTAACGTTACGTGTGATATATTGACTAACGTAACCCTGCTTAAAAAAAATCACTGAACAAAAAGTATGAATAAGGTAGTGAACTGCAACAGATTCCCGTGTTTGCAATAACATTATAACGTTAGCAGTGAGTTTACAGCCTCACTGATTTAACTACACAGCAAATAAAAGTCACGTTACTTAGCCAATAAACGTTATCTTACATTCAAAACTTACCGTTCTTTGTGCAACTTCAAATGCCGGACGAAGTTGGAAGTTGTTGCCTCTCCATCAGTAATTTTCGAACCGCATGTGTTGCATACTGCAAACCGTTTTGTGTTGACAACCTCGTAATTTTTATACCCAAACAAAATTATTTTAGGTATCATTTTTTGTTCACTGGCGTGTGGTTTGGACATGTCTTCTTCGTTGGTTGTCCTGCAATTTGATTGGATGAATGCTGTGTGATGAAAACAAAGTAGATCTAATTTGATTGGCTGTTGTACTGAGACCACACCAGCTGACACACGCAACGCTGATAGACAAGTACACAATGAAAAATACGGAGCGCTCCCGAATAACTTTTTCATCTTTGGGTTTTGGGGAAAGTAGCAAGTCATGTCAAGTCATGTCAATTCAAAAGGCTCAAGTCCAAGTGAAGTCACAAGTCATTGATGTTAAAGTCTAAGTCGAGTTGCAAGTCTTTTTACATTTTGTCAAGTCGAGTCTAAAGTCATCAAATTCATGACTCGAGTCTCACTCGAGTCCAAGTCATGTGACTCGAGTCCACACCTCTGTTATTATCCCTAATTTTGTTGTGATGCCCCGCTGGATGCATTAAACCATGTAACAAGGTATTCCAAAATAAAACAACTCAAGTTATGGAAAAAAGTGCCAACATGGCACTGCCATATTTATTATTGAAGTCACAAAGTGCATTATTTTTTTTAAACATGCCTCAAAACAGCAGCTTGGAATTTGGGACATGCTCTCCCTGAGAGAGCATGAGGAGGTTGGGGGGGGGTTTGAGTGGGGGGGGGTGTATATTGTAGCGTCCCGGAAGAGTTAGTGCTGCAAGGGGTTCTGGGTATTTGTTCTGTTGTGTTTGTCGTGTTACGGTGCGGATGTTCTCCCAAAATGTGTTTGTCATTCTTGTTTGATGTGGGTTCACAGTGTGGCGCATATTTGTAACAGTGTTAAAGTTGTTTATACGGCCACCCTCAGTGTGACTTGTATGGCTGTTGACCAAGTATGCTTTGCATTCACTTGTGTGTGTGTGTGAAAAGCCGTAGATATTATGTGATCGGGCTGGCACGCAAAGGCAGTGCCTTTAAGGTTTATTGGCGCTCTGTACTTCTCCCTACGTCCGTGTACCACTCCGTACAGCGGCATTTTGATAAAGTCATATTTTACTTTTCAATACCGATAATTTCCGATATTACATTTTAAAGCATTTATCGGCCGATAATATCGTCAGTTCGATATTATCGGACATCTCTAATCTAAAGTTATCATAACATTACGTTGGATTACTACATCTGCACATAACGATATACATGTTAATTGTTAATTATTAATTTTTAGATGCATCATTTCTGGAAGAAAGCATTCCAGATCCCGTGTCAGTGAAGGACTTGAATGAGCTCATGGACACTGATGTGACAGAAGAGGAAATAATCCAAATTGTTAAACAATAAATTATTGGAACGTATTTATTATGTAAAACATTTTTTTATTTTTTTTAAGGCTTTTTTTAAAGAGATTTCAGAATCTTTAAAGGGGAACTGCACTTTTTGGGGGGAGTTTGCCTATCAAGAACACATTTTTCTTTTTATGCATTCTAGTTCGTAAAATACGGCAAGTAAGAGATGGCTAACAAGGCAGCTAATGGGAGTCTGTTGCGGCCATAAAGTCCTCTACATTTTTATTTTTTTTAAATGCCAACAATACATATAGCTCGGTTGGTAGCGTGGCCGTGCCAGCAACTTCAGGGTTCCAGTTTCGATCCCCGCTTCCGCCATCCTAGTCCCTGCCATTGTGTCCTTGGGCAAGACACTTTACCCACCTGCTCCCAGTGCCACCCACACTGATTTAAATGTTACTTAGATATTGATTTTCACTATGTAAAGCGCTTTGAGTCACTAGAGAAAATCGCTATATAACTATAATTCACTTCACATATTGTGACCTAAATATTAAACAAGTATTAGCAATATTGTTATTATAAGCGCTAATGCAGAGAAACTACTCTTAGTGGTGCTGTGATCACAGAGAGCTAACTAGCTTATGCTACTATATTGACATACTGAGCCGGTGAACTGCTGCATCGCCTCTGGGCTGGTTAAAGTGCATTCTAGACCATTAATCATGCATTTCACTTGTAGGGTACAAGGTTGTGGCCATAAACTGACGAGTTGGTCAACTTTGACATTCAACTTAGACCCGGAAATGACGAGTCAGTTAGAATAACACATGATGTTGGATATAGAGAACATACAAACCCTTTTTATTATTGAATCCTCCATCCATCCATTTTCTACCGCTTGTCCATTTCGGGGTCGCTAGAGTCTATCTCAGCTACATTCGGGCGGTAGGCGGGGTACACCCTGGACAAGTCGCCACCTCATCGCAGAATTGAATTATGATTGCATTGAATCATAAATATTGAAATTCTAAAATGTTGTACATTTGCAAACTGCTAAAATTATGCACAAAGCAAACTATAACCTGCTACCCAAGAACATACAACAATTCTTCTCAAAAAAAGGAGAAATCTAACCTTAGAGAAAAATGTAACTCAAAACATCTGTATGCACGTACAACACTTGAAACCTTTAGCATATCTGTGTGTAGAATTAAATTACCGTATTTTTCGGAGTATAAGTCGCTCCGGAGTATAAGTCGCACCGGCCGAAAATGCATAATAAAGAAGGAAAAAAACATATATAAGTCGCACTTTTGGGGGAAATTTATTTGATAAAACCCAACACCAAGAATAGACATTTGAAAGGCAATTTAAAATAAATAAAGAATAGTGAACAACAGGCTGAATAAGTGTACGTCAGATGACGCATAAATAACCAACTGAGAACGTGCCTGGTATGTTAACGTAACATATTATGGTAAGAGTCATTCCACTTTGGGTGGAAGTTGAAAAAATGTGTTTAAGGATTGGTTTGTTTATGAAGCTTGATGTGGTTTCTGTTATTTTGGGAGAGTTCATTGACAATCATGATTTATCCATCCATCCATCCATTTTCTACCGCTTATTCCCTTTGGGGTCGTGGGGGGCGCTGGAGCCTATCTCAGCTACAATCGGGCGGAAGGCGGGGTACACCCTGGACAAGTCGCCACCTCATCGCAGGGCCAACACAGATAGACAGACAACATTCACACTCACATCCACACACTAGGGCCAATTTAGTGTTGCCAATCAACTTATCCCCAGGTGCATGTCTTTGGAGGTGGGAGGAAGCCGGAGTACCCGGAGGGAACCCACGCAGTCACGGGGAGAACATGCAAACTCCACACAGAAAGATCCCGAGCCCGGGATTGAACCCAAGACTACTCAGTACCTTCGTATTGTGAGGCAGATGCACTAACCCCTCTGCCACCGTGAAGCCCTAAATCATGATTTAATCAATTTAATTATAGTACTCGGTAAAAGGTTTATTTTTAAGGCCAAAAACAGATATTCACTTAGTATTACTTTTTTTAAAACATTTATTCAGTATATTTTAACTTTAGAAAGTTACATGGTTGAAAACGATAATGATGCCAAAAAACATAAAAAAAAGATGGGAAGTCCTCAAAGGCTTATGTCGAAAGTGTAATTATGTTTATAGATTATATGCTATCTGTTGTTGTGTTCCCTAATTTTGAGTGACCTGAACATAATCTGGACTGTACATACATTTTTTTTTTTTCAGTGTACATGAATGAAGGTGTGTGTTGCTGAACCTGACTTGGACATTATCTGGACTGGACCTGGTTTTAAAAACCCTTTAAACAAATCTAATTTCATTTACAACCTGGTCTGGTGAAGATAAGGTCCTTTTTTTATTTTTTTATTTTTTTTAAGATAGGATAAATAAATATTTTCTTGGATAAAAAAGAAAGTAAAACAATATAAAAATAATTACATAAAAAAAAGAAATAGTAATTAAATGAAAATGTTAGTGGACCAGCAGCACATACAATCAAGTGTGCTTTAGGGACTGTGTCCCTTGCAGAAGTGTTGTCCATGTTGTGGGAACCAGAATATTGGTAGCAGAAAGAAACAACCCCTTTTGTGTGAGTGGGTGTGTATGAGTGTGAATGGGGGAGGGAGGTTTTTTTGGGGGGGTTGATGCACTAGTTGAAAGTGTATCGTGTGTTTTTTCTATGTTGATTTAATTTAAAAAAAAAAAAAAAAAAGAGTCATTCAAATAACTATAACATATAGAACATGATATACGTTTACCAAACAATCTGTCACTCCTAATCGCTAAATTCCATGAAATCTTATACGCCTAGTCTCTTACGTGAATGAGCTAAATAATATTATTTGCTATTTTACGGTAATGTGTTAATAATTTCACACATAAGTCGCTCCTGAGTATAAGTCGCACCAAACTATGAAAAAAACTGCGACTTATAGTCCGAAAAATACGGTATGGAATGAAATCAATGTACTAATATGATCCACTTTAACAAACTGTTCTAACTCAAAGTGTTTACAAAGTACAAGGAAGAAGAATCCTGATAAACATCTTGAACTTTATTGAAAAATGTAATAATCGTGTTTATCAAAACTTACTTAACATCTTATTTATTTAATGTGTTTGTCTTACAAATTGAAAACAGGAAGTGAGCACATGTGTTAGTAAATTGCTGTGAAATGGAAAATGATTAGGATTAAATAAGACTTGCTTCTTCCCTCTCCTTTTCGGACATGTCGCATTGAGGAAACTGTATGTTGTATAATGTAAAATATTGTATTGTATGCATGTTCAAAATAAAATTAAACCATAAGCACATCATCTGAATTATCATCATTATGTGTTTAAGCAGTCAGGTTCTACGTCAATGCAAATATATTCCATTAGTCCAGTGCTTCTCTATTATTTTCTGTTACACTTCCCCGAGGAAAAAAAAAAAAAAATCCCATCCCCCACTCTCTGCCATGACTAGTAAAATGTGTCTATAAAATTGTTATGCATATACCTTATTAACATCAAAGACGACAAAAAAGTAATACAGATCAACTTACAACTAAGAATACCTTTTAAAAAGCATCGATTTGCCTGAAATCTAAAAAAGATATATATATATATATATATATATATATATATATATATATTATGTATGTATATGAATATATGTATGTATATATATATATATATATACAGTATATATTTGTATATGTATACAGTATGTGTATATATATATATACCGCATTTTCCGCACTATAAGGCGCACCGGATTATTAGCCGCACCTTCAATGAATGGCATATTTCATAACTTTGTCCACCAATAAGCCGCCCCGGACTATAAGCCGCGCCTACGCTGCGCTAAAGGGAATGTCAAAAAAACAGTCAGATAGGTCAGTCAAACTTTAATAATATATTAAAAACCAGCGTTCTAACAACTCTGTTCACTCCCAAAATGTACGCAAATGTGCAATCACAAACATAGTAAAATTCAAAATAGTGCAGAGCAATAGCAACATAATGTTGCTCGAACGTTAATGTCACAACACACAAAATAAACATAGCGCTCACTTTCTGAAGTTATTCTTCATTCGTAAATCCTTCGTCTTCGGTGTCCGAAGTGAAAAGTTGGGCAAATTTACGATCCACTGGCAGATGTTGGCGTCGTCTGGCGCTGCCTCCTCGTCTTAGTGAAGGTGTGTTCGCCTTCTGTCATCCATTGTTCCCACGCAGTTAGCAGTCTAGCTTCGAATGCCCTGTTGACACCAATATCTAGCGGCTGGAGGTCTTTTGTCAATCCACCCGGAATGACGGCGAGTATTGAATTAAGCGCGTAAGCGTGTCTCTCAATGTGCTGTTATGAGCTAGCAAATATAACAACTACACTACCCAGCATGCAACGATAGTTACGAGCATGCGCGGTAGCCCTGAGAAGCGTTGTATGCTGGCAGTTAGCACGCTGTGAGTAAACGTTGAGAACTCCGTTAACACGCCTCGTCTGCATTATTTATAATTAGACAGACAACACACTTAATAGGAGCCATTTTGGGGTCTTTACATAAACACACAAATGGAAATGAAACGTCACATATCCCAGCATGCACCGCGCGCTTCTTCTACGGGGAAAAAAGATGGCGGCTGTTTACCGTAGTTGCGAGACCTAAACTTTATGAAAATGAATCTTAATATTTATCCATATATAAAGCGCACCGGGTTATAAGGCGCACTGTCAGCTTTTGAGAAAATTTGTGGTTTTTAGGTGCGCCTTATAGTGCGGAAAATACGGTATATATATGTATGTATGTATGTATGTATGTATGTATATATATATATATGTATGTATATGTATATGTGTATATATATATATGTATATGTATGTATATGTATATATATGTATGTATATATATGTATATATGTATATCCTTATATAAACTATAAACATCTTTTGACCGACTTGAACCTTTTGATACTGAAAAATAACATTTAGTAAAATCAATAAGTAATATATTCAAATTGGTCAGTAACATTTAATATTAAGGAGCACAGCACTAAAACTCTTTAACCTACAAAACAAAAATGAATGAAACAATTTGTGCTCGATTATTTTTCTTAATTAAAATGAGAAAGTCAGGATTAATGGCTATAATGAGCACGTTTTGGAGTGCACATGCTCCCATGCACCCCATATTTGAGACTATTTGGGAAGAACTGGATATCTCAAGCACCCCCTGCGATCCCGAAAGGGACAAGCGGTAGAATTGGATTAGTCAGAAAATACCAGACATGAGTTACCAGGGAACACTGGGGTCAAAGCTACTTGAACCTTATGATTTGACGCTTTGTTTATCACGAGTCTCTAACATTGTGATAACGTTTTTAAGTCAGAAAAGAGGAAACTCACCCTTTGCTCTGATTACTGCTTTGCACACTTTTGGCATTCTCCCGATAAGCTTCAAGAGGTAGTCACCTGAAAGGGTTTTCACTTCAAAGGTGTCATAGTTTTGATGCCTTCAGTGACAATCTACAATGTAAATAGTCATGAAAATATAGAAAACCAATTGAAATAAGGTGTGTCCAAACTTTTGGCCTGTACTTTATGTCGTCTAAAACATTTGCTCAGTCACACTTTACTGTATTTAGGGCTGCAACAACTAATCGATCAAATCGATTATAAAAATAGTTGGCGATTAATTTAGTCATCGATTCGTTGGATCTATGCTATGCTCATGCGCAGAGGCTACTTTTTTTTCTTTTTTTATAAACCTTTATTTATAAACGCAACATTTACAAACAGCTGAGAAACAATAATCAAAATAAGTATGGTGCCAGTATGCTGTTTTTCCCCCCAATAAAATACTGGTAAGGATAGAAATGTAGTTTGTCTCTTTTATCCGATTATTAATCGATTAATCGAAGTAATAATCGACAGATTAATCGATTGTCAAATTAGTTGTTAGTTGCAGCCCTAACTGTATTGTTTAAAATGGATAAAGTGTACAATAGCTCATTAGCATTAAAGCTACAGACACACAAAACTGCATGTTCCTAGTAGGGCAGAAAAAACACTTTTAAACGGTCTACATTTTAGCATTAGGTGGATCTTGAACTTAACACCTGAAGGATTTATTTACTGTCGTTAAAACAAGTAATGTGACATTTAGAACCAAGACTTTCAAGTAGAGCTGGGCGATGTGGCTTTTTTTAATATCTCGATATTTTTAGGCCATATCGCGATACACGATATATATCTCCATATTTTGCCTTAGCCTTGAATGAACACTTGATGCATATAATCGCAGCAGTATGATGATTCTATGTGTCTACATTAAAACATTCTTCTTCATACTGCATTAATATATGCTACTTTTAAACTTTCATGCAGAGAGGGAAATCACAACTAAGTCAATTTAGCAAAAGTGTATTTATTAAACAGTTATTAAGCAGTGGCACAAACATTCATGTCATTTCAAAACAGAAAGTGCAAGATTGTCAGAGACATTTTAAAACAAGCTATTAGTGCACTTTTGTGCATGATGTCACTAAGATAACAAATCAAAACAACAATAAATTAAAGTGCCCTTTTTGTACAGAACGCCACTACAATAGTTTAAAACAAATAAAGTGCACTTTTGTCTGTGGTAAATTTTAAATGTGCTTTATAAATAAAGTTGATTTGATTTGATTTGTGCATGATGTCACACAAGATATTTCAATAACTGTCAAATAAAAATTAGCTGCTTACTAGGAAATCAAATTGTGTACGTCCTTCGCTATGTGGTAGGTTCCTGCGGACGTTATCTCTTTTGTTGTTGACTATTTTTGATCTGGAAATGTTTGCCTCGGCATTTTGATAGTGTGGGCGTGTGGCACCGAATGGAGATGTTGACATGCGGAGTGAGCATTCTACATTTTCTAGCAAGTGACTTTTCAAATGATGCTACACATTAGCAGTAATGCTACTTATTGTAGCAATGCTTTTCCCCCCACACTTGACAGATTACGGTTGTCTGTTTGACATATTCCCACTTGAAGCCAAACCACCGCCAGACGATGGACCCCCTGCTGTTTTTCTTGGGAATTAATTCTTCCTTCATTTGTTACCAGATTCGCACCTTCTTTCTTTCGTATTACCACTCGCACCACAGCTAACTTTAGCCATGCTGCTACCTCTTTGCTGCGCGAGGACGTATACGTATGTGACGTGACAGTATGTGACGTGACAGTATGTGATGTATGTAAGAAGGTGCGCTCACTGTCTGAGAAGGACAGACAAAAAAGAGTGGGAAGAGCCTACAGTGCAATGTCTGCAGCTAAAAGCAACTGCGTGAGAACGTATACTCTGATATCACGATATAGTCATTTTCTATATCGCACAGAGACAAACCCGCGATATAGCGCGTATATCGATGTATCGCCTAGCCCTACTTTCAAGGATTATTTGGTAAAATCTATCTTTTTCTTCATGTTTATTTATTTTTTTAACCAGCATTGCCATCATTAGCCAAATCCACACAAAACACACTTGAGTACCCACAAAGACACTGAATGACTTTCAAACTCGGTCAGCATTTTTTGTTTTGCATGTGTCCCATGTGGGCAAATATAACCTGCAACAATAGTAGAAATCAATAAATAGTTATTCAAACACAAGTTATGTTCATTTGAACTGGTGTTTAGATCTACACTTTCACTAGAAGTCGTCATAATTAGATTTCTCACTTTCAGAAGCACCTCTCTCCTTGAAAACACGCCTCAAAATCAATGTGCAATTCCGCTTTCTTCTTTTTGAGGAATGGCAAGAGACACAGTCTAAAATGCAGAACGCTGCCACAAGGTGTGAACCTGTCTGATCCTTAACGAGCTTCACTGTAGGATTTTCTCACTCTGAGAAATGTATTAAAAAGGTGACAAGTTCATTTTTGAACATTCGGGTTACAGACCTGGGACCATTCCAGTGTGTAGGATTGTAGTTCTGGAACAGTGGTAGCCAAGTGTGTACTGACTCAAATGGATTGATTATGGGGAATCGTTGATTAATTGCATCCTGAATGGAGGCAGAATGGCATGCACTACTTGGCCAGCAGGGGGCCTGTTGATTAAATCTTACCTAATCATTGTATTGATTTCAAGATGGCCAGATTAATCCTTGGTGATTACCTAAATGTGGTGAATGTTTAAAGGTCCCGCCGACCAAAAGGTTTCAGCCATACAACTCTTAAAAGACATACCTTTTTTTAAGTTTAATTTAAACTCTTAAATCTCTAGATCAACATCAGATCTATCTGACAGAGTATTTTAGTTTATTAATGTGTTATGCTTTTTTTGTCAAATTTTATGGCAAAAACACAGACTGCAATATTTGTACATGTACGCACAATATTTTTGTGGCCACATACATCTTATATTTTATTACATATGAGTTGTTGACGGATTCAAAGCAACTATGTGCATCTAACACAGGGATGTCAAACTGGTTTTTATTGAGGGCCACATGGTAGTTATGGCTGCCATCAGAGGGCCGCTTGTAACAGTGAATAAACACCTGGATTTTATCATTAATTAAATATTTTTTAAGTGGAGTGTTGAATCTACAGTAAGAACTTTACATTTACAAAATGTTACTGTAAAATAGTCTAATTTCTTACATTTTACGGTAAATATAAAAACAGTACCACTGTTTAGTTTTTACGGAAAAAGCTGGCAGCTAAGTTGCCAGAGTTTTTGTGTTAAATTGACATTGGTTTTTACAACATTATATTGTTAAACAGTACAAGTTCTTTTTTTATTCTGGCAACTTAGCTGCCAGTTTTTCTACCGTAAAAACAAATGTATTGTCTTTCCATTTAAAGTTAAAGTACCAATGATTGTCACACACACACTAGGTGTGGTGAAATGTGTCCTCTGCATTTGACCCATCCCCTTCTTCACCCCCTGGGAGGTGAGGGGAGCAGTGGGCAGCAGCGGTGCCGCGCCCGGGAATCATTTTTGGTGATTTAACCCCCAATTCCAACCCTTGATGCTGAGTGCCAAGCAGGGAGGTAATGGGTCCCATTTTTATAGTCTTTGGTATGACTCGGCCGGCATTTGAACTCACAACCTACCGATCTCAGGGCGGACACTCTAACCACTAGGCCACTGAGTAGGTTTAGAAGTAATAACACTGTTAAAAACATTTTACAGTAAAAATATGGCAGCTAATAATGTTAATGCAAAAAAATTGTAGTTTTTTTCAATTTACAGTAATATGCTTTAAAGAACGTATAATTTATTGTCATTTTAAATAATTTGATGGGTAGTTTACCGTAAAATAAGTCAAGCAGATATTTAAGTATTTATTTTTATTTAGACAAAAAATGTTTGGAATGTGATAATATACTGTAATATTTGTTGCAATACTAGACACTATTAAAGGGGAACATTATCACCAGACCTATGTAAGCGTCAATATATACCTTGATGTTGCAGAAAAAAGACCATATTTTTTTTAACCGATTTCCGAACTCTAAATGGGTGAATTTTGGCGAATTAAACGCCTTTCTAGTATTCGCTCTCGGAGCGATGACGTCACGTTGTGACGTCACATCGGGAAACAATCCGCCATTTTCTCAAACACAGAGTCAAATCAGCTCTGTTATTTTCCGTTTTTTCGACTGTTTTCCGTACCTTGGAGACATCATGCCTCGTCGGTGTGTTGTCGGAGGGTGTAACAACACGAACAGGGACGGATTCAAGTTGCACCAGTGGCCCAAAGATGCGAAAGTGGCAAGAAATTGGACGTTTGTTCCGCACACTTTACCGACGAAAGCTATGCTACGACAGAGATGGCAAGAATGTGTGGATATCCTGCGACACTCAAAGCAGATGCATTTCCAACGATAAAGTCAAAGAAATCTGCCGCCAGACCCCCATTGAATCTGCCGGAGTGTGTGAGCAATTCAGGGACAAAGGACCTCGCTAGCACGGCAAGCAATGGCGGCAGTTTGTTCCCGCAGACGAGCGAGCTAAACCCCCTGGGTGTCTTGGCTCACACCGTCCCTTATGCCACCGAAGGTGATCAAGAGACGAATATCGACCCTAGCTTCCCTGGCCTGCTGACATCAACTCCAAAACTGGACAGATCAGCTTTCAGGAAAAGATAGCGGATGAGTGTATGTCTACAGAATATATTAATTGATGAAAATTGGGCTGCACTCTCAAAGTGCATGTTGTTGCCAAATGTATTTCATATGCTGTAAACCTAGTTCATAGTTGTTAGTTTCCTTTATTGCCAAACAAACACATACCAATTGTTGGTTAGAAGGCGATCGCCGAATTCGTCCTCGCTTTCTCCCGTGTCGCTGGCTGTCGTGTCGTTTTCGTCGGTTTCGCTTGCATACGGTTCAAACCGATATGGCTCAATAGCTTCAGTTTCTTCTTCAATTTCGTTTTCGCTACCTGCCTCCACACTACAACCATCCGTTTCAATACATTCGTAATCTGTTGAATCGCTTAAGCCGCTGAAATCCGAGTCTGAATCCGAGCTAATGTCGCTATAGCTTGCTGTTCTATGCGCCATGTTTGTTTGTGTTGGCATCACTATGTGACGTCACAGGAAAATGGACGGGTGTATATAACGATGGTTAAAATCAGGCACTTTGAAGCTTTTTTTAGGGATATTGCGTGATGGGCAAAATTTTTAAAAAAACTTCGAAAAATAAAATAAGCCACTGGGAACTGATTTTTAATGGTTTTAACCCTTCTGAAATTGTGATAATGTTCCCCTTTAAAGTTTAAAAGGTATGCAGTTTCAAGCAGTACATATCTTTTTTCTGGCAAAATGTGAATTAGTGAAGTGAATTATATTTATATAGCGCTTTTCTCTATTGCCTTAAAGCACTTTACATTGTGAATTGTGAATGAAAAAAATCCACTGCATTTAGTGACAAAATATTAAGTACTTCATTGACACATCATTTCCAGGTGTTTGCGGGCCAGACATGGCCCCAGGGCCTTGAGTTTGACACTTTTGATCCAATATGAACATGCAGTATGGTATTCTGGCAGTATCTAATGGCTAAGGGGTCAAATTACACCTCTAACAGGACTTGCACATACTTCAAAGGGACATGCTTGAATTCATTGGGTTGTCATTGAATAATCATTATAAAATAACAGATTTACAGTATATTGAAAAATGGCCATTTTAAAGAGTCACTGGGGGACAAAAGGATCCCAGGGAACTCCAATGTGTACTCACCTAATAGCTTGTGCTGAAAATAATTTAGCGAAGAACAGACAGTGCATGTATTGTAAATAATTCCTTCACAACTCCTATGGCCATATTTCATCCTGCTAACTTTTAAAATGAACATGTAGTTATTTTCAAAAGCAAGCTGAACAACACCCAAATAGGCTTGATGAAACCATTCAAAACAAGGTTGTTCATGTGTATGAAGTAGACTTAGACTTCCTTTTTATTGTCATTCAAATTTGAACTTTACAGTACAGATAAGAACGACATTTCGTTACATAAGCTCATGGTAGTGCAGGATAAAAAAATCAATAAGGTGCATATATAAATAAATAAAGAAATAGGTTACTGTACAGATAAATATATTGCACTTTTTCACATGCGTCCACGTTTATGGATGTATGTTATATTGTCTTTTTTATTCCAGCGAGTTAATCCATTTTGGGGGGAGTTGAGGGGATAATTTAATTATGATGCGTTCAAGAGTCTTACGGCCTGAGGGAAGAAGCTGTTACAGAACCTGGAGGTTCTGCTTTGGGGGCTGCGGAACCTCTTTTTAGAGTCCAGCAGTGAAAACAGTCCTTGGTGGTGGTGGGAGGAGTCTTTGCAGATTTTCTGAGCCCTGGTCAGGCAGCGGCTTTTTGCGATCTCCTGGATAGTACTCCCTCCACCTCACAGGGGGGATACGGCGAAGCATATTTGTCAAATTTGCTTGATTGATTGAAACTTTTATTAGTAGATTGCACAGTACATATTCCGTACAATTGACCACTAAATGGTAACACCCGAATAAGTTTTTCAACTTGTTTAAGTCGGGGTCCATGTTAATCAGTTCATGGTAGCAGCAGCAGTGGTGTGAGTAGAAGAAAAAGGCACTATCGACCCTGAAAAAGATCAAAGTCAATCGAGAAAATCGGACTTTTAACAGCGACTGGACAACAAAGTATGAATGTATTGAAATTGCTGACTTTGATGTCTTTTGTATTCATGGTTGTGTTGTTTTTGTTTAACTGGTGAAATACATGTAGTGCTGAAATTGACCAGCGGAGGGCGATAAAGCTAAACCTTAGGTTTAATTGTGTTAAACCACATGTGGGTATTAACACTAAACCTTCTATTTTATCAATATAAAATACACAATGTACTTCACAATTTTATGTTCATATTTTCAGCCTTATAAGCCTAAATAAATAAAACTAAGGAACAAAAATAATTCAAAAGGAACATCAATCATCCAAAAAAACATAGCTTCTATTTTCTCATGCTGTTAACTATCTGTCCAGCTGCACACGCTGGAAACAAGTAGCGAGGGCAGAATAGTGAATTTATTGACAGTGCAGTGTGAAAGCTGATGTGTTTACTTTGTAAATAAGTAAACGCAGACTCAAAGGAATAGAACTTGCGGAGGCACTTTCGAAAGAAAAATCAAAATTTTGATGTCCGGCCCCTGAGACCTTGGGCTCTTGTATCTGCGACCCTCTTCATGATGTAGTTAAATAGCCCTGCCGTATAGTGTGCCCACTCCAAAAGAACCACTGTCATTTCTTCAAAGACTGAGTAACCAATGCATAATAGTCTTCATTTGGGTACTCGATTCCGCCGAATGATGCAAGCGGACTAGTTTGTCGAGCGTAATGTTTGGCCGTACCATAACCTAAATGGCATCGGCGTACAAAAACTGGGGAAAATGTGGGCACATTTTTCTGTCAAAAATACAAAAAGCGGTTAAAAGCTGGTTGTTCTAATGAAGCAGCACATGCAAGGACGTGATGAAAAGTTTTCCTCTCCGTACATTTGAGAGAAACTTTAGCAGCTAGCGAGAGAGTGATCACTGGAGAATGTCGGCATTGAGTGAGATCCAAAGTGTCACCTGCGTGTGTCTTGTTAATGCTGGATGTGACAGTGAAAACACAAGGTAATGTGGGAGTGACAAAGGAGCTCCCACTGTGAGCTATATGAAGACGCGAGATCGGCAAGCAGCATGTCCTTGCTGAGAGCGTGCGTGGAATCACACTCGGGTCTGAGGGACACTGTCTCCACGTTTGTGGCTGTGACGAGTGAAACACAAGCGCCTTTATGAACTGATTAATTAACAGGCACATACGCTGTCAGATCTGCTGTGAAACCACATGCAGGGCGACCTGCAGTAACGCCCCCTCCCCCACGCCAGTGCATTACATATTCACAGCAGTTGGGTTTTGCAAGGAAAGTAAGGCATTGTTACGAGTAGGAAACTGTTCAACAAAAAGCATGTACCTTAAAACTTGGTTGTTTGGATTAGTGTTACAGTTTTGGCCAGGGTTAAGGTTTCAATTTTAACGTGTGGATCAGGTTGATCGGCGTACAGTGTGTTCAGTTAGGGTTTGAATAAGGGTTTTGGTTCGGTTTACGGTACTTTAGGGTTAGGGAAAGTTAGAGTTAAGTTTGCGTGATTTAGACAATAATAGGAATTTGGCCCACAATAGTTCTTATTGCTATCGTTATATTGCGATAATGCATTCACAGCAACAAGCGAATGGCTGCGTTCTCGCATTCTAGCTAGCGGCTAATGTTCCTCCACAGTGCTGGGATATGCTAACCTAGAGCTCTTCAATGTACAAAACCTAAAAACAGTGAAGTTGGCACGTTGTGTAAATCGTAAATAAAAACAAAATACAATCATTTGCCAGCATCTGTGATGGTATGGGGGTGTATTAGTGCCCAAGGCATGGGTAACTTACACATCTGTGTAGGCACCATTAATGCTGAAAGGTACATACAGGTTTTGGAGCAACATGCTGTATGTTGCCATCCAAGCAATGTATTTTTCATGGACGCACCTGCTTATTTCAGCAAGACGATGCCAAGCCACATTCTGCACGTGTTACAACAGCGTGGCTTCATAGTAAAAGAGTGCGGGTACTAGACTGGCCTGCCTGTAGTCCAGACCTGTCTCCCATTGAAAATGTGTGGCGCATTATGAAGCCTTAAATACCACAGTGGAGACCCCGGACTGTTGAACAACTTAAGCTGTACATCAAGCAAGAATGGGAAAGAATTCCACCTGAAAAGCTTAAAAAATGGGTCTCCTCAGTTCCCAAACGTTTACTGAGTGTTGTTAAAAGGAAAGGCCATGTAACACAGTGGTAAAAATGCCCCTGTGCCAACTTTGTTGCAATATGTTGCTGCCATTAAATTCTAAGTTTTTGTTTCTCAGTTCGAACATTAAATGTCTTGTATTTGCAGTCTATTCAATTGAATATAAGTTGAAAATGATTTGCAAATCATTTTATTCTGTTTTTATTTACCATTTACACAATATCCATGAATTGATGAACGTGGACCCCGACTTAAACAAGTTGAAAAACTTATTCGGGTGTTACCATTTAGTGGTCAATTGTACGGAATATGTACTGTACTGTGCGATCTACTAATAAACGTTTCAATCAATCAATCAATCATAGTCCCAACTTCACTGGTTTTGGGTTTTGTAAAACAAGGTGGGCAGATCGATACAGACATCAACAGTAACAATAGCAATTATATCATCAACACACGGTTGATACTACAGGGTTTGAAGCCATAATTTTTATGACAAATTATTTTGTCGTATTTGTTGTTGTTTACAAACCCAGGAACACATGATAGCTTTAAGGGCAAAAAAACAAAGGATGTAAATCAGAGCCAATAGCAGGAAATATTTTGAACATTTACTAATATTGTTAATGAATAATTCAATAACTGGTTTGATTGATTGATTGAAATTTTTATTAGTAGATTGCAAAGGAAGAGAATACATGATCTGAAACAGTACAGTTTACACAGTACAGTACCTATTCCGTACAATTGACCACTAAATGATAACACCTGAATATGTTTTTCAACTTGTTTAAGTCGGGGTCCATGTCAATTAATTCATGGTACCCAACAGACTGTCACCATAAAGGAGGTAACTGTACCACAGGTTTTCAAAGAATTCTAAAGCTAAAGACAACTACAATCTCGATGCTGGACTGCTAAAAAGTATAAGGAAGCATTGGTATGCCCAATCACTAAATTAATCAACTTATCAATGAAACATAAGACTGTCCCAGTGAAATGGAAGAATGCTTTAATGACCCCATTCAGGTGACACAAGTAAAGTGAATTATATTTATATAGCACTTTTCTCTAGAGACTCAAAGCGCTTTACAGAGTGAAACCCATTATCTACATCTTTAAACTACATTTGAACCAGGGTGTGGCACTGGGAGCATGTGGGTGAAGTGCCTTGCCTAAGGACACAACAGCAATGACTACGGTGGCAGAAGCGGAGATCGAACCTGGAACCCTCGAGTTGCTGGCACGGCCAGGCCGTCCAATTGATACAAGTAATTGGCCTGTCGCCAATTAGTAAGCTGCCAGTGTTTTCAAAAAATGGGTTGCTAAACAACTAATGGAACACCTGCATGATGGCCAGACTGAATCAGCAGTAACAATGTTTCTAGAGAAAGTCGAATGTTCATTGGATAAAGTTTTCTTAGATTTGATTCTGTGGACTTTAATGTACTTTTATCAAAATGTTCATCTTTAAATTTTTCCACAAATGCCACAAAATATATACCCAATAGAACACTGTGGTCAATGGGGTAAAATACTCTTGTCAAGATTGTCCTGTATAGGTACCGCAAGGATCCATTTTGGGCCCCATTTCATTTTCCTTTATCAATGATCTTGCTGATACTTGGGAATGGCGTGGCGCGGTTGGGAGAGTGGCCGTGCCAGCAACGTGAGGGGTTCCTGGTTCAATCCCAACCTTCTACCAGCCTCGTCACGTCCGTTGTGTCCTTGAGCAAGACACTTCACCCTTGCTCCTGCCATCCTGGATCTCAGGAAACAGAGTGGACCGACACCAGCAGATGACATGGCACCCCAAACCATCACCCAACCATGCAAATTTTGCATTTCCTTTGGAAATCGAGGTCCCAGAGTCTGGAGGAAGACAGGAGAGGCACAGGATCCACGTTGCCTGAAGTCTAGTGTAAAGTTTCCACCATCAGTGATGGTTTGGGGTGCCATGTCATCTGCTGGTGTCGGTCCACTCTGTTTCCTGAGATCCAGGGTCAACGCAGCCGTCTACCAGCAAGTTTTAGAGCACTTCATGCTTCCTGCTGCTGACCTGCTCTATGGAGATGGAGATTTCAAGTTCCAACAGGACTTGGCGCCTGCACACAGCGCAAAATCTACCCGTGCCTGGTTTACGGACCATGGTATTTCTGTTCTAAATTGGCCCGCCAACTCCCCTGACCTTAGCCCCATAGAAAATCTGTGGGGTATTGTGAAAAGGAAGATGCAGAATGCCAGACCCAAAAACGCAGAAGAGTTGAAGGCCACTATCAGAGCAACCTGGGCTCTCATAACACCTGAGCAGTGCCAGAAACTCATCGACTCCATGCCACGCCGCATTAACGCAGTAATTGAGGCAAAAGGAGCTCCAAGCAAGTATTGAGTATTGTACATGCTCATATTTTTCATTTTCATACTTTTCAGTTGGCCAACATTTCTAAAAATCCCTTTTTTGTATTAGCCTTAAGTAATATTCTAATTTTGTGACACACGGAATTTTGGATTTTCATTTGTTGCCACTTCAAATCATCAAAATTAAATGAAATAAACATTTGAATGCATCAGTCTGTGTGCAATGAATAAATATAATGTACAAGTTACACCTTTTGAATGCAATTACTGAAATAAATCAAATTTTTCAAAATATTCTAATTTACTGGCTTTTACCTGTATTTGTAAAGGTGTGGACGTACAGATGTATGCAGAGGATGCAGTGATTATTTCTACCGAAGAAGCTGCTCAGATTCCCTCATCAGCCCTTGCACTTGTTCAAGACTGCCTAAGCAGGTCCTGCCTTCTGCTAAACACACACCTTTGTTTTCTCAACAAAAACAAGCAAGACTCAAACACTACTCAGTTGAATGGGTGTTTTGGAGGTCAACAACTAAAGGTGGTGAAGGTATAGCTCGGTTGGTAGAGCGGCCGTGCCAGCAACTTGAGGGTTGCAGGTTCGATCCCCGCTTCCGCCATCCTAGTCACTGCTGTTGTGTCCTTGGGCAAGACACTTTACCCACCTGCTCCCAGTGCCACCCACACTGCTTTAAATGTAACTTAGATATTGGGTTTCACTATGTAATGCGCTTTGAGTCACTAGAGAAAAGCGCGATATAAATATAATTCACTTCAACATTGGATTTAGTCCTTTCTTTCAAAAAACAATACCAAAATGGTGTCCAATACAGTTAAATATAATATATGCCATTTTAATCAAATCAGAAGGTATTTGAGTGATGAAGCTGCCATGATGTTTCTGCACTGCATGATCTTTTCTCACATTGTATAACGAGCTGGTCTCTAACAGGCGTAACAAATCTAGAACCGATTGAATCACTCTACAAAAAAAAGACTATAATTCTTGTACTTCCCATCAATGTAGTATTCTTTCCAAATACAATCTACTGAGATTTTATAATTTTTTAAATGTAAAAATGCTGGTCTGATGTATAAAGTTAAAGTACCAATGATTGTCACACACACACTAGGTGTGGCAAAATTATTCTCTGCATTTGACCCATCACCCTTGATCACCCCCTGGGAGGTGAGGGGAGCAGTGAGTAGCAGCAGTGGCCGCGCTCGGGAATCATTTTTGTGATTTAACCCCCAATTCCAACCCTTGATGCTGAGTGCCAAGCAGGGAGCTAATGAGTCCCATTTTTATAGTCTTTAGTATGACTCGGCCGGGGTTTGAACTCACAACCTACCAATCTTAGGGCGGACACTAAACACTAGTCCACTGAGCAAGTATATAAATGTATGCATAGATTAGCTCCGCCCCCATTAAATGACTATATTAAATACAAAACAAGTGATCCTGACTTTCCTTTGTGTTTTTTATTATTTGATTGTACAGTACGTATACACCAACCTACAGGGGGAAATTAGCCTTTGGCTAAAACCTGACATGTTATATGTTCATTCATAGGCAGCTGAGATAGGCTCCAGCAACCCCGAAAGGGACAAGCGGTAGAAAATTTAATGGATGGATGGATAATATGTCGTCCCTATTTTAAATAAAGAGTTGAAGTAAATAAATACTAGTTTTAAAGTAATACAAAGAAAATGACACAATATGTTACTGTGTATGTCAGCAGCCAAATTGGGAGAACATCCTGGAAGAAAACCAACGCTTCCCATCCAACCTGATGGAGCTTGAGAGGCGATGCAAAGAGGAAGCTGCCCAAAGATAGTTGTGCCAAGTTGGTTGCATCATCTTCAAAAAGACTTGAGGCTGTAATCGCTGCCAAAGGTGCGTCAACAAAGTATTGAGCAAAGCCTGTGAAATACTTAAATACATGCGATTTGAGTTTTTTATTTTTAATAAATTTGCAAAAAAATTATGTTTTTCCTGTCAAGATGGGGTGCTGAGTGTAATTAATGAGAAATAAAATGAACATTCTTGATTTTAGCAAATGGCTCCAATGAAAAAATGAAAGAAGTCTAAATACTTTCCGTGATGCAGGAGTCTGAAACTTGTATGGTGATATAGATTTCAGTGTGGCCCATCCCTAAGTTAGTTACCATGTCGTTAGTTACCGTCCCTAGTTAGTTACCATCCCTAGTTAGTTACCATGTCGTCGAGTGAACCCTTGCCCTCTAACCCAAATTTGGGTTAGGTTGATAAGGGTTGAGCTAAGACGTTTAAGGTGCTGTAGGTGCGTTAGTTTGGGTTAATCTTAAAGTTAGGGTTATCATGGACTAGTGGGTGTAAGTGTGAGTTTGGGTTAGCTTCATTTGTGTTCCAAAGCACTTTATATGAACCCTGGAGAGATCTGCAGGCAACACTACAGGGTTTGAAGACTGTTTCTGTCATGTCTTGTGATCATGTCTAGTTTGGTTAAAACTCCATTAGTTCCTGTTTTTTTACACATCCTTGTTTGTATTGTCACCATGACGACCATTAGTTTCACCTGTCTCACATGTTGGACTCATGCACCTGTTTTCAATCATCACATGACTATTTAAGCCTGTAGTTGCCAGGTAGTCGGCCTGGCGTCATCACTCTGTTTATGCTCATTCAATGCCATTGTTCCATGCTCGTTTCCATGCTTTTCCAAGTAAGTTTTTGTTTACTCATGTCACGTTTAGCGAGTCTTTTGTTTCATGTCCATATTCTGCGTTAAGTGTGAGTTTTTGTTCTTTAGCCAGTTTTGTGTCTCCGCCTTGTGCGCGCCTTTTGTTTACACTTTTTAGAGAAATAATTAAATCATGTATTTACCTTCACGCCATGTCCGATCCAATTCTTATGCATCTCGGGAAAACAATCCACGCAGGAAACTGCACCATAGTCCAAGTTCTGACAGTTTCATTACGGAGTTTTACTTCGATATTGTTAGAGCGTCCAAGTCTTAAGTCAACAGTTCTGCTTTTTCAAATCTGAATGTATATAAAAATGTCACTTAAGTGTGTGGTGACGGGGGTGAAATTCTTTTAACAGCGCTTATTATCAACCATTAGTACTCCAATTTATGAACTTACTTGGTTCTGTGACAAAGAGCTCTTTACTGAAAACACTTGTATCTCAAATCAATGTTGCCCACTGAAATGAATTAAAATCAGTTTAATTGGTGCACAGTTTTAACAAAAAACATGCCCTTTAGGAAGAAAAACTAACTTTTAGAAAAGAAAAAAATAAGTCGTTTTATAAAGTAATGTAATAATAATGTCCAGTATTTACCGTGGAGTGTGTACTTTACAGTATCTCCTTCCAGCTGCTTCTCTGTCAAACACACCATCAGCAACTTTTCCATATTTTTGTAGATAGATGTCTGGCACTTAGGTATTATTTTAACACTCTTGCCTGGCGTTGGACTCATTCTGCTTCCTACTACACTCGTATGCTTTGCGACACTCGGTCATGTTTTTGATTATTTCCTTCTTTAATTCAATGAATATCATCCACTTATTCACCTTCACATTGACTTTCTTCCTTCTCATGGTTAGAAAACAAATGTATCAATTTCTAGCTGCAAGCTAATGTAGCTGTCATTTATGCTTACTACTTAAAAAATAACAATTAGCTCTTATTTCAAAACACTCTTAAGTTAGGGCACTGTATATTAAATAAAGATGTTGTCAATATTGTAGATATCCTATGTTTCCTCCCCTTTCTAACGCACCCACCTTTAGTCCTCAGTGTTTGGCCCTTCCTCCATCCCTAAGTACCATCCATCCACAGGGGGAGGCTGCACCAGCTGTACCCCAATAGGGGCTCTGCTTTCTGGGGAGGCAACTTAAGACAAGAGTCAGCGTGAGAGGTCACATGGTTCATGTACTCAACAGAACAAGGTGACTCACTCACTTACTTATGCATAACACCTGTGATAGATGATGGTCAGAATATGCAGTTTAAAAAAAAAAAAAAAAAAAAATCTCTTGTGAAACATGTTCTAAATCTTGACACTAGAGGGCGTAAGAGACTTATAACTGCAGCTTGTAAAGGCGAGTCCCATAAAACTGATGGACAATGGACAAAAAAAAAAAGGATCTACAATGGAACTTATTTTCAATAAATAATAACTATCTCTTAATATATATCATATACTAACTTTAGAACCACATATTATATGCCAAAAAGCACACTTGCATGTATCTATTGTCAATACACACAAAACACTGGCAGCAATCTGTAGTAGTTTTGTATTTATTCAAATTAAAGAGCAGATAAAAATATTAAGGCAGCCATCATTTGACTGTACAAGGCTTGAGTCATTATTTAGATAATAGAAAATGATAACGCCAAACAGTGTGTGTGTGTGTGTGCGTGCGTGTGTGTGTGTGTGTGTGTGTGTGTGTGCATTCAGTATTTTGTTAATCTCTCAGTAGTTTGCATGTGGTATGTTTGAGTTCAGTGTTAAAGACATTACTCAGTAAAAAAAAAAAAAAAAAAATGTATCCATTGAGACGCTCTAGTAGCCAATTTTATCAGCACGTGAGATGTAAGCCTAAATCTGAGATGTAGAAATATTGTCGGATGTAGCAGCAGCAGACAATATTATAGTGTGATGTAATACTAATGATTTAGGTTCAGTGTATTTCCAGGTGTAAGCACATGTACAGCAGAGTAAAGTAAACTTCTTATTGCATGATCAGGAAAAAAATAAAAGCATGACATTTTGTGAAACTGAGAGCCTCATGTATACAGTATCTATAGTAGTAGTATGTCCCCTACCCTAAACAAAAAAAGCGAGGCTCAATCGTTTTTTTTCCTAAATGTAATCCATTGAAATGACCTATAAAAGTCTGAACAATTTCTTCAGTGTCCATTGTTGAATTTTTTTTTTTAAAGAATATTTCCTAAAATAGTGACCTCAAATCCAATTAATTGCAGGATGCGTGGTCCTCTTATAAAAGGGGTGTCAAAGTCAAGGCCCGTGGGCCAGATCCGGCCCGCGAATGAACGATCTATGGCCCCCGGGATGATATTTGATTAGTATTAGAACCGGCCCGCAGGCCACAGCCGCCTGCTGCTATTTAGCACGCGCCAATAGTCCATCAGTCCTAAAAATGTGGTCACACTTTTTTGTAAGCGTTTTGAAAACAAATGATAAATGTATGCATTATCCTGTTATATCTCACATTTTATATTGTGTTTTGGAAAAAGGTTGTCATAAACATTACTTAATTCATTAAAAAAAAAAATAATACAAAAGAAAACACATTTTTGTGCATATGTACTTTTATTCAGTTATAAACATTCATTCACTTTCTTCTTTTCTTTATGGATCTAAACTTTACCGCTGCCGGTATTTTTTCCTATATTTAACTGCAATATTTTCAGAATGTGTTTGTTCTATTTTAGGCCAAAGTAAGACAAAGAAAACGAACTGAAGTTGTTTTTATTTTTTAGTTTCAATGCCATGATTTTAATAGTCCGGCCCGCGTGTGCACAGATGTTCCTTCATGTGGCCCCTGGCTTATAACAAATACTGGCGGACATGAAAGAGTTAACTGCTGAGCCCAATTGAGTGGTGTTGCTAAGCAAAACAGCAGCACCTACTGAGGCACATTATTGATGACTATTGTGGAGTCCTATACCAGCTGCTATTTGGGTATCTATCATCAACTTTATTTCCGACACACAGAAGGCCCCTGGTACATTCAAAAATGAGAGATCAAAACACAAAAAAATGCCATGTAAGGCACCAGTGTTGCCAGGAACCTAACGGCTCTTTGTCCACCATGATAGTCATGCATGTACATGAGGTCACGGAGCACAGGTGCGCACAGCAGCGTTAACAAATAGTGCAGAGTCTCCACAGGACTGCGATCTATTTGTGGCAGGGTGACATACTTGTTGCATTTGCATATTCAACCAGGACATATATGCAGAAAGGGAGTAAAAAAAAAAAAAAAAGGGCTAAATAAATATTTGTACAACTGCTAGACGGAGCTGCTGAGTGTAATTGGGGGAGGGGCTTGTTAAGAGTAATAATACTTTATGTACTGTAAATGTCAGTCATCAACAGCTTTTTTGAAAAGGACTATCTGACTTGCTAAGGTTGCAACACGATCCCTTTTTTGATTGATTGATTGATTGAAACTTTTATTAGTAGATTGCACAGTACAGTACATATTCCGTACAATTGACCACTAAATGGTAACACCCCAATACGTTTTTCAACTTGTTTACGTTGGGGTCCACGTTAATCAATTCATGGTTCCCTTGTGCTGTCTTCTTATTCTCTGGCAGACCAGCAGTGTTATGTGTTTATGAACCGGTTAGCGCAGTATTCAAGGTGACCTTACATTGTGTGAACAGTTTTCTTTCATTTGTATAGTACCTACTTACCTATTTAAAGGGGAACATTATCACCAGACCTATGTAAGCGTCAATATATACCTTGATGTTGCAGAAAAAAAGACCATATATTTTTTTAACCGATTTCCGAACTCTAAGTGGGTGAATTTTGGCGAATTAAACGCCTTTCTATTATTCGTTCTCGGGGCGATGACGTCACAACGTGACGTCACATCGGGAAGCAATCCGCCATTTTCTCAAACACATTACAAATACAGAGTCAAATCAGCTCTGTTATTTTCCGTTTTTTCGACTGTTTTCCGTACCTTGGAGACATCATGCCTCGTCGGTGTGTTGTCGGAGGGTGTAACAACACGAACAGGGACGGATTCAAGTTGCACCAGTGGCCCAAAGATGCGAAAGTGGCAAGAAATTGGACGTTTGTTCCGCACACTTTACCGACGAAAGCTATGCTACGACAGAGATGGCAAGAATGTGTGGATAGCCTGCGACACTCAAAGCAGATGCATTTCCAACTGGACTGGACAAATCAGCTTTCAGGAAAAGATAGCAGATGAGGGTATGTCTACAGAATATATTAATTGATGAAAACTGGGCTGTCTGCACTCTCAAAGTGCATGTTGTTGCCAAATGTATTTCATATGCTGTAAACCTAGTTCATAGTTGTTAGTTTCCTTTAATGCCAAACAAACACATACCAATCGTTGGTTAGAAGGCGATCGCCGAATTCGTCCTCGCTTTCTCCCGTGTCGCTGGCTGTCGTGTCGTTTTCGTCGGTTTCGCTTGCATACGGTTTAAACCGATATGGCTCAATAGCTTCAGTTTCTTCTTCAATTTCGTTTTCGCTACCTGCCTCCACACTACAACCATCCGTTTCAATACATTCGTAATCTGTTGACTCGCTTAAGCCGCTGAAATCCGAGTCTGAATCCGAGCTAATGTCGCTATAGCTTGCTGTTCTATGCGCCATGTTTGTTTGTGTTGGCATCACTGTGTGACGTCACAGGAAAATGGACGGGTGTTTATAACGATGGTTAAAATCAGGCACTTTGAAGAACACTGACAAAAAGAGGAACATTTCTATCAGCACAAAGTGCTACCACGCAAATCCCGAAATACATTTTTTAAAATCCAGACTACATTTCCTGCAGTTGGGTGCATTTTACATTATATTTTGGCTTTAGATTTATTCTCATCCACCAACCTCTTTTGGCTGTATTTTTGACTCATGTCGCATGTAATGTACCAGAGTTTTAGTACATCATTTACTAACATTATTGTAGTTTCCTAATGAAGCCTTAGCTTGACGCTCCTCTACTTTCTCCTGCTCCCGCTTGCTGCGGCAACAACAAACAAAACTCCAAACGCTATTCTTCGTTTTGTATCGTTTACTTGTGAACTTAATCATTCAAAAACGTAAAACTATAACGACGTGGGAACAAATGAATGGCAAAATGAAGCGAGTTTGTTACAGTAAGAAAGAGTTAGAAAAAGTAAGAGTAAGGTCAATTCCACCATACCTGACTGCCATTGCCCATAATACGTTGTGTCCAAACCATATTACCACACAGATCCTTCCGCCATATATGCAATTAAACAGTTACGTAATCTTCACTGTATTAAAGCAGTATAAAATAGTAGTACATCAAATTATTCAGACAAATTTAATAATTACAAATAAAGTGTACCTTATGATTATTCTAAGCATGCAATATATACATTTTCGTATTATGTAAATAGTCCCGTTTTGGCTGAATAAACATAAAACACCTTCCATAAAATGTAAATGAACTTAAACATCATTTAGGCTCCTACATTTATTATCATTGAACATGTCATGTCAAATTATACAACATGCATGCAAAGAACGCAGAAAGCATTTTCCATTTGGCAACTATGCTGCAGCCGCCCTTCCTTGGCTAATAAATATAGTGTTGTGTCAAATGTACCTTCTCACTGGCTACTAATAAATACTTGAGAACTACAACTGGTTCGGAACAAACGGTGTTGGGATTAAAATCATCCAAATATGATGAGCAGCAAAGTAGAAAGCTGTCAATCTTGTGGCTCGGAGAGCGAACGCAGGCGACAACAAGTAAGCCAGCTTACCATGGATTGATTAACGTGGACCCCAACTTTAACAAGTTGAAAAAATTATTCGAGTATTTAGTGGTCAATTGTACGGAATATGTACTGTACTGTGCAATATACTAATAAAAGTTTAAATCAAAGCTAGATGATGCTAACCAGCGAGCTTGTTTGGGCGTCCCTGATCATTTCCCTCTCCTGCAATTCAGTGCAGCATTCAGGCAAGAGTAACAACAAGTAGCTGAGGCGAGCGTTCAACAAATTTTATTTAGATCCTACTTTCATTTTAAAAAACGCGGAAGTTGTTATGTCAGGTCGTGCCTAGTTTTGTGTTTTGGTTATTTCTCCCTATTTTGTGTTAGGTTATGTTTTTGCGCTACTATTTAGTTTTTCTTCCCCCTTGTTTGTTTCATCCTGCTGTGACGTAATCACTTTCCGAGCGCTGCCCTCCACACCTGTCTTCAGTTAGTAATCAGTGTTCCCACCTGTTTCTAGTTAATCGGGCTCCTTATTTATACCGGGCTCGCCAGCTTGCGTTTGTATATCTCCCTCCTTGACAAGGACGTATTTTTGTTTCTCCTGTGCGAATTTTTTTTTTTTTTAGTGTCATGATCATCTTTTGTTTACCGTATTTTTCGGAGTATAAGTCGCTCCGGAGTATAAGTCGCACCGGCCGAAAAGAAGGAAAAAAAGCATGTATAAGTCGCACTGGAGTAGAAGTCGCATTTTTTGGGGTAATGTATTTGATAAAAGCCAACACCAAGAATAGACATTTGAAAGGCAATTTAAAATAAATGAAGAATAGTGAACAACAGGCTGAATAAGTGTACGTTATATGAGGCATAAATAACCAACTGGTATGTTAACATAACATATTATGGTAAGAGTCATTCAAATAACTATAACATATAGAACATGCTATACGTTTACCAAACAATCAGTCACTCCTAATCGCTAAATCCCATGAAATCTTATACGTCTAGTCTCTTACGTGAATGAGATAAATAATATTATTTGATATTTTACGGTAATGTGTTAATAATTTCACACATAAGTCGAAAGGTATAAGTCGCACCCCCGGCCAAACTATGAAAAAAAACTGCGATTTATAGTCCGAAAAAGACAGTAACGACTTTGTACCTTGCTTAAAAGTATCAAATAGACTGTTTTGACCTTCACGCTGCTTCCTCCTTTGTTTTTTGTTTTCATCCCGAGAAACACCACCCTCATGGTGAAGCAAATACAACAGCAGTCATATTTTGGCGCAACAACTTAAAACGTGGATTTCCGCGTTTTCGCAGACATTTCCCATTTCTGTGCCTAAAAGTCTGGTGTGGCTAATATATGTAAAAAGATTTATTTCTTCAAAAATGTGGTTGGTGCGCTCTAACGCCCCGAAAGTACAATATATGAACCTATAAAAGGTGTGTGTGCTGCATGTTCTTCAACATTTTTTGTGCTTTATCTTGATCAGCTGCATACAAAAGGAAAAGTGTCTCCATGGTGACAGCTGCTAGAGTACATGCAAAATCCTCATTTAAATAAGACGGTAAGCACTTGTCAACTGTACAGTCTTAGTAAATCACCCGCAACTGGTTTTCATTGAGGGCCACATGGCAGTTATGGCTGCCATCTGAGGGCCGCTTGTAACAGTGAATAATATATGAATTTGATTTCATTATTAATTATATAAATTGTTTTAAGTAGACTAAACTGTCGATTTTATAGTAAAAACTTTACATTTACAAATCTCTACTGTAAAATAGTGGGTTTTTTTGTTTAACATTTTACGGTAAATGGGAAAAACAGTACGGCAAGTAATGGCAGTACATTTTACAGCATATTACTGTATATTGAAAAACTACTACTGTTTTTTTGACATTAAAATTCTGTCGACTGAGCTGCCAGTTTTTGACTGTAAAAAGGGGTCGGGAACCTTTTTGTCTGAGAGAGCCATGAAAGCCAAATATTTTAAAATGTATTTCTGTGAGAGCCATATAATATTTTTTAACACTGAATACAACTAAATGCGTGCATTTTTAAGTAAGACCAACATTTTTAGAGTATAATAAGTCTCTTATTCTTTTTAATAACATTGTTATTCTGAAGCTAACCAATAATAAATTAAATACTTCTTACCGTTAATGCGACTTCTTGAACAGGTGCGGTAAAAAACGGATGGATGGATTAAAATGCATGAGAATGTTTTATATTTTGAACGTTATTTTTAACACTGTGATTACCAGCTGAATTATTCATTACTTATCCTGTTAAGCAATGTCAGCTAAGATTTATCTGAGAGCCAGATGCAGTCATCAAAAGAGCCATAGGTTCCCTACGCCTGGTGTAAAAGCTACGGTTGTTGTTTTTAACAGCGTATTACTGTAAATGGAAAGACGGTACATTTGTTTTTACAGAAAAAACTGGCAGCTTAGTTGCTAGAATTTTTGTGTTAAATTGACATTGGTTTTTACAACATTATATTGTTAATGGAAAAACAATACAAGTTTTTTTTTTATTCTGGCAACGTAGCTGCCAGTTTTTCTACTGTAAAAACAAATGTACCGTCTTTCCATTTACAGTAATACACCGTTAAAAACAACAACCGTAGATTTTACAGTCAAAAGCTGGCAGCTCAGTCAACAGTCAAACAGTAATTATTCAATTTACAGTAATATGCTGTAAAGAACGTAAAATGTATGCTGTAAAGTTTAGTATTTTTTATTTGGGAAAATATAACATACTGTAATATTGGATACTATTAAAGTTAAAAGGTATGCAATTTCAAGCAGTACATTTTTTTTTTTTCTGTCAAAATGAAAAACAATTACATTTAGTGAGAAAATATGAAGTACTTTATTGACACGTATCATTTCCAGGTGTTTGCGGGCCAGATAAAATGATGTGGCGGGCAAGATCTGGCCCCCGGGCGTTAAGTTTCACACCTGTGCACTAAGCATACCGGTACATTTAATTTTATAATTTGCACACTTGTTATTTGGATCTTAGTAGATCAGGCCCTTGGTACAACTCTGTTATGTATCAAAAAGCTACTGTCAAATTAATTCATTATATTATTCACAATTAATACACTCGTGCGTTTATCTAATTAAAGGCCTTGTGCTAATATTGACTCAACACTATTACATGCCTGGTACCCTCTGCAGTTAAACGAGTAAGCAATGTAATTACTATTAAAAATGCAGCTTTTTAAACCTTAATTTAGGACTTTTGATGAGCCTGTTCATATTCCAATAAAATATTCAGTTTTAAAACAGAAGTTTGTCAGTTTTAAGATACTTTCTTGTCTTGTTTATGCTATATGAAAGGCTATACAACATTGGAATGACAGAATAAAAGGTGTAGAGAGCAGGATTTTAACTTTGGAGGTTGTTAAAGTAACGTACCTGTGAATGGACACTGTGGGGCTCGAGGGGTTGAATTGTGTGTGTGTGTGTGTGTTTGTGTGAGAGGCAGCATGGTCTCACTCCTGGAGAGCCCAACCTCCAAAAGCTTCCTACGAGACGTTAAAACAATACTACACCTGATTGGTTAAAATGAGCATTCAATAACAAGATGATTGACTGCTATCAGTGGAACTACGAGGCATTTTTTCCACAAACCTTTTTAGATACAATTCTGCACACACAGAAATACAGTAATGAAGAATGCACTGAAAATGTATAATGTACAGTGTGTGTGCTTTCCTCCCCATACATCTATCTTCTTCTTATCTGCTATGTTTCCATATGCAAGCCCATCTGTCAGTCGGTCTTCTTAGCCCAGGCCAAGTCGTCAGAGCGAGGCTTTTGACCCGTCAGTCTCTCAATCAGACGCTCCATGTGTCTCCAGAAACCCAGCTGGTCCAGTGGATAGTTACACCAGCCTGCGGTGGATGGAACGTGACACCATAGAAAGAATAGATTAAAGGGCTCCTCTAATGCTGACAACATTGGCACTTACTTCATAGTTCTGGTAAAATGACCCCCAAATAGACACAGTAGTTTCAGTTTCAGCACATTTTGGAACACCTACTTTTTAACTCCAAAATGTAGGCGGGACAATCGGTATAAAATGGATGGATGGATGTCTTTTGGTAACATCTCCATCACAATGTTTTAGCAAGTATGGCAGATGCACTGTTGCAAGTTGTAGCAATACGACTAAAGAAGGGGTTAGTCTGCATACATTTCCAGTAAAGACTTCTCCAGTCAAATGGACCAAGGAACGTTTTAATGATTCTGACCGGGCGGAGTTTGGATTGAAAAAAACTCAATTCAAATGCGATCCCAAAAAGGAAGGAAGAAAGATTAGGTCAGAGCCTGTAGGGAAAAAATAGAGAAAATAAAGCAGACCTGTTGCTTTAAAAAAAAAAAAAAAAAAGACAAATAGAAGGTAAGCTGCTAGTATTCCATTTTGTGTCCTCTTCTACTGATGTTTTCTTCAAGATGCTTAAGGAAATGCTGACAGAGCATGAGGAAACAGACTATGGAAGGGGAAGAGGAGCAGGGAAATCTGGAAATGGTGATTCTTTTATCATACTTTTTTGCTTATTGTTAGAATATTGTATTGAATAAACACAAATACCCATATTGCATTTCACATCACTCTCTAAAGCAGGGGTGCTCACACTTTTTCTGCAGGCGAGCTACTTTTCAATTGATCAAGTCATGGGGATCTACCTCATTCATATATATCATTTATATTTACTTATTTATAAAATATATGTTTTTGTTAACAAGTTAAAGATGTTTAATGATAATGCAAGCATGTTTAACACATACTTAATATTGTTAAAAAATTAAAGGTGTTTAAAGATAATACAAGCATGTTTAACACAGATTCCTTTCTTTCATGAAGACAAGAATATAAGTTGGTGTATTACCTGATTCTGATTACTTGCATTGATTGGACAGTGGTGCTGATAACGAATGGAGGAGAAAAAAATTCCTCCTTTCTGTCCAATGCCACATGAAAGTGGTTGGTTTTTGCCATCTTATTTGTCCAGCTTCCGTACTCCTTTGTATACACTTTACAAGAAATACATTGTCGGCAAAGTCCGTAGCTTGCTAGCTTGTGCACGCCAGATTTCTGAGACTCTTATTTTGTTAGCGCAACTGTGCAACTGTGCAGTCGGTCTTTGGAGTTTTGACGACAGGTACGGCGCCAGAGTCTGTTGAAATAAAGTGTTTCTCGCCTTCCAGTCGGTAATTTTAATGATCTGGCAGCAGCCAGCGTCATCTCAGAAGACCCTCGGGTGCCGTGAATGTCAATCAAGTGACGAAAGTGACGTCATAGTGATGATTTATGATCGCTCATTTTTAGGACTATTTTTTTAATGCCTGGCTGGTGATCGACTGACACACCCTCCGCGATCGACCGGTAGCTCGCGATCGACGTAATGAGCACCCCTGCTCTCAAGCTTCCTCTTCAACTTTTGCTCTGCTTGTAGCACACACTCCACATGTCAGGCTGACTCCTAGCAAGGCCATCGTGTCGTCAAAACACCATGAAACTGTTATGACTGGGAGAATGTTGACTTTTAAAACTAATATGAATATAAGTACAGTTAATCAGTTACACAAGTTTGATGGCCATCCAACTCGTGTCCTGATGTCCTTGTTGTGCCAAAGCCACCTGGACTATTATTCCCTGGACTCGCCCCCACCTTTGCGATGACTCGTTTGGCCATTCCTGGTCCCTCAGGACCCAATGGACTTGCTGGAGACTATAAAATAATTATTGATGGGGGTTCTATCCTCTCGGCAGTAGCTGATGGTTGATTGAGAGCAATGCTGTAATTTTCATCTGTGAACTTGTTACAATAAATGGGACACAGGTAGTATCGAACACTTATAATGTTAAACATATCAGTTTTGAAGTAATCGTGGACCAGGGGTGCAGAAACATGCAATTACGTCATAAAAACATTAGTTTTACATGCTTTTATCCACACTGTCTACACAGGGAAATGGGCTCCAGTTGTGTAGATGACGTGACACCAATAAGGAGCAGCATAGCGAGTCTGGGGTTCTAAGTACAGTTAGTTAACTACCGACTACTAATAATAAAATAAAATAATAAACTACCGTATTTTTCGGACTATAAGTCACAGTTTTTTTTATACTCCGGAGCGACTTATGTGTGAATTATTAACACATTACCGTAAAATATCAAATATTATTTATCTCATTCACGTAAGAGACTAGACGTATAAGATTTCATGGGATTTAGCGATTAGGAGTGACAGATTGTTTGGTAAACGTATAGCATGTTCTATATGTTATAGTTATTTGAATGACTCTTACCATAATATGTTACGTTAACATACCAGGCACGTTCTCAGTTGGTTATTTATGCCTCATATAACGTACACTTATTCAGCCTGTTGTTCACTATTCTTTATTTATTTTAAATTGCCTTTCAAATGTCTATTCTTGGTGTTGGCTTTTATCAAATACATTTCCCCCAAAAATGCGACTTATTTGTTTTTTCCCTTTATTATGCATTTTCGGCCAGTGCAACTTATAGTCCGAAAAATACGGTAATTGATATAATTGGGAAATGACTGCCAGATTCATTTTCAGGGGCTGAAAATATAAGGGTCCTTTAAAGACATGACAGGAAGTGAGGAGTAAAATCCACAAGTAAATCATGCTTTTGTATTGTTTTGGTCTATTTTGAGTACATCAGCAGTACACACTCCTCTTTTTTTCTTCAGACAAGCCAACACCACCTTTTGTACTCATATGTTAAGTCTGTATCTTTAACATTCACTCATGCATGATTGACAGATCCTCACACACAAATGATGTACAGTACTGGCCAACAGTTTGGACACACCTTCTCATTAAATGCCTTTTCTTTATTTTTTAGATTGTCACTGAAGGCATCAAAACTACGAATGAACACATGTGGAGTTACGTACTTAACAAAAAAAGGTGAAATAACTGAAAACATGTTTTATATTCTAGTTTCTTCAAAATAGCCACGCTTAGCTCTGATTACTGCTTTGCACACTCTTGGCATTCTCTCGATGAGCTTCAAGAGGTACTCACCTGAAATGGTTTTCAACCCCGGTTGATTAGTGGAATTTCTTGCTTCATCAGTTGTGTTGTGAATGAGAAGGCGTGTCCAAACTTTTGTCCTGTACTGTACATTTGCGTGGAAATGAAGGCACCTGTTCGCTCGCGTGTGTGCGTCTACTTCAAAGACGAGACAAGTGACATATATTATCACAGCAACAAGAAGCAAACAGAGACTGTGTGTACTGTAGCTGATGTGTTTGCATAGGGTGCATGCTATGGCTGGGGGGCTGTGTGCGCACGTGGTGTGAGCGTGTGTGCCTATAGCCTGTGTGTGTGTGTGTGTGTGTGTGTGTGTGTGTGTGTGTGTGTGTGTGTGTGTGTGTGTGTGTGTATGTGTGTGTGTGTGCGTGGTGTCCCTTCAGTGACCCATGCCGCTACAAGACAGTAAAGTTGTGTTTGATATCACTCTCGTGTACGTCGCTCCCTCCACTCGTCTACGCCCCTCCTCCAAATCCCTGCTTGCTTCCCATCCTTTCCTCATCCTCCTTCCCTGCACCCCTGTCCCCCCACCCTTCCTCAGCCTGTGAAGTCCTATTTGTTAGAACAGACAGCAGGTTAGCATTAAATATACATGGGGATTGTCAGCCGGTGGCAAACACAAAGGCGGCTAGGCGAGCCCCGGTGGAATCTAAGCCAGGCCAAGGCAGCTTCGCTAGGGGAGCAGGGGGATGGGGAGGGGGTACTGTCACAACCCCCCGTGGACCGCCACCAACCCACAAATACACAGACACACACAGGTTAGAAACCGTGAAGAGGTCAAAAAGACTAGTCTGCACACAGATGCTGGAGTATGCAACAACATCTGGCGTCCACTGGGGCAGCAGGGTGGCGTACGAGCTCAACCCCCCTTGTGTACCCTCTCCCTTCTACCCACGTGCGGGGAGAAGAGTGGATGTGGATCTATTACAGGCCCTCACGCACGCAAACACAACATTTCGTATCAGTTATTCATAAGAAAACTGCCATTTTGTCAGACGTTTAAAGTGGAAATCATTCAGCCATCATGGGCTTCAAGTAAGGAACACTAAAATGGCCGCCTGCCGCATACAATGTTTTGAGCATTTTGATCACTTCACCAGGTTTTTTTCTAGACAGGCACACAAATAACTGTTATCATCAATTAGGGATGTCCCGATCCGATATTTGGATCGGATCGGCTGCCGATATTTGCCAAAAATTGCGTATCGGCAAGGCATGGGAAAATGCCGATCCAAATCCAGTTTAAAAAGAAACTCTCGTCCGTGTTTTCCAACGCACCGATTTAAATAATACATTCCACTTTTCTGCTGCTCCATAATTTCCGTTCCGCATTTTCCAGCACACCTTCAACACATCCACAATTCTCACGCAGTTGCTTTTAGCTGCTGGCATTACACGACAGGCTCTTCTCACTCTTTCCTGTGTCTCCCTCTCACAGACAGCAGCACACCTTCTTACACACGTCACATACTGTCACGTCATACGTCACATACGTATACGTCCTCCCCGAGCAGAGAGGTAGCAGCATGGCTAACGTTAGCTGTGATGCTAGCGCAGCCGTGCGAGCTACACTCCCTCTAAGGTGCGCGCTTGTGCAATTGCGCACTGTTTAAGCGTCCTCTGCGCATAGCAATTATATGCCACGCACAAAATCAAATAAAAAAATAAGCGCATAATAATTTTCAACACACCGACACGACAGAGAAAACAGTTTTCGTCATCATTGTTCAAATATTGTGACGTCTGTCGAGACGCTTATCTCCATTCGGTGCCACACGCCCACACCATCAAAATGCCGAGGCAAAAATTTCCACATCAACACCGTATGAAAAAATTAGTGATTTTTTTAGTTGTGATTTCCTTCTCTGCATGAAAGTTTAAAAGTAGCATATATTAATGCAGTATGAAGAAGAATGTTTTAATGTAGACATGCAAGCCTTGAAAGAAAATTTTGAAAATCAAGACTACATTTCCTGCAAATGGGTGCATTTCTACCCTATATTTTAACTTTAGATTTATTCTCATATCAAACTCTTTTGGCTGTCTTTTTGACACTTACATCCGGCGCCCCCCTCCACACCCTGGATTATAAATAATGTAAATAATTCAATGTGATTATCTTGTGTGATGACTGTATTATGATGATAGTATATATCTGATAGTATATATCTGTATCATGAATCAATTTAAGTGGACCCCTGGAAAAACGTATTCGGGTGTTACCATTTAGTGGTCAATTGTACGGAATATGTACTTCACTGTGCAACCTACTAATAAAAGTCTCAATCAATCAATCAAAACACATAGAATCATCATACTGCTGTGATTATATGCATCAAGTGTTCATTCAAGGTTAAGGCAAAATATCGAGATATATATCGTGTATCGCAATATGGCCTTAAAATATCGCAATATTAAAAAAAGACCATATCGCCCAGCCCTAGTTCAATGATGCCATTTCTGTTTGTCATGTATAATTTTGTCTATTTTGTGTTTATCCTTAAATAAACAGGTCAGTTTATTGTTACCAACCATTGTGTATTATTCAAACTCCCCTAATTCAGCTGGCTAGTTGTTATCAAGAGTACTAAAACCCTTTTCAACATGATTCTGACAACTAAGTAGGTTAAATAACTTTAAACTTTAATAAATGCTCGGATAGATCGGTATCGGTCAGTATCGGTATCGGATCGGAAATGCAAAAACAATATCGGTATCGGATCGGAAGTGCAAAAACCTGGATCGGGACATCCCTATCATCAATTGCTACATATTGGTGCCATAAATACAGTGCCATACATGGTCAAGGCCTGTACATAAAGTGAAAGTATTCACAGCGCTTTACTTTTACCACATTTTATGTAACAGCCTTATTCCAAAATGGAATACATTGATTTGTGTCCTCAAAATTCTACACACAACACCCCATAATAACAATGGGAAAACTATTTTTTTAGAGCTTTTTAAGAATGTATCAAAAATAAAGAATCACAACCCCAAAAAGGGGCAAGCGGTAGAAAATGGATGGAATGGATGTAGGGCTGCAACAACTAATCGATTATAAAAAATAGTTGGCGATTAATTTAGTCATCGATTCGTTGGATCTATGCTATGCGCAGAGGCTACTTTTTATTTTTTAATAAACCTTTATTTATAAACTGCAACATTTACAAACAGCTGAGAAACAACAATCAAAATAAGTATGTTGCTAGTAAGCGTTTTTTTTTTTCAATAAAATACTGGAAAGGATAGAAATGTAGTTTGTCTCTTTTATCCGATTATTAATCGAAGTAATAATCGACAGATTAATCGATTATCAAATGAGTTGTTAGTTGCAGCCCTAGATGGATGGATGTACATAAGTATTCACAGCCTGTGCTCAATACTTTGTTTAAGCACCTTTGGTAAGTCTTTTTGAATAAGATGCCACAAGCTTGGCACAGCTATCTTTGGACAGTTCAGCCCATTCCTACTCAGTGGCCTAGTGGTTAGAGTGTCCGCCCTGAGATCGGTAGGTTGTGAGTTCAAACCCCGGCAGAGTCATACCAAAGTCTACTACAATGGGACCCATTACCTCCATGCTTGGCACTCAGCCTCAAGGGTTGGAATTGGGGGTTAAATCACCAAAAATGATTCCCGGGCGCGGTACCGCTGTTGCCCACTGCTCCCCTCAACTCCCAGGGGGTGATCAAGGGTGATGGGTCAAATGCAGAGGACAAATTTCACCACACCTAGTGTGTGTGTGACTATCATTGGTACTTTAACTTTATTCCTCTTTGCAGCACCTCTTAAGCCCCATCAGGTTGGATGGGAAGTGTCGGTGTACAACCATTTTAAGATCTCTCCAAGTCTGGACTCTGGCTGGGCCACTCAAGGACATTTACAGAGTTGTCCTGAAGCCATTCCTATAGTACTTTGTCTGTGTGCTTAGGGTCGTTGTCCTGCTGAAAGATGAACCGTGTCCAATAGTGCTCTGTAGCAGCTTTTCATGCAGGATGTCTATTTACATTGCTGCATTCATCTTTCCCTCTATCCTGACTACTATTTTCCCCAGTTCCTCCTCCTGCAAAACATCCCCACATCATTCTGCCACCATGATGCTTGGCATTCACAGTAAAGGGTTAAATATTGTCTCATCAGACCAGAGAATTTGGTTTCTCATGGTCTGAGAGTCTTTTTGGTGCATTTTGGCAAACTCCAGGTGGGCAGCCATGTGCTTTTTACGAAGGAATGGCTTCAGTCTGGCTACTCTACCATGCAAGCCTGATTGGTGGATTGCTGCAGAGACCATTTCTTGAAGGTTCCTCTCTCTCCACAGAGCTCTGACAGAGTGACCATCGGTTCTTGGTCACCTCTCTCAATCGGCCAGCCAGCTCTAGGAAAAGTCCTGGTGGTTCCAAACTTTTTTTCCATTCCCTGATGGATGCCACTGTGCTCATTGTGACCTTCAAGGCAGCAGATGTTTTTCTGTACTCTTACCCAGATGTCTGCCTGGAGATAATCCTGTCTTGAAGGTCTACAGACAATTCCTTCCGACTTCATGCTTGGTTTGTGCTCTGCCATGCACTGTCAAGTGTGGGACCTTAATATAGACCGGTGTGTGCTTTTCCAAATCATGTTTCATCAACTGAATTTAACTAAACTGTAGGAACATCTCAAGGATGATCAGTTGAGACAAATGTACCTGACCTCACTGTTGAGCTTCATGGCAAAGGCTGAGAATACTTATGTACCGTATTTTACGAACTATAGGGCGCAGGTCTATTTTCATACAAAAGGCGCAGCGGGTTATAGAGCGCATTAAAGGAGTCATATTGTGATTTTTTTTTTATAAATGTAAAAGACTTCCTTGTGGTCTACATAACATGTAATGGTGGTTCTTTGGTCAAAATGTTGCATAGATGATGTTTTACAGATCATCTTCAAGTCGCTTTCTGACAGTCGCTTCAGGATGCGCCGTTTTGTGGGCGGTCTTATTTCTTCGACAGCGTCTTCTCCCCGTCATCTTTGTTGTAGCGGTGTAGCGTGCAAGGACGGGAGTGGAAGAAGTGTCAAAAGATGGAGCTAACTGTTTTAATGACATTCAGACTTTACTTCAATCAATAACGGAGCAGCATCTCTATTGCGTCACATTAGTGCCAAAAATCCGAGCGCATAAAAACTGTTATCGCGCGCTGATTCTCCACTTCATGCGCGACACCCTTTTTGCGCGCGTGTGGTGCCTTTTTGCGCGCGCGCGGTGCCTTTCTGCACGCGTGCGACGCCTTTCTGCGCGCTCTCTGTGTACTCCTGGCATCTCTCCTCGCGCTGTCATGTTTCTTTTTGGCACTTTGGGGGCGGGTATGCTTAGACGGCCCCTTCTTTCTGATTGGCTCTGAGCATTTTTCATATGACCAATCATTCTCCAGTGTAGCAACGTTGTAGCCATCTTACCTCGGACAGCTAGCCTCAATCATTACATTGATGTCAATGGTACATGTACTAATTAAATTACCATAACTTGCTCGATTTTCGACCAATTTACAAACTGTTTGCCTTGTTACAAATCTTATTACATGTAGATATGACATAGGATGCTGTACCTGTTGAAATTACCTCTTTCGCTTTAAAAAAAAAAGACTTAATTGTGCAACATAGTTGTGTAGGGTCAGTGTTAGTCAGTTCTCTGATTATTTTAAACTGTTTCAGAATACATTATTAAAAGCTATTTTTAACATTTTAAAAACAAAATTCAAAGATTATTTCATTAATTTTATGGCTGAATCAAAAGAAATTCCATAAATTAGAAAACAAATGTTCAAGAAGAAGTGAAAATATAAAATAATGTTATGGTTGGATGTTATTGCTGGTGGACCAGTTCTGGCTGAAAGATGTGATTATGGTGTTTGTTGTCTTATTATTTATTTGGGTCACATTTTGTATTTCCCTGTATTGTGTTTATGTGGTATGAAATAACCATCAGCGCGCGACATTTTTTTTATCCACTTCTTCCTCCGTAAATCTTGATACATATTGACGATGACCCGCCCTGCTCTACTTCTGATTGGCTCTGAGCATTTTTCAGCATTTTTCGCCTGACCAATCAGAAAGAAGGGGCCGTCTAAGCATACCCGCCCCCAAAGTGCCAAAAAGAAACATGACAGCGCGAGGAGAGATGCCAGGAGTACACAGAGAGCGCGCAGAAAGGCGTCGCGCGCGCGCAGAAAGGCACCACACGCGCCCAAAAGGTGTCGCGCGCGCACGAAGTGGAGAATCAGCGCGCGATAACAGTTTTTATGCGCTCGGATTTTTGGCACTAATGTGACGCCATACATCTCCTCATCCGTGGCTCACTAGTGCAACAACAACGCCGGAAATGCGTCCGTGAAAAAACGTCCGACCGGAACTCTCTAGTAACTAAAGTTCCTTGGGTGAATAATGTAAACTCACTACACTGGTATGTTTTAGCGCTTTTACTGACAGATATAAGTACCGTATTTTTCGGACTATAAGTCGCAGTTTTTTTCATAGTTTGGCCGGGGGTGCGACTTATACTCAGGAGCGACTTATGTGTGAAATTATTAACACATTAGCGTAAAATATCCATCCATCCATTTCCTACCGCTTATTCCCTTCGGGGTTGCGGGGGGTGCTGGAGCCTATCTCAGCTACAATCGGGCGGAAGGCGGGGTACACCCTGGACAAGTCGCCACCTCATCGCAGGGCCAACACAGATAGACAGACAGACAACATTCACACTCACATTCACACACTAGGGCCAATTTAGTGTTGCCAATCCACCTATCCCCAGGTGCATGTCTTTGGAAGTGGGAGGAAGCCGGAGTACCCGGAGGGAACCCACGCAGTCACGGGGAGAACATGCAAACTCCACACAGAAAGATCCCGAGGCCGGGATTGAACTTACGACTACTAAGGACCTTCGTATTGTAAGACAGACGCACGAACCCCTCTTCCACCGTGCTGCCCCGTAAAACATCAAATAATATTATTTCGCTCATTCACGTAAGAGACTAGACGTATAAGATTTCATGGGATTTAGCGATTAGGAGTGACAGATTGTTTGGTAAACGTATAGCATGTTCTATATGTTATAGTTATTTGAATGACTCTTACCATAATATGTTACGTTAACATACCAGGCACGTTCTCAGTTATCCGTCATATAACGTACACTTATTCAGCCTGTCGTTCACTATTTTTTATTTATTTTAAATTGCCTTTCAAATGTCTAAACTTGGTGTTGGGTTTTATCAAATAAATTTCCCCAAAAAATGTGACTTATACTCCAGTGCGACTTATATATGTTTTTTTCCTTCTTTATTATGCATTTTCGGCCGGTGCGACTTATACTCCGGAGCGACTTATACTCCGAAAAATACGCTAAGAACTTTACACTACTTTATATTAGAAATAGCAACAGCGGAGGATGAATGTCCCATAACAAGAAGATAGAGACAAAGAAGAAGCTTATCGACTACGATGTCGGTACGGACTACAAAGGCGGACGTGTGCAAATTTTCAAGACTTATGCAGATCCCAAATACGTATCAGCAGGTACCAGAAGGTAAGAAAAGTTGCTTTTGCATATATTTGCGAAACAAAACGCCAGATAATTTCTTACCTTATACACACACCATAATAATACTGGTATGTTGAAGCACAGTACAATCCATCAAGCGGTGCTGCTTCATAGCTTACAAAAGTCGTACTAAAACATGTTGATAGATTTTTGAGCGCCGTGTGTAATGTTCTATATTCTCAATGGAACATATAACATTTTGGTGTTGTTTACTGGCGTCATATTGCAGTCTACACATATCTCTTGTGTGACTGCCATCTAATGGTCACACTTATTATACACCATGTATCAAATAAAATTGCTTCGAGGTCGGTAAGCACAACCAAAATTATTCCGTACATTAGGCGCACCGGATTATAAGGCGGACTGTCGATTTTTGAGAAAGTGAAAGGATTTTAAGAGCACCTTATACTGTGAAAAATACGGTACATGTGATTTCTTAGTTTATTTTCAATAAATTAGCAAAAATCTCTAAAAAAAAAAATGTTTTAAAAAAATCACATTGTTGGGTATTGCGTGTACAATTTTGAGGACAAAAAAATAATGTATTCCATATTAGAATAAGGCTGTAACATAAATCGTGGAAAAAGTGAAGCGCTGTGAATACTTTCCGGATGCACTGTTGCTACACTTACTTTTTACCCAATCCAGTATATTTAGCCCTTATTCAACTCTTCTTTATAGATGGAGTATGCTAGTAACCAACATGTGTCATTTTTGTGCAGTTTGCTGGACTGACACCCCAAGCTGGTCTATTATTGTTTGGTACAATTCTCGCCCGTCCAACCATTGTGTTCCATACACACATCTACATTTTCCAACGACTAACCTTTCTTTACTCTCCACGTCAGTCTGAACATAGTAATCATCTTTGACTAAACAACTTGGAAACAGTCGTACCCGTGGTGATGCAGTAGTACGTCTCGTGTGGCGAGACATGGTGGATGCGGTGGTGTTTCCGCGGCAACACCACATGCCAATCCTGCAGCAGCGTGACCCAGCGCGGGAGCCCGAAGTAAGAGTGGCTCCACTTGTGAATCTGGTTGGTCAACGTGACGAACACCGCCAGGGCGAGGACGTAGCAGTCCCAGGGGTAGGACGCCGCCAAGGCCTCTGAAAGGGGAGAGCGACCAAGTTAACACAAGCATCTACAAGACCACCGTTTTAAGTGGAGTGACGAGGGCCCACAAGAAGGTTTAGCACTCCCACAGCGAGGGTGCTGGCGGGAGCCTCGGCGAGATGAAGGGACTGTGTAAGGGGGGACGCAAGAAGACAGAGGGGGATTGCTAAGAGTGACAGCAGGAGAGAGATGAGGAGGGGAGACATTACATTTGTACTGAATATAACATTTAGCAAGTAGTGGCCAAATAGTTAGAAAATATTGCCACATTGTCATTTTCAATCAATCAATCAAACTTGACTTGTATAGCCCTGCATCACAAGTGTCTCAAAGGGCTGCACAAGCCACAACGACATCCTCGGCTCAGATCTCACATCAGGGCAAAGAAAAACTCAACCCAATGGGATGACAATGAGAAACCTTGGAGGGGACCGCAGATGCTTTCTTTTGTATTTCAAGTTATCATTACATATATGTATTGTTGCTTTTGAAACCGTTGTATTGTTGATAATAATTATTGTTATTTATTATCAATAGTGCTATTTCTATTGGTATTTGTCCATTTGTGGTGTAGTAATGCTCATTGTCATTTCTGTTGGCGAAGTTGGTAGAGTGGCCGTGCCAGCAATCGGAGGGTTGCTGGTTACTGGGGTTCAATCCCCACCTTCTACCATCCTAGTCACGTCCGTTGTGTCCTTGGGCAAGACACTTCACCCCTTGCTCCTGATGGCTGCTGGTTAGCGCCTTGCATGGCAGCTCCCGCCATCAGTGTGTGAATGTGTGTGTGAATGGGTGAATGTGGAAATAGTGTCAAAGCGCTTTGAGTACCTTGACGGTAGAAAAGCGCTATACAAGTATAACCCATTTATCATTTATTTATAACTGCTTCTTTGCTATCACTTTTACTATCATATTTGTACATATCCTATTTGCTGATATTGTTGTTGTCTCTTTGTCTTATCCCCCTCTTGTCTCTGCAACTTCTCTCTCGGTCTTCCTTTTTTTCCCTCTTTCTATCCCCTCCTGCTCCGGCCCGGCTGCACCAAATAATAATATAAATCCATTTAATAAAGTCAGATACAAATAAGGCAACAAGAGAAGTATCCCACACTTCTCTTTTGTAAAGTAAATGTGTACAGCCGATGTGGGCATCTACATCAACTATATGATTTGCCTGAGTAGCTGGACAGGACAAAAAAAATAAATAAAAAAGTCAATTCACTGAATCGTTTGGGATTGTATCATTTAAAAAAAATTAAATTGTCTCTGAATCGTATCGGCAACCACACATATCAAAAGGAATCGTTACACTCCTAATAATTTGTCATATCTCCACTATTTAAAGCCGCCAACATCACACTCTTCACTCAGCCAAGTCATGACCGAGTGCGACCTTTTTCCCACCTTGGCTACACATGATCTTTGTGTGGCCTTCAACTTCCCTCTTTGGTTGAAACAGCGACCTCTTGACCCCCTGCTCAGGTGCAGACATGACAGCTGGGGGGTGTCACCTCACGCCTTTCACCTCGGGTCCTCGTCTTTGTCTGGTGACCGCTTGTCACCGTCAGATGCTTGACATGACACGCTAAGGTGTCACCTCGCCATGCCCTACTTTCTTCTCCTTTATGTCCCCCTTAACTGTGACCCCTTCAGGTACAGACATGACAGGTGGAGATGTCAATGTACGGTGCGGGTCACATGACAGGTGTGGATGTCGCCTCCCACCACCCTGCCCTATCCCGAAAAAAACTAAAGGTGGATCTCTGTAACCTCATAAAGTGCAATTCAGACCTGATCAAGGCAAATTAATCCGTCAATAAAAATAAAAATTCTACAAATTGGAATCACAGCTTAGTTTAAATCAAATCAATTAAATGTCAGCTCATTTCAGCCCAACATGTCGGCTGAAGAAGTCACCTGTTCAACAACATGTGACGCTCCTTCCACGGTTCATCTTCTTCCTCCGGTGCCGCCCTGCGTTCATGAGGTCAGTGCACACGATTACCAGTGCAACTCCGACATGCCTCCCTGACTCCCAGCACCCCTACAAGCTGTGCTGCCTCGCCAGCACCAAGCAACACACTCAGAGTCACAACCAGTGACCCTGAAAATGCAACTTTCAAAAGGTTGTTACACTCCTTGTGATGTCGGATATTCCACTCTACATCAGGGGTGCACACACTCTTTCTGCAAGCTACTCTTCAATGGACCAAGTGGAGGGGATCTACCTCATTCATATATATCATTTATATTGATTTATTATCTAACTAAGATATTTGTGAATATTACCAGTTACATACCTGCCAACTTTTGAAATCAGAAAAACCTAGTAGCCAGGGTCCAGGGGCCGCAGGCCCCGGTAGGTCCAGGACAAAGTCCTGGTAGGGGGTTCCTTCGCCCCCCAACGCAAAATGATTATTAGCATTCAGACAGGTTAAAATGTTGCTAAAACCATCACTTTTCTATCAGTCACAGTGACTTTTCAAAACAAAAATATTACAGCAAAAATCATATGGGTTGATTGACATGTTTATTCTGTAAGATAACTTCAATAGTTTGAAATTATTTTGACAGTTAATGCCAGTTATCCTGTCAACCTTTCACAAGACTTCAATTTGTTAATTGAAAGTATAAACAGTATAAACACTTTTTACAGTAAACAAATGGTAAAACAGTACTAAACAATTCCATTAAAAAAAAAATTGGTGTCATTATTAACTTTCTGTCCAAGCTTGTATAATCTACTGCCTTGTTCAATTGTAAAAAATATTCTGTGCCTAAAATTCACATTTCTATCACAATTATCATACTGTAAACATGGTAAGCTAACTTCATTCAAATTAATAGTCCTGTCAATAGCATGGAATTACAATTCAAATGTAGTTTTTTTGTAAGCCTTTCAAAAGAATTCAAAATATGAAAAATTCATGAAAATTAATTTAAGCCATCAGACACTTGAAAAGTGGCACATCACATCTCTAATGTAATCATTTGAACTTTTCAACAGAAATAGCACTGCAAAAATATTAAGGACATACTTCTGTATTTTGGTAGTTATGCTGTCAACATTTAACAAGATTTCTTCAACTTGGACTTGAAAGCATAAATAGTACAAACACTTTTAACAGTATAACAGTACTAAACAATTCCAATAGATAACATTGGTGCCATTACCTTTTTGTGGCTAAAATCCAAATTGTATCGCTAGCAACGGCATTAGACTCGTGTTTTTTTGTCCCAACGTGGTCTTCTACATCGCTAATTCCTCCGTGTCCGATCGAAAAATCTTGTCTGCACAAGGTGCAATTCGCGTAGTTTTCACCCTTTTTGGAACGGATAATTATTCCCGGATAGGCTTTTGAATATTCTTCACGGAATGACTGCAGTTTTCTTTTCGGTTTAAGACTCGTTTGCGATTTTTCTCCGGCTGATTCCATGATCGTTCGCTCGTTTGGAAACAATGACAACTAGTGCCTCGTGCTTGGCAGTGGTGCTATAAATAGCCTCGCGCATGGCATTCGGAATGGCTCGATAGGAAGTTACGGGAAGCAGTGTCGATTGTCATTGTTGTTACGTGATTTCGTGAATAAAACTTTAAAAAAAAAAAAATTTTTTAATTAATGAAAAACCGTATTTTTTTATCACTGCAACCGTAACCCGGAATAGGTTGATGAAAACCGTACTAATTACGGGAAAATCGGAGTAGTTGGCAGGTATGCAGTTATATCCCTCAATTAAAAATTCAGTACACTCTTATAGTGGGCATTTATCCTATAAGTGTGTGTGTGTGAGTGTGTGTGTGTCACCTGGTGTGTAAGTGAGGAACTTGTAGGCCATATGTGCCAGTGGCAAAATGGGGATCATACAGTTGTCTCCATTGGTTTCAACGAAGTCGTGGCGGGTGATGGCAGTTGGGTCAATGTGATGCTCTCTGAATGGACGAATAAACGCCTGCAGAGAAACAGAAAAACTCAACATTTCAAAAACTATTTCAACATAAGAGCAATATTCATTGTTCATGTAGAGCAGGCGCGTCAAACTGGTTTTCATTGAGGGCCACTTCGCAGTTTGAGGGCCAGTTCGCAGTTATGGTTGCCCTCAGAGGGCCGCTTTTAACAGTGAATAATATGCAGTAGGAATATAAATGTGTATATTCTCAAAACCAAATCTTTAGATTGTACTGTATAAAACTGGCAGCTGAGGCGCCACAATTTTACCGTAATATTTGCAGTTTTTTTTTTGTTTTTTTTACAGCATATAAAATAAAAAAATACATGGAATTAAATTAAATGGAATGGAAAAACGGTATAATTTTTTTTTTTTACGTAAAAATTCATGCAAGTTTTTTATACTGTAAAATCTACGGTTGTGTTTTATAGTGTATTATTACTCTATATTGAAAGAGGATTTTACTGTAAAAAACAAATTTCTGTAACATTTTTACATGAGCAGTTTGGATTACTTGCTTTGAAATCATAAGTCAAGCAGATATTTAAGTAAACAATAACATTGTTTTGAAATGTATGATATAATATTTTGTTTTATTATTAGTAGAGATGTCTGATAATATCAGCCTGCCGATATTATCGGCCGATAAATGCGTTAAAATGTAATATCGGAAATTATCGGTATCGGGGTTTTTTTTTAACGGTATCAATGGTTTTTTTTTGTTTTTTGTTTTTTTATTAAATCAACATAAAAAACACAAGATACACTTACAATTAGTGCACCAACCCAAAAAACCTCCCTCCCCCATTTACACTCATTCACACAAAAGGGTTGTTTCTTTCTGTTATTAATATTCTGGTTCCTACATTATATATCAATATATATCAATACAGTCTGCAAGGATACAGTCCGTAAGCACACATGATTGTGCGTGCTGCTGGTCCACTAATAGTACTAACCTTTACCAGTTAATTTTACTCATTTTCATTCATTACTAGTTTATATGTAACTGTTTTTATATTGTTTTACTTTCTTTTTTATTCAAGAAAATGTTTTTAATTTATTTATCTTATTTTATTTTATTATCTTTTTAAAAAAAGTACCTTATCTTCAACATACCTGGTTGTCCAAATTAGGCATAATAATGTGTTAATTCCACGACTGTATATATCGGTTGATATCGGTATCGGTAATTAAAGAGTTGAACAATATCAGAATATCGGTAAAAAGCCATTATCGGACATCCCTAATTATTAGAGGTGATTAAAGTGTAAATATATGTAATTGTACACAGTACATTTATTAAGAAAAGATAAGGTACTTTATTTACACATATTTCCACGCTCTCGGGGGCCACACAAATTGACGTGGCAGCCATCTCAAAGTCAAGGCCCATGGGCCAGATCCGGCCCGCGAATGAATGATCTAATGCCCCCGGGATGATATTTGATTAGTATTAGAACCGGCCCGAAATTGGCATCTTTGTTTTCGAACCACGCGAAGGAAGAAAATAAACGTGAAGGGCAGTGCTACGTGGATGATATTCATTGAATTAAAGAAATACATCATCAAAAACATGACCGAGTGTCACAAAGCATACGAGTGTAGCACTGCTAGTCTGCACTAGTCTGCAGAATGAGTCCAACGCCAGGCAAGAGTGTTAAAATAATACCTAAGTGCCAGACATTTATCCACGAAAATATGGAAAAGTTGCTAATGGTGTGTTTGACAGAGAAGCAGCTGGAAGGAGATACTGTAGAAGTACACAATCCACTGTTAAAATACTGTACATTATTATTACATTACTTTATAAAATGACTGTTATTCTTTATTTTCCAAAAGTTAGTTTTTCTTCCTAAAGGGCATGTTTCTTGTTAAAACTGTGCACCAATTATACTGATTTTAATTCATTTCAATGGGCGACATTGATATGAGATACAAGTGTTTTCAGTAAAAAGCTCCGTCACAGAACCAAGTAAGCTCATAAATTGAAGTAATAATGTTTGATAATAAGAGCTGTTGGAAGGATTTCACCCCCGTCACCACACACTTGAGTGACATTTTTATATACTTTCAGATTTGAAAAAGCAGAACTGTTGACTTAAGACTTGGACGCTCTAATACCTATGTGTCACAGTCAAGGCCCGCAGGTCAATGATATTTGACTAGTATTAGAACCGGCCCGCAGGCCACAGCCGCCTGCTGCTGTTTTGCACGCACCAACTTTTTTCCAAAACACAATATAGAATGTGAAATATAACAGGATAATGCATACATTTATCATTTGTTTTCGAAACGCTTACAAAAAAGTGGGACCCCAAAAATGTACTCCATCAGTGTTAGTGCTAGGAATTTTCAAAATGGGGTCCCAGGGACCCCCATCAAGTCCTAAAAATGGGGTCCCAGAGTACATTTTTGGGGTCCCACTTTTTTGTAAGCGTTTCGAAAACAAATGTATGCATTATCCTGTTCATTCTATATTGTGTTTTGGAAAAAAGTTGTCATAAACGTTAATTAATTAAAAGAAAACATGTTTATGCCTATGTAAATGTATTCACTTATAAACATTCATTCACTTTCTTCTTTCCTTCATGGATATAAACTTTACCGCTGCCGGTATTTTTTTTCACTATATTTTCATTGTAATATTTCCAGAATGTGCTTGTTCTATTTTTGTCCAAAGTAAGACAAAGAAAACAATCTGAAGTTGTCTTTATTTTTTTACTTTTAATGCCATGATTTTAATAGTCGGGCCTGCGTGTGCACACATTTTCCTCCATGTGGCCCCTGAGCTAAAATGAGTGTCACACCCTTGCTATAGGGCAGGGGTCGGGAACCTTTTTTGCTGAAAGAGCCATGAAAGACAAATATTTAGGGACCGCAATGTCCCTTTGGGACAGAGGACCCTATTGAATTTGTAAGGTTTTATTATTATTCTTTATTATACCGCCGCCTCTTTGAGCTGTAATTTGACCCCTTTAACATGCTTCAAAACTCACCATATTTGACACACACATTAGGACTGGCGGAAATTGCCATCTAATGAAAAAACAAAACCACAAAACTCAAAATTGCGCTCTAGCGCCCCCTAGGAAAAAACACAGACAAAACAGCCTGTAACTTTCAATAGGAATATCGTAGAGACATGAAACAAAAACCCCTGTGTAGATGTGACTTAGACCTAGATTTCATTCACTGACATCCTTCAGCAAAAATCAACAGGAAGTTGGCAATTCCCCCTTCAAAACAACATTTTTGTAAAAACAGTAATTTTTGCCTCTTTGAGATGTAATTTGACCCCCTTAACTTGCTTCAAAACTCACCAAACTGGACACACACTTCAGGACTGGCGGAAATTGCAATCTAATAAAAAAAACAAACCCGAAAACTCAAAATTGCGCTAGGAAGAAAACACAGACAAAACTGCTCTTAGGAAGAAAACACAGACAAAACTGCTTGTAACTTCCGGTAGGAATGTCGTAGAGACATGAAACAAAAACCTCTATGTAGGCCTCACTTAGACCTACATTTCATTCATTGACAACCCCCAGCAAAAATCAACAGGAAGTTTGCAATTCCCCCTTCAAAACAAAAGTGGGGTCAAAACAGTCACCTTTTTTAAAACATTATCTCCTCTGAGCGTGTTTGTCGTGTCGGCTTCAAACTAGCACAGGAGAGAGATTGAACCCTTTTGATTAAAAGTTGATGAAAAAGTTTTCATAACTGCTCCGGTTTTGATTTTGCGAGCCTTCAAAGAACCGCTGCGCTAATGCTGCTGCGCTGCTGCCGTCTCAAGATGGCCGCTTAAAAGCAGGAAGCACCAGCGTGACCACAGAATGCAGAGAAGGTAGGTACTTTGCGGGTAAAGATATGTTGACTGGGTAAAGGCAGAAAGCACAAGTGTGACCCCAATATGCAGAGAAGGTAGGTAATGTGCGGGGTGAAAATAGGTTGAATGGGTACAGGCAGGAAGTACCAGCGTGACCAGAGAAGGTTAAATTACATGATTACATAGATATGTTGTATGGGTGAAAGAAAGAAGCACCAGTGTGTCCCCAGGATGCAGGAAAGGTAGGTCATGTGCATGTAAAGATATGTTGAATGGGTAAAGGCAGGAAACACCAGCAAAAGTCGGTCCCGTCCAACGCTGCTTGCAGCTTTCATTTTAAATGTATTTCCGTGAGAGCCATATAATATGTTGTAACACTGAATACAACTAAATGCGTGCATTTTTAAGTAAGACCCACATTTTTAGAGTATAATAAGTCTCTTATTCTTTTTAATAACATTGTTATTCTGAAGTTAACCAATAATAAATCAAATACTTCTTACCATTAATGAACAGGTGCGGAAGAAAACGGATTGATGGATTAAAATGCATGAGAATGTTTTATATATTTAACACTGATTACCAGCAGAATTATTCATTACTTATGGTGTTAAGCAATGTCAGCTAAGATTTATCTGAGAGCCAGATGCAAACATCAACAGAGCCACATCTGGCTCTAGAGCCATAGGTTCCCTACCCCTGCTAAAGGGGAACTGAGGTTCAGAATGTATTTCTCTAAATTAGAGGACAAATGAAAGAAAAGGAAAGTAGTACTGCACACACACACATATTCAGAGTAACACAACAACTCAGTGGTGCTCAGCAGCCGGTGCAACCCCAGAGCTCACATCCAGCATCTTAATAAACCACAGAACAGCAGTCAACTTGCACAAATGCACTCATACACATAAATGACCCAATAGACACACGCACACACACACACTTCTCTGTGAGTGCATGGGGATGGCAAATAAAAGAATCTGCATGTCAGATGCACAGAGGGGCCAAAAAAGCAGCTCACACGCTCCCACGGAGCATAAAGGTAGTTTATTTCCACGTGTGGAAAAGCCAAAAAGGAAGGTTTGCATCTTTAAGGTACACATGGCCACAGAGGCATCAGCGGGAAAACTCATTATTGTCACACGCTCACACAATGGCGCTCGTCTATTTGCCAACTTTGTTGCTAGCCACCACTGGCGTCTTCACAATTAGGAGCTCTCTCCTCTCGCCGCCATCTCCCGTCCCACAACCCCCCCCCCTCTCTTCCTGCCGCTGCCCTCAGCGACATGAAAGGCCGTCTAAGCTTCGGCGGTCGTGCGGAGAGGGGCGGCGTCCTCGCTTCCAGTTAACGGCGGGCCACCGGTCACTGCGTGTCCTCTAATCCCACACCGTTTAAAGGCCCGCCTCGCACGACATCCGCTAATCACCAGCTCACATCGCCCATCACCCCGGCAACCGGTGCTGTCCCACTGGTTGCAGCGACACGCCCTGCCGCCCCCTTCCACCTCCTTCTCTCGCTCTCTGTCTTGTCCTTCCGACCTTCCTGCTGTAGTTTTCTCACTTCTTTTTTTTTTATATTTCCATTAGCACTTTTTTGTTTCCGTCTTTCCTTTTCCCCCCACTTCTTTCTTAAAAGTCCAAACTGACTAATTCGTATTTTTCGGACTATAAGTCGCAGTTTTTTTCATAGTTTGGCCGGGGGTGCGACTTATACTCAGGAGCGACTTATGTGTGAAATTTTTAACACATTACCATAAAATATCAAATAATATTATTTAGCTCATTCACGTAAGAGACTAGACCAGGGGTCGGCAACCCGCGGCTCTAGAACCGCATGCGGCTCTTTAGCGCGGCCCTAGTGGCTCTCTGGAGCTTTTTCAGAAATGTATGAAAAATGGGAAAAGATGAGGGGAAAAAAATCAATTTTTTGTTTTAATATGGTTTCTGTAGGAGGACAAACATGACACAAACCTCCCTAATTGTTATAAAGCACACTGTTTATATTAAACATGCTTCACTGATTCGAGTATTTGGCGAGCGCCGTTTTGTCCTACTAATTTTGGCGGTCCTTGAACTCACCGTAGTTTGTTTACATGTATAACTTTCTCCGACTTTCGAGGACGTGTTGTATGCCACTTCTTTTTCTGTCTCATTATGTCCAACAAACGTTTAAGGTTGTGCATGAAAGGTGAGTTTTGTTGATGTTATTGACTTGTGTGGAGTGCTAATCAGACATATTTGGTCACTGCATGACTGCAAGCTAATCGATGCTAACATGCTATTTAGGCTAGCTATATGTACATATTGCATCATAATGCCTCATTTGTAGCTATATTTGAGGTCATTTAGTTTCCTTTAAGTCCTCTTAATTCAATTTATATCTCATGACACACTATCTGTATGTAATATGGCTTTTAATTTTTTGCGGCTCCAGACAGATTTTTTTTTTGTATTTTTGGTCGAATATGGCTCTTTCAACATTTTGGGTTGCCGACCCCTGGACTAGACGTATAAGATTTCATGGGATTTAGCGATTAGGAGTGACAGATTGTTTGGTAAACGTATAGCATGTTCTATATGTTATAGTTATTTGAATGACTCTTACCATAATATGTTACGTTAACATACCAGGCACGTTCTCAGTTGGTTATTTATGCCTCATATAACGTACACTTATTCAACCTGTTGTTCACTATTCTTTATTTTAAATTGCCTTTCAAATGTCTATTCTTGGTGTTGGCTTTTATCAAATAAATCTCCCCCAAAAAAGAGGCTTATACTCCAGTGCGACTTATATATGTTTTTTTCCTTCTTTATTATGCATTTTCGGCCGGTGCGACTTATACTCCGAAAAATACGGTAATTAGATGTATTCAACCCCATCGTAATTCACAAAGGACATGTTTAAAAAATTTAAAAAAATGTAATGGGAGGAATAGGGATGGGTACTGTTCACATTTGAACCAATTCACAGTGCCTGGGAATCAATGTCAGTACCGGTACTCAACGGTACCAATTTTCGGTTCTGCTGTGTGTTAATTGTTTGATAATAACTAGAGATGTCCGATAATATCGGCCGATAAATGCTTTAAAATGTAATATCGGAAATGATTGGTATCGGTTTGAAAAAGTAAAATGTATGACTTTTTAAAACGCCGCTGTATGGAGTGGTACACGGACGTAGGGAGAAGTACAGAGCGCCAATAAACCTTTGCGTGCCGGCCCAATGAAATAATATATGCGGCTTTTCACACACACAAGTGAATGCAAGGCATACTTGGTCAACAGCCATACAGGTCACACTGAGGGTGTCTGTATAAACAACTTTAACACTGTTATGCGCCATACTGTGAACCCACACCAAACAAGAGAAATGTTGAAGTAGTAACATTTTTAATTAAGAAATAGAATTACGGAATTTCGGGAAAACCGGGAATTTTTCCAGTTAAAAAACAACTTTGTTTTTTGTCCTGATTAAGAGGAATGATTTGACGGTGAAGTGGGTTGAAAAATGTGGAAGGAGTAGTCGACAGAAAAAAAGGGTGAAAAAAGGGTTTGAAAAAACGGGAATTCCTGGAATGTTTTTGAACTTGGAAAAGTGATAGTTTGAATGTCCAGGATGAGTGGAATGTGTTGAAGGTGGAATGGTTTGAATCGGTTAAAAACATGTGGAAATGGTGGAAATTTGAAAAATGGCCAATTCATTTTGAATGGGGAAAAATGTCCCGGAAAACCTGGAATTCTGGGAAATCTGGGAATTTTTGGAATTTTTCAATGGAAAGCCTGCGATTCCCGAATAGGCTGAACAGTTTGAAGTTGAAACGGTTTGAATCGGGTGAAAAATGTGCAAGGTAGAGCTTGCCAAAATCTGGAGAAGAAGAAGAAAAAAACCATATGTGTGAATGCTTTGGAGCATTCACACAACAATACTACTAAGTAGATTAATTTTGGTGTAGAAAACCAAAGCATTCACACACTGATTTGATTCAAAGTCCACGTAATCATAAGATTATTAATGACGTAGCAACAAACCTTTTAGTAAGCAGCCATTCTGTCGCTGCAGCACAGGTGTTACTAATGAGGCTAATGAGGGCCACTGAGTCTAATTACACACACCTGTGTTTTCCGAGCGTCTCACAAATGGCTGCTGGGAACAGAAAAGCCTCAACACTCAGCTAATCAGGAGTAGTTTGTTGATGAGGCCACACCCACCCAGCACAGGAAATATGTGCACAATCCAGAAGGATGTTCCACACAAACAAAAAGTGGCCAAGTTTTGACAAGCTTTGTCAGCTACTGCTATTAGCCTCAGGGGTTATTTAGCGCTGTTAGCCTTTTCATATTCAAATCCACTTCAATTGGGAGGGCAGGGTGTCTTTATCCTCCGTCTCAAAATACCCAGACACAAAAACAACTACGGCGCATGTATACACACTTCACACTGTGAAGACACACACTGCGGTACAGCCCAAGTCTCCTACCGATAAAAAAAACATGCAAATGTGGGCCTACTGCAGGGTCTTTTGGGTCTTTAGGCCCAGTGGTACTCCTGAAGCTCAGTAAAGGTCTAATCACAAATAAGCTTCAAATGCTTTGAAATATAAACATAAGGCTGAATCCAAATTCTCTTCCCTTACCCCTTTGTCTTAGCCCTCGGCCCTCGGTTTTGAACGTTTTACGTCAAACAAGTGATTACCGTATTTTTCGCACTATAAGGTGCACTTAAAATCCTTTCATTTTCTCAAAACTTGACAGCGCGCCTTATAGCCCGGTGCGCCTAATGTACGGAATCATTTTGATTGTGTTTGCCGACCTCGAAGCTACTTTATTTGGTACATGGTGTAATGATAAGTGTGACCAGTAGATGGCAGTCAAACATAAGAGATATGTGTGCATATCTGCAAAATAATTGCAGTCACACACAAGAGATATGTGTAGACTGCAATATGACTCAAGTAAACAACACCAACATTTTATATGTTTCATTGAAATTATAGAACATTACACACGGCGCTCAAAAATCTATCAAAATGTTTTAGTACGACTTTGGTAAGCTATGAAGCCGCACCGCTTGATGGATTGTACTGTGCTTCAACATACCAGTATTATTATGGTGTGTGTATAAGGTAAGACATTATCTGACGTTTTGTTTCGCAATATTATGCAAAAGCAACTTTTCTTACCTTCTGGTACCTGCTGATCTGTACTTGGGATCTGTATAAATCCTGAAAAATTGCGCGAGTCCGTCTTTGTAATCCGTCGTCGATAAACTTCTTCTTTTTCTCTATTTTTTTGTTATGGGACATTCATCCTCCACTGTTGCCATTTCTAATATAAAGTAGTGTAAAGTTCTTACTTATATCTGTCAGTAAACTAAAAGGCAGAATTTTTGACTAGGTTCAGCAGTTATGCGTTCATATTATTATTAGTACTGTATTTTTATGTGGGGTAAAAAAAAACAGTAAAAAAGAAAACAATTTTAAAAATCAGTATGTAATGAAAAAAAGCTGAAATGTTTTAACTTATAATACAGAGCTCACACAATATCTGTTTTTAGCATTTTATTAAATTAACAAAAATATATCAATAAAGCCCCTGCATACTTTGCCTTTTCAGTATGCAGCCCTTGGTGAAAAGGTTTGGAGACCCCTGAACTATCAAAAGTATCGATATTTTGATTTGAGAATCGATTATAGAGCATAAAGACCTGGATGCAGTCTCTATATTTCAGTATTGATACGCACATCACTACTAAATGTGGTCGAAACCAAGGCTGAGCGGAAAGCACATAATTATAAGTCATTATAAGTATTATATATTTTCATAGTAAATCATGACGGACACTCCACCGAAATATTGCCATGTTTTGAATGCTGTTTTAATTTTAGCGAGCCGACACGGCTGTAGCTAGTAAACTACAATGTCAGACGAGCCGCATACAGACTTCACTACAATTTTGTTGCGGTTAGGCTTCGTGAAGTCTTCCAAAATGCGGAAGACAGCCGACCTAATCCAATAACAGGACAAAAATAACAGCGCTATTAGTCTCAGCATGGTCAAATTTAGCACAGCACAAAGTTAGTACAACTAACAAAACATTTGCGTAAAGTGAACAAAAATCCAGCAAGGACTGACGGAGTGAGACTGTTTTATCAGGGTGCGTGATTAGTGATGGCAGCAGGTGGGGACACAAATCAACAAAACATATACTGGTGTATGAGCTCAAACGCTCCTAGCTACGAGACCGTAAACAAAAGGAGGAAAGGAGCACTGGCAACATAAATTCATAATTTCCTATTAAACATAGGAAAGACTATAACAGAAACAAAACAATATGTGACCATATGACACATTTACTACATTTCATGAATGATGAGACGGATAATCTCCTTTCAAAATTTAAATGAACATGTAATGCAGTTTTTTATTTTAAAATTGCTCCTCATGACGGGCTAAAGCAACTTATGTACATATTGCAAGGACCGTCGTCAAATAAGGTTTTTCATAGTCGTATCAGATTCATTGGATTTTGTCCGCCATCAACGATGAATTGAATTTTTTTTTTTTAATAAGTATATAAAGTAGTAACAATGATAATATGACGTCCCTAGGTGTCAGTAACGCCACATGGATGTGCTCTCGCACCTATACGTGAATATTGCCAAGTTATCCAAGGTGTTTTTTCAAGTTGTGAAAAAACTTGTTGAAAAAAATACTCTTTTTACAGCCCTTTCTTTAATTTATATATTTATCTTCAAAACAATGTATTGTATTTAAATTAAAATTCCTCAAGTTGAGGGCTTTGCTCAACATTTTGTTTAGGTGAAGTTAAAAAAAAAAAAAGACTGATATGAATAAAATAACTTAATAACACCTTCATACAAATACATTATTTTTCCTGATGATTAATGAAGGTAATTTGTTTAAAAGCCCCACTCAGCAATCATTTAAATACTGATTAAGAGGAATGATTTGACGGTGGAACGGGTGAAGTGGGTTGAAAAAATGTGAAAGGAGTAGTCGACAGAAAAAAGGGTGAAAAAATGGGAATTCTGTGAAGTCCTGGAATTTTTTTGAACTTGGAAAAATGATAGTTTGAATGTTCAGAATGAGTGGAATGTGTTGAAGGTGGAATGGGAATTTCATGGAAATTTGGGAATTTCATGGAAATTTAGGAATTTCATGGAAATTTAGGAATTTCATTGAAATTTAGGAATTTCGGCAAAAGCGGGAATTTTTTCTTGAAAAGGCTAAATATATTGAATGTTGTGAATGGTTGGTGTTGGAATTTTTCAAATCGGTGGAGAAATGTTGAAGTAGTAACATTTTTAATTGAGAAATAGTTTTACGGAATTCCTGGAATTTCGGGAAAACCAGGAATTTTTCCAGTTAAAAAAACAACTTTGTTTTTTGTCCTGATTAAGAGGAATGATTTGACGGTGGAACGGTTGAAAAATGTGGAAGGAGTAGTCGAGAGGAAAAAGGGTCGAAAAAGGTGAAAAAAGGGTTTGAAAAAAACGTGAATTCCTGGAATGTTTTTGAACTTGGAAATTGTAGTTTGAATGTCCAGGATGAGTGGAATATGTTGAAGGTGAAATGGTTTGAATCGGTTAAAAAATCTGGAAAAGGTGGAAATTTGAAAAATGGCCAATTCATTTTGAATGGGAAAAATGTCCTGGAAAACCTGGAATTCTGGGAAATCTGGGAATTTTTGGAATTTATCAATGGAAATCCCGCGATTCCCGAATAGGCTGAATAGTTTGAAGTTGACACGGTTTGAATGGGGTGAAAAATGTAATACACCGTTGTCAAAGCAACACCTGAATGCCTGCACACAAATGTGTGACGTTTGTTTGAATGTACTCATCCAATATAGACATTGTACAACATGAATCATGCACACATTAATTATGGCTTTGACAGAAATCATTGCTACTTGTTTAATTAGGATGTTTCAGGTCTCCACACACGCGACAAGCGCTCTATTGTTTATGAATATTTCATAAAGAGAAGCCGAACCAACACATGCAACTCTCAAGCCATTAATCATCGTCAAATCTGCACGCTGCACCTGATCACACTCATTGTAATTGGCTGCAATGACAGTAACCTTTACAGTAATTGGCTGTGAGAATGTGACTTTGTGTGTGATGTAGGTGTTATCATAAGATTATCAAATATGTCCATTATGGAGTGTAAATAAATATGTGTGTGCATTCCAGGGTATGGTCAGTCGTACACACACACACACACACACACACACACACACACACACACACACTTCATACAACAGGAGCCATCAACTAAGACATAATTTTTCTCAGCAGACATTGTAAAATAAAATAATTTTCTATTCTAACTAATGATTTTGTATTTTTTAGCCTCTGATATAATGTAAACATTTGATTTAAAAAAGATTGCCTATGCAAAAAAAAAAAAAAAAAGACTGGGCGAAAAGTAGCATACATCACTTTTTATGCAAATTAGGAATGGGCGATACGACTTAATATTGCAATATATTCTTCCTGGCATAAATTTTAGAACACTTCTTTTGTAGCCGTAAGTAAATACCTTTAAACATTTTTTGAGTGACACTATGAATTTAACCGCAACTTTTACATCTTTGCTATCAATGTTGTTATGAACCTGATGACCCGTGACATTTTTTTTTTTAAATGATTTTGCCTTTACAGTACAAACATTGTTAAACAACCATAAAAGATTTGAAACACATAAATCAATTAAAAAAAATCTGCATGTGATTGAAGTGTTCAGTTTCAGCTTTAAAGGGGAACATTATCACCAGACCTATGTAAGCGTCAATATATACCTTGATGTTGCAGAAAAAAGACCATATATTTTTTTAACCGATTTCCGAACTCTAAATGGGTGAATTTTGGTGAATTAAACGCCTTTCTATTATTCGCTCTCGGAGCGATGACGTCACAACGTGACGTCACATCGGGAAGCAATCCGCCATTTTCTCAAACACATTACAAACACAGAGTCAAATCAGCTCTGTTATTTTCCGTTTTTTCGACTGTTTTCCGTACCTTGGAGACATCATGCCTCGTCGGTGTGTTGTCGGAGGGTGTAACAACACGAACAGGGATGGATTCAAGTTGCACCAGTGGCCCAAAGATGCGAAAGTGGCAAGAAATTGGACGTTTATTCCGCACACTTTACCGACGAAAGCTATGCTACGACACAGATGGCAAGAATGTGTGGATATCCTGCGACACTCAAAGCAGATGCATTTCCAACTGGACTGGACAGATCAGCTTTCAGGAAAAGAGAGCGGATGAGGGTATGTCTACAGAATATATTAATTGATGAAAACTGGGCTGTCTGCACTCTCAAAGTGCATGTTGTTGCCAAATGTATTTCATATGCTGTAAACCTAGTTCATAGTTGTTAGTTTCCTTTAATGCCAAACAAACACATACCAATCGTTGGTTAGAAGGCGATCGCCGAATTCGTCCTCGCTTTCTCCCGTGTCGCTGGCTGTCGTGTCGTTTTCGTCGGTTTCGCTTGCATACGGTTCAAACCGATATGGCTCAATAGCTTCAGTTTCTTCTTCAATTTTGTTTTCGCTACCTGCCTCCACACTACAACCATCCGTTTCAATACATGCGTAATCTGTTGAATCGCTTAAGCCGCTGAAATCCGAGTCTGAATCCGAGCTAATGTCGCTATACCTCGCCATGTTTGTTTGTATTGGCATCACTATGTGACGTCACAGGAAAATGGACGGGTGTATATAACGATGGTTAAAATCAGGCACTTTGAAGCTTTTTTTAGGGATATTGCGTGATGGGTAATATTTTGAAAAAAACTTCGAAAAATAAAATAAGCCACTGGGAACTGATTTTTAATGGTTTTAACCCTTCTGAAATTGTGATAATGTTCCCCTTTAATGAAGAGGTATGTACCATTTAGAAATGACAACTACAGGTACAATATGTACATAACATCTATTTTACTCACTTAATTGTAAATGTATTATTCTTGCGTAATACTCACAACTTAATGATGTCCATGGGCTTTGTTTGCTGAAAATGGTTTTCATCCAAATAGGATTATATTTTAAGTGTGTGTTAGGGCACACTCAATGCTATCCTGTTCCTGCAGCTTTAATTTATGAATTGTAAAGGCCTAGAGTCTTTTCGTGTCGTTCTCGTCATTTCCGGGTCCTAAATGGCTGTCAAAGTGTACCAACTTGCTGGAGTACGTCTTCAGCCATCTACTTTCCAGGTGAGAGGCATGATCTTTAATCTACAATAATTCCAGGGAGCAAGGAAGCGAAGAAACACCTCGCCAGTCGATCATGTCGAAATTGTACACAAGCTTGTTATCACAGCGCCGCTATAAATAGTTTGTCTGCGTTAGCACTTATAATTACAATATCACAAATACTAAGATAATATTCAAGTCACGAAATGCAAATGGGGTATTGTTGGCACTTTTTTTAATGGTTATTTCTTGGTTTAATGGGCGGAATAGAGGACCTCCCTTTGGCTCCGCTTTAAGCAGACTTTTATTCACTATTTAGAATGCACAAAAAAAATCCAGCCGTCGTCTTGTCTTTCATAATGATTGTCAGAATAATTGTATCTAAGTTATCACAAAACTTTGTGTTACATTGAGTTCAGCTCGCCCGGCGAGCAAACAAAAGCTGTCTTTGATCTTATCAATCAAAAGGTTTGTGAAACTCCACTGTGTAGGATGGGAAGCGACATGAAGGTGTCGGTTTCTTTGATGTATTGTAATCCACAAGAACATTTTGTCTTGACCCCGAGATCTACAAAGCGGAGAGGAAGCAGGGCCTGAGCCCCCTTTAGGCACCTTTTCTTTGAACTGTTTTGTGATAATGGCGACGGCTGTTTACGACCCCCCTCCCTTAGAAACATTTGTTGCCATGTAATCAGGGAAAGTCCAAATAAAAGAGGAGGCGCACAATCTTTCGTCAGAGCGTGGTGGGACAAAGAGTACAGTTCAGACGTTTCTCCTCAATTGAGCCAAATTGAATTCTGTCTCTGTTTAATTCCTTGCTTCTTGTCTTGTTTAATAGATGTCATCAGTGTTTGAACCTGACAATGATTGTGAACGATAGGAAAAATTCCTCAAAAAGTGCCGTTCCCCTTTTATGTTGGGCTCATTGCCACACTCACAGCCAAACAGACATGGTTCAAAGTCCTGACCATAACTGCTATTACAAAAAAAACAAAAAACTTGATTGTGTTCTGCCCGCAAAAAGACGTTTCTCTAAACACCCCTGTTTCCATTGAAGAGCTCCAGCTATATGTTTTTTTTTGATTGATTGAAACTTTTATTAGTAGATTGCACAGTGCAGTACATATTCCGTACAATTGACCACTAAATGGTAACACCCCAATAAGTTTTTCAACTTGTTCAAGTCGGGGTCCACGTAAATCAATTCATGTCATGTCATATAGGAATTAACTATACACCATAAAACATAAACAAAGCACTGTCACATGAATGGTTTTTAAAGTACCGGTAACTTTGTAAAATGAACAAATCCATAAAGTGCAAAAACATGGTGTTTACTTTTATCTATATAAAACACAAAGCCTAATGAAAATAAAGTATCATAAACGAGCTTTGTTCTTCGTGCAACAGTTTAGCCAACAAAAATAAACATGAGTGATACCTCCCACTTTTAAAACACAATCTTCACAGCCTGTGTTCAATTTGAAGAGATGACAAAACATTTAACCTAAATATGCGCACACACACACACACACACACACACACACACACACACACACACACACACACACACACACACACAGTATATACTGTACATAGATACATATATCTACAGTTTACTTTTGGCAATATAGTGTACATAGATACATACATCGTACATATGGTTTATATATATGCTTTTTTGTCGATTCTAGCGATTGATGTCCCTCCAGTGTTAAACTCATTCCTACGCCACGGGGTGAACCTTTAATTTGTTCTATTCTATAGTGACCAACTTGCCGCACATTTTAGAGTGTTTCACCATCTGTGCGGCCGCATTCCATATTATTTTGATAGTTTATTTCGACATTTTAGAGTGTTTCACCGTCTGTGTGTATGTGTGCGTGTGTGTGTGTGTGCGTACCTTGCCAATAACAGGGATGTCTACAGATCCCCAGGTATCGGCCCCCCAGTGTACCATCCCAGATGCAAAGTCTGCTGTCAATATTCCGAGCACTGTAACACAAACACCGATACGTATATTAATATCAATCGCACAGTCAAACCTGTTAAAAGTTGTTTCGATATATGTTTGCTTGCGATGCCACATCCGGTTGCAGACTAAACACCGGCTCAAATACTTGGCAAGGAAACAAACACTCGAGCAGCACTCAGAGCGGACTCAGGCAAACTGCCTCTCGGTGATGTTCCACGCCAACAAAGCAAGTACACCTGACAGAAAACTTTTCCAAAATGTGCTAGCTTGATTCTACTTCACATTGGCTTTACCATATACATTCTACTGATTAGCATTAGCAATTTTACATGGCAATTTCCACACCTCCAAATTTAGTAATGAAAACTACAACTAAGATGCATGTTACAATCAAACAGCTAGTGCGTAATAAAGTACAATACTTACAGTACAATCACTTTGTGGGGCACAACATAAAAAGACTTTCAGCTTTGCGGAAAATACTACTTCTTAGCTAGTCAACACACCATAGTCCAGAGTCGTGTATGAAGAGAGTATGGCCAACTAAGCAACAGACGCCATGACTGCTACCAAGGACGTGTGCGGCTGTGCCCGGATACATGCAATTGCGATCAATTTGGTGTTAGTTTTTCTGATGAAATAAACCACAATAATACGTCTACCGTATTTTTCGGAGTATAAGTCGCACCGGAGTATAAGTCGCACCTGCCGAAAATGCATAATAAAGAAGGAAAAAAACATATAAGTCGCACTGGAGCCCGGCCAAACTATGAAAAAAACTGTGACTTATAGTCTGAAAAATACGGTATATATATTTTCTTTAATGGCGTTAATTTGAGTTATTCTCCAGTGTCGACGCCTCAAAGGTGGCGTATTACCGCAAATCCTCAGTGCAATGCCATGTTTTGTTTTTTCTTTGTTTTTGTCAATTGTATGTGTGTGTGGGTGTGTGTGTGGGTGTGTGTTTTCTTCTCTTCTTCTATTGTTGTTATTTTGTTTTGCACAGCACTTTGTGTTTGTCACTTGCCTGTGCATGAAAAGCGCTATAAAAATAAACACACTACGGCTCATAACCTACTCAGTGGCCTAGTGGTTAGAGTGTCCGCCCTGAGATCGGTAGGTTGTGAGTTCAAACCCCGGCCGAGTCATACCAAAGACTATGAAAAAAATGGGACCCATTACCTCCCTGCTTGGCACTCAGCATCAAGGGTTGGAATTGGGGGTTAAATCACCAAAAATGATTCCCGGGCGCGGCAACCGCTGCTGCCCACTGCTCCCCTCACCTCCCAGGGGGTGATCAAGGGTGATGGGTCAAATGCAGAGAATAATCTCGCCACACCTAGAGTGTGTGTGTGACAATCATTGGTACTTTAACTTTAACTTTAAACTTACAATAGGACATGCTTTCATTTCGTGAAAGTATAATTTTGCGGCCGTATTTGACGCACTCTGCTGCTACATTCCTGCAGTGTTTTGTGACCAGCAGGCACCCGCGCAATAAACGTAGAAAAAAAACACAGAACGACCAAAAAAAGTAACTTACTACCCTCATTTTGCCATAATCTTCATTAGCTTTGGACCAACAGTGATGAAGAAATTGTGACTTTTGTGTGAAGTATGTCAACTGTGGTGTCTGCCTCCAATGTATTTGTAATCACTGTGTGTATCACTCATGATGTATTATTTATCATAACTGACCTTTCTTTTTTGTAATATGCTAAGTAAATAAGTGTACTTTTGGAGTTATTTCACCATATTTCTGCACAGTAACTCAGATGAGATCGGTAGGTCGTGAGTCATACCAAGGATTATAAAAATGGGACCCATTACCTCCCTGCTTGGCACTCAGCATCAAGGGTTGGAATTGGGGGTTAAATCACCAAAACGATTCCCGAGCGCGGCCACCACTGCTGCTCACTGCTCCCCTCACCTCCCAGGGGGTGAGGGCGATGGGTCAAATGCAGAGGATAATCTCGCCACACCTAGTGTGTGTGTGTGACAAAAAATTTTTGGTCCAGAACATATTTTGCTTTATTTATTATTGACATATTTTTTTCCACTTTAAGGTGTACATTTTTTACGAGATTTTCAGTTCATTTTTCATCTGTCCGATAATATCGAACTGCCGATATTATCGGCCGATAAATGTTTTATCGGAAATTATCGGTATCGGTACTTTTTAAAACGCCGCTGTACGGAGTGGTACACGGACGTAGGGAGAAGTACAGAGCGCCAATAAACCTTAAAGGCACTGCCTTTGCGATCACATAATATCTAAGGCTTTTCACACACACAAGTGAATGCAAGCATACTTGGTCAACAGCCATACAGATCACACTGAGGGTGGCCGTATAAACAACTTTAACACTGTTACAAATATGTGCTACACTGTGAACCCACACCAAACAAGAATGACAAACACATTTTGGGAGAACATCCGCACTGTAACACAACATAAACACAACAGAACAAATACCCAGAACCCCTTGCAGAACTAATTCTTCCGGGACGCTACAATTAAAAACAGCGACTAGGAGTGACAGATTGTTTGGTAAACGTATAGCATGTTCTATATGTTATAGTTATTTGAATGACTCTTACCATAATATGTTACGTTAACATACCAGGCACGTTCTCAGTTGGTTATTTATGCCTCATATAACGTACACTTATTCAGCCTGTTGTTCACTATTCTTTATTTATTTTAAATTGCCTTTCAAATGTCTATTCTTGGTGTTGGGTTTTATCAAATAAATTTCCCCAAAAATGTGACTTATACTCCAGTGCTACTTATATATGTTTTTTTTTCCTTCTTTATTATGCATTTTCGGCCGGTGCGACTTATACTCCGGAGCGACTTGTACTCCGAAAAATACGGTAGTCATCAAATTTGCAAAAGAAACGAATAACCTGACATGTGGAAGTCATTTGGGAACTGTTCGGCTCTGTATTTTGGAGTTAGTGTCACAGTTTGAGGAGGGTGTTAAGGTGGCAGGCGCAGAGATGACCTGAGAACGATGCAGGGCTGCCGGCTGGCCAGGCTCCATGGAGGTAAGTGTTTGTCAAGAACACGGTTCCCGTAAACGTGATTTCCGCTATTCCTCTCATTGACAGCATTTCAGTCACATAACACGGATTTCCGCAACTTTACGCATTTAGATTCCGTTTTTAGAGAACATGGATACTAATGCATTAATCTACGATTCGGTTTACTTTCGCATATTTGTAAACCTGAAGTGGGGCGGTAAAAGGTTGAGTCTAATTAACTGCTCCGCCGTGTCTTTTTATATGCTTTGCATCAGCACCTTAATGAATGTGACAGCGCGTGTGTCGTAATTACGGCGGTCAGCTGAATAAAAAAAGTACCAATAGCCGTATCATTAGTCCAGAATTTTAACGGTCCTCTTGGACTGACCCCAAAAATACTGGTACTCTGTATACATCCCTACCATTAAGTACTGGTATCGATTCCCAGGTACCGGGAAATGGTATTGTGTTATTTATACAATATAGAAATAAAGAAAGAAAACACAAAAAACTGCGAAACTTTAAAAATTATGTCACGAAAAAACTTTTTCGGACTATAAGGCGCACATATACAGGTATGTGGTATAGCTCGGTTGGTAGAGTGGCCGTGCCAGCAACTTGAGGGTTCCAGGTTCGATCCCAGCTTCCGCCATCCTAGTCACTGCCGTTGTGTCCTTGGGCAAGACACTTTACCCACCTGCTCCCAGTGCCACCCACACTGGTTTAAATGTAACTTAGATATTGGGTTTCACTATGTAAAGCGCTTTGAGTCACTAGAGAAAAAGCGCTATATAAATATAATTTACTTCACTTCACATAAAATCATTTCATTTTCTCAAAATTCCATACTGCGCCTTATAACCCGATGCGCCTAATGTATGGCATAATTGTGGTTGTGCTTACCGACCTCGAAGCAATTTTATTTGGTACATGGTGTAATGATAAGTGTGACCAGTAGATGGCAGTCATACATAAGAGATACGTGTAAACTGCAAGATGACGCCAGTAAACAACACCAAAACTTTAAATGTTCCATTGAGAATATGGAACATGAGACACGGCATTCAAAAATCTGTCAAAATGTTTTTAGTACGACTTCGGTAAGCTATGAAGCCGCACCGCTTGATGGATTGTCGGTGCATTAAACATACAAGTATTATTATGGTGTGTGTATAAGGATCGCAAAATGGCACGTAGTAGACGACATATTATCTGGCGTTTTGTTTTGCAATATTATGCAAAACCAACTTTTTGGGATCTGCATAAGTCCTGAAAATGCCATTGTAGTCCGTGGCGACACTGTAGTCATAAGCTTCTTCTTTTTCTGTACTTTCTTATGTGGCATTCATCTGCTGTTGCCATTTGTAATATAAAGTAGCATAAAGTTCCAATTTATATCTGTCAGTAGACAAGCTATCAAAGCGCTAAAAACTGTAGTGGGTTTACATAATCTACCCAAGGAACTTTAGTTATTAGAGGGTTCAGGTCGGACGGTTTTTCACACATTTCCGGCGTTGTTGTTGCACTAGTGAGCCACGGATGAGGAGATGCTGCTCCCTTATTGATTGAAGTAAAGTCTGAATGTCATTAAAACAGTTAGCTCCATCTTTTGACACTTCTTCCACTCCCGTCCTTGCACGCTACAACAAAGATGACGGGGAGAAGACGCTGTCGAAGGTGAGCCACGTAAATAAGACCGCCCACAAAACGGTGCATCCTGATGAGAGTCAGAAAGCGACTTGAAGATGATCTGTAAAACATCATCCATGCAACATTTTGACTAAAGAACCACCATTACATGTTATGTAGACCACAAGGAAGTCTTTTACATTTAGAAAAAAATCATAATGTGACTCCTTTAATGCGCCTTTTAATCCGGTGTGCCTTTTGTATAAAAATAGACCTGAATAGACCCACTCATTGGCAGTGTGCCTTTTTATCGGTGTGCCCTATGGTCCAGAAAAATATGGTAAATGTTGATACAAATAACAGATATTCAAAAATCTGTCTTTAAACATTTTTCTTTTGCCCATTCACAAAATAAAAAGTTGTGTTTTTCCCCACTTACAAAATTAAATGCACATGCGTCACGGCCAATTATGCAAGTTAGACGATGACGTCAATTTAGCATCCAACTTACGACTGACTCACCGATGCCCAGGACGATCTGGCAGATGTGCACGGTGGAGAAGTGCAGGAGGAGGAAGGTGAAGTTGATGATGAAGAGAACCAGGCACAGAATCACACACACCCACTCCTGGAGACGCTTACCTGGGGACCGACAACAACAGTTAGAACAATACACACGTTTACCTGAGAGGAGACACAAGAACGTTTTTACAAAAAGGACACAACCTAACCAGGGTTTAAAGGGGAACATTATCACCAGACCTATGTAAACGTCAATATATACCTTGATGTTGCAGAAAAAAGACCATATTTTTTTAAACCGATTTCCGAACTCTAAATGGGTGAATTTTGGCGAATTAAACGCCTTTCTAATATTCGCTCTCGGGAAGCAATCCGCCATTTTCTCAAACACATTACAAACACAGTCAAATCAGCTCTGTTATTTTCCGTTTTTTTCGACTGTTTTCCGTACCTTGGAGACATCATGCCTCGTCGGTGTGTTGTCGGAGGGTGTAACAACACGAACAGGGACGGATTCAAGATGCACCAGTGGCCCAAAGATGCGAAAGTGGCAAGAAATTGGACGTTTGTTCCGCACACTTAACCGACGAAAGCTATGCTACGACAGAGATGGCAAGAATGTGTGGATATCCTGCGACACTCAAAGCAGATGTATTTCCAACTGGACTGATCAGCTTTCAGGAAAAGAGAGCGGATGAGGGTATGTCTACAGAATATATTAATTGATGAAAACTGGGCTGTCTGCACTGTCAAAGAGCATGTTGTTGCCAAATGTATTTCATATGCTGTAAACCTAGTTCATAGTTGTTAGTTTCCTTTAATGCCAAACAAACACATACCAATCGTTGGTTAGAAGGCGATTGCCGAATTCGTCCTCGCTTTCTCCCGTGTCGCTGGCTGTCGTGTCGTTTTCGTCGGTTTCGCTTGCATACGGTTCAAACCGATATGGCTCAATAGCTTCAGTTTCTTCTTCAATTTCGTTTTCGCTACCTGCCTCCACACTACAACCATCCGTTTCAATAAATGCGTAATCTGTTGAATCGCTTAAGCCGCTGAAATCCGAGTCTGAATCCGAGCTAATGTCGCTATACCTTGCTGTTCTATGCGCCATGTTTGTTTGTATTGGCATCACTGTGTGACGTCACAGGAAAATGGACGGGTGTATATAACGATGGTTAAAATCAGGCACTTTGAAGCATTTTTTAGGGATATTGCGGCATGGGTAAAATTTTGAAAAAAACTTCGAAAAATAAAATAAGCCACTGGGAACTGATTTTTAATGGTCTTACCCCTTCTGAAATTGTGATAATGTTCCCCTTTAAGAGTCACGTGTGCGTTCACGGTTTTAATATGGAAGCAGTCAGATTAACACAAGTGTACCATGGACTATGGGGTCACGACCCCTCATATGTGGAACACCAATGCTGACGCAGCACTGAGCCCACCCGCACGTTCAGGTGGGATGGTGGCCTCATCAGAGAGCAGCCCGCACACAGAGGTCAGCAGTATTCATTTTCACGACCGGATCAACCAACTTATTTTACTTTAAACTTGCTAATCAGCAGTTTTATGAGCGAGGGGGACCCACACTTAGTGATGGTGAATTATTGAAGACACGCACACTCACAGCTAATCGAAAGCTTTCTAATAACTACGGTAGTTCTACTCGGACTTTCCCTATTTGTCTCGTTGAAGCCGTCAGGTCACGTGACTGTACCTTTCACTAAAGTGTACAAACAGTAAATGTCTGTCTTTAAAGTTTATTTTTGCCCCCTTGCTAATTGTTAAAAGTTTAATGTGCCGAGATCCTCCTTTATGACAGCATTAGCAGCCTATGAGATATTCATGGAACCTTTTGAATAAAGCTCAGAGTGGGCACGCCTATAGACCCGGGTGCCTATTAATATGCTCTCATAAAGGATGGAGCCAAGTGGTCACCAGAGACTCAAAATATGTGATTTATGGATATTTTTGAACTGTCAAACTTGACCCATGACCTTCCAGAAATATGAAATATGAAAAGTTGGAGAGAGTTGAGCCGTGTTCATTGAAGCTCCTCCATGATTCCACTTGGACGGGAGATTTGAGCAGGTCGGATTAAAGTGTTTTCTACTGGTTAGTCTTGGCAGGGTTTGCGCTCTAGCTAACTTATTATTGCCACATTCTTTTCTATTTTCTATTTAGATGTGTGAAAATTAGCTTGCATTGGTTTTAAATTGAATTAAAGATTTACTCATTAATTCCACTATGGAGGAAACAACGGTCCAAATAAATCCTTAAAAAACCTAAATTAATAAGCCATAACTACCTTTTATTATTTTTAATAACTACAATAAATGAAATGAACATATAATAAAGTAAAATAAAATAAAAATATGGTAAATAAATTAAACACTATTATAAAACTTACAATTTTGCATGTTATGTGTTTGTTATGCTTCACTGATCGTGTTTTAATCTTAGTATTTTATCCGTTTTAATGGCTTAGCTTTTAGTGTTTTAAATATTGGTTTGTATTGTAGCACTTTAGGATATATTAAAATGAAAAGTACGTAACAAATACAATCTATTATTAAAAGGAAGAAAAGGGTAGAAAATGGATGGATGATCAATCAATCAATCAATCAATCAATGTTTATTTATATAGCCCTAAATCACAAGTGTCTCAAAGGGCTGCACAAGCCACGACATCCTCGGTACAGAGCCCACATAAGGGCAAGAAAAAACTCACCCCAGTGGGACGTCGATGTGAATGACTATGAGAAACCTTGGAGAGGACCGCATATGTGGGTAACCCCCCCCTCTAGGGGAGACCGAATGCAATGGATGTCGAGTGGGTCTGACATAATATTGTGAGTGTCCAGTCCATAGTGGATCTAACATAATAGTAAGAGTCCAGTCCATAGTGGGGCCAGCAGGAAACCATCCCGAGCGGAGACGGGTCAGCAGCAGAGATGTTCCCAACCGATGCACAGGATGACCATATTTTTCCGACTATATCCTTTCATTTTCTCAAAAATCGACAGTGCGCGTAATGTACGGCATGATTCTGGTTGTGCTTACTGACCTGGAAGCAATTGTATTTGTTACATGGTGTAATGATAAGTGTGACCAGTAGATTGCAGTCACACATAAGAGATACGTGTAGACTGCAATATGATGGCAGTAAACAACACCACAACTTTGAATGTTCCATTGAAAATATAGAACATTACACACGGCGCTCTAAAATCTGTCAAAATGTTTTTAGTACGACTTCGGTAAGCTATGAAGCCGCACCGCTTGATGGATTGTCAGCACATTAAACATACGAGTATTATTATGGTGTGTGTAAAAGGACCGCAAAATGGCACCTCTTACATATTACCTGGCGTTTTGTTTCGCAATATTATGCAAATCCAACTTTTCTTACCTTCTGATGTGTATTTGGGATCTGCATAAGTCATAAGCTTCTTCTTTTTCTCTACTTTCTTATGTGGCATTCATCTGCTCTTGCCATTTCTAATATAAAGTAGCGTAAAGTTCCAATTTATATCTGTCAGTAGACTAGCTATCAAAGCGCTAAAAACTGTAGTGGGTTTACATAATCCACCCACGGAACTTTAGTCATTAGAGGGTTCAGGTCGGACGTTTTTTCACACATTTCCGGCGTTGTTGTTGCACTAGTGAGCCACGGATGAGAAGATGCTGCTCCGTTATTGATTGAAGTAAAGTCTGAATGTCAATAAAACAGTTAGCTCCATCTTTTCACACTTCTTCCACCCCCGTCCTTGCACGCTACACCGCTACAACAAAGATGACGGGGAGAAGACGCTGTCGAAGGTGAGCCACGTAAATAAGACCGCCCACAAAACGACTGTCAGAAAGCTACTTGAAGATGATGTGTAAAACATCATCTATGCAACATTTTGACCAAAGAACCACCATTACATGTAATGTAGACCACAAGATAGTGTTTTAAATTTAGAAAAAAATCATAATAGGACCCCTTTAATGCGCCTTTTGTATGAAAAAAAAACCCTTAATAAACCCGCTCATCGGCAGTGCACCTTACAATCCGGTGCGCCCTATGGTTCGAAAAATACGGTACACAACACTTCAGCAGGAAGACCTTTGGAGCAAAATAAAACATTTTTACGGCGGCTTTAATAGCTTTAAATTAGGGCTGGGCGATATATCCATACACGCGATATATCGCGTGTTTGTCTCTGTGCAATATAGAAAATGACTATATCGTGATATTGGAGTATACGTTCTCACACAGTTGCTTTTAGCTGCTGGCATTAGACTACAGGCTCTCCTCGCTCTTTCCTGTGTCTCCTTCTCACAGACAGCAAGCGCACATTCTACATACAGTACGTCACATACTGTCACGTCATACGTCACATACGTATACGCCCTCGCGGAGCAGAGAGGTAGCAGCATGGGTAACGTTAGCTGTGATGCTAGCGGTAATTCGAGAGAAAGAAGGTGCGAATCTGGTAACAATTGAAGGAATAATTAATTCCCCCCCAAAACAGCAGGGGGTCTATCGTCTGGCGGTGGTTTGGCTTCAAGTGGGAATATGTCAAACAGACAACCGTAATTTGTCAAGTGTGGGGCGAAAGCGTTGCTATAAAAAGTAGCATTACTGCTAATATGTAGCATCATTTGAAAAGTCCCCTGCTAGAGAATGAAGAGTGCTTGAAACTCCACATGTCAACATCTCCGTTCGGTGCCACACCAACAAAATGCCGAGGCAACCATTTCCACATCAACGCCGTATGAAAAAGAAAAACGACAGAAGGAGATAACGTCCGCCGGAACCTACCACATCGCGAAGGACGTACACAATATAATTTCTTATTATGCAGCTCATTTTTATTTGACAGTTATTGAAATATCTTGTGTGACATCATGCACAAAAGTGCACTTTATTTGTTTTAAACTATTGTAGTGGCGTTCTATACAAAAAAAGTGCACTTTAATTTAGTGTTGTTTTGATTTGTCATCTTGAGGACATCATTTAGATTAGATTTAGATTTATTGGTCCCCTTGGGGAAATTCATTGTCACTGCCGTACATTTAAACAATAGACATTACACATCACAAAAAAAATAACAAAAAGACATCATACATGACCAACACACATTTACAGGCTTGTCAGACAGGTCCGCCGGGCCTGCTGTTAAGGGCGGCTATAGCTGCAGGGATAAGGCTTTTCCCATCATGCACTAAAGTGCACTAATAGCTTGTTTTAAAATGTCTCTGACAATCTTGCACTTTCTGTTTTGAAATGACATGAATGTTTGTGCCACTGCTTAATAACTGTTTAATAAATACACTTTTGCTAAATTGACTTAGTTGTGATTTCCCTCTCTGCATGAAAGTTTAAAATGAGCATATATTATTGCAGTATGAACAAGAATGTTTCAATGTAGACACATAAGATCATCATACTGCTGTGATTATATGCATCAAGTGTTCATTCAAAGTAAGGCAAAAAAATCGAGATATATATCGTGTATCGCGATATGTCCTAAAAATATCGAGATATTAAAAAAAGGCCATATCGCCCAGCCCTACTTTAAATATACATAAAAATGATCCAATCCAGTCTCAGTTCACCCATACTGTGGGTAAATGGAGACACACACACACACACACACACACAAACACACACACACAGCGAAGGATCAGAAAACAAAATTTACTCTCAGTATAAATATACTCACACACAGTGACACTGCAACAGACAGATTTCCTAACTCGCTCTTACATCACTTTAACACACACACACACACACACACACACACACACACACACACACACACACACACACACACACACACACACACACACACACACAGCAGAGGGTCGTGGAGCAAAGGGGCGGCTGTCAGGTGATGTGCGTCAGTCCTTGGATCCTCCGGCTCCCTGGTGAGGGGAAGGAAACTAGGACAGGCCTCCACTGAGCGCGCGCACACACACACACACACACCACACACACACACACACAATCACACACACACAATCACACTCACAAGCCCTTGTCCCTCAGGCCGTGGCATTGCTGAATATCTCACACAGCTATAGACAAGACTTTAAACGCACATATGCACAAAAAAACTAAACATCTAAGACATACTAACGCTCTCATAGATTATACGCACATGAACACAACATTTGCACACACTACCTCCCCTAAACTTGGCACAAAGACACTAGGACTGCCGGCTGCCACACACACACACACACACACACACACACACACACACACACACACACACACACACACACACACACACACACACACACACACACACACACACACACACACACACACACACACACACACAAGCCGTCATTAATATTATTCTGACAACAACACTCCCTGGTTACCCCCTCTGCCATAGCTCACCCTGCCTGAGAGTGTGCACGTGGGCGTGTGCGTGGCGATTTAACCTGGGCGGGGCCAGGGGAAGGGAACGAGGGGCGCTAATTGGCTGAGATTAATCAACGCGGCTGATTTGCCGTCTGGGGAATGAATGGCGGCCAACACACGCTGAATACTAATGGATGCCACAGTCACCGTGCATCCTTACACGCTAAATAGTAAGAACCTACAACAACATATTACATATTGAGATAGTCCTCCAAAAACACAAGAATGAAGGAAGAATAGGTGTTTTTGAAGGAAAGGTTAAGTCTGGGCCAAATAGAAGGGGGTAAACATTGTGTAAAGTCACTTTTTAGCCTTTGTGCTACACAGGATCCCTTAAGTAGGACCCAGTGTGTGCTTGAGTGTTGTTATAATACTACAATCAATAAACTCTGTGGTGTAAAACAAAAACAAGTCCAATAAGGATCTCCTTCAGACACACAAACACTGCTTTATTGGCTTTAATGTGATTTATTCCCTGCTTTGGAGTGTAATAATGCTCAAGAAGACCAGGGTCATTACATTTCGCAGCACAGACATCTTCATTGGCATGGTTCCATCACGGTGGTGCTCGTGTACAACGTCAAAGTAAGTACCACACAAGTAGGTATACTGTACATGTAGGAATCCTGCACTACCATGAGCTAATGCAACGACATTTCGTTCTTATCTGTACTGTAAAGTTCAAATTTGAATGACAATAAAAAGGAAGTCTAAGTCTAAGTGTTAAATTAACAAGTTTGTTATAAACCAAAACAAAGCACACACACTTACACACATACATACATATGAATATTTGGAAACCAAACAATTCGATTAAATTCTTGGGGATAACTTGATTCAGAATCGATTTTCGAATCAACACGATTCTCGATCAATCAATCATTACTTTTTTAATTAACATTGGGTGCCACTTCTATGATTACCTACATTCCACCGTAAAATAAACAGATCTGATACATTTCTATATTACTTTAAAAAAAAAAAAAAAAAAAGGGTTTTCTTTAATAGAATTCTACCCACAAATTTAATGAAGTGGTTGGACAGGACAGATTAAAAAATATATACCGTATTTTTCGGATTATAAATCGCTCCGGAGTATAAATTGCACCGGCTGAAAATGCATAATAAAGAAGGAAAAAAACATATACGTCGCACTCGAGTATAAGTCACATATATATATATATATATATATATATATATATACATATATATATATATATATATATATATATACACACACACACACACACACACACATATACATACATACATATATATATATATATATATATACATACATACATACATACATACATACATATATACATACATATATACATATACATACACACACATTTATATATATACATACACACATTTATATATATACATACACACACATTTATATATATATATATATATATATATATATATATATATATATATACACACACACACACATACATACACACACACATATATATATGTATATATATATATGTGGAGCAGCGAGAATACCAAGAAGCGCATATGCCAAATTTTCAAAGAGAACGGCCTACGGATCACGATTGAAGCCAACAAGCAAACCGTCAACTTCCTTGACGTCACTTTCAACCTGAGAAATAACAGCTACCAACCATTCACGAAACCCAACACAACACTCCAATACGTGCACCATGACAGCAACCACCCACCCACCACCACGAAAAGAATACCTACCGGAATTAATAAAAGGCTATCGATGCTGTCATCTAGCAAAGCTGAATTTGACCAAGCAACCCCCCCGTACCAAAAAGCCCTTGATGAAAGCGGATACAATTTCACCCTCACCTATGAACCCACGCCAGGAAACCAACCGAAAAAGAACAGAAAACGAAACGACATCATCTGGTACAACCCCCCATACAGCAAAAACGTCTCAACTAACATTGGACACAAATTCCTCAATCTGATTGACAAACACTTTCCCAAAGACAACACCCTAAGAAAAGTATTCAACAAGAACAACATTAAATTGAGCTACAGCTGCATGAACAATATACGACAAATCATCTCAAACCACAACAAAACAATTGCAAATGAGCCGTCGGCCCCCGGACAGAGCGACCCCAAAACCAACAAAGGTTGCAACTGTCGAAAGAAACCTGATTGCCCTCTCAACGGGGGGTGCTTACAAACATCAGTTGTCTACCAATCTAAGGTAACACGCAAGGACATTAACACATCCGACACATATGTAGGATTAACTGAGGGAGCAATCACAAGGGACGGCGTGGCGCAGTGGAAAAATGGCCGTGCGCGAATCGAGGGTCCCTGGTTCAATCCCCACCTAGTACCAACCTCGTCATGTCCGTTATGTCCTGAGCAAGACACTTCACCCTTGCTCCTGATGGGTGCTGGTTAGCGCCTTGCATGGCAGCTCCCTCCATCAGTGTGTGAATGTGTGTGTGAATGGGTAAATGTGGAAGTAGTGTCAAAGCGCTTTGAGTACCTTGAAGGTAGAAAAGCGCTATACAAGTACAACCCATTTATCATTTATCATTTATTTCAGGAACCAAAACCTGCGGAATACCACAGAACTCAGCAAACACATTTGGGACCTCAAAGACAATAATGTTGAATATTCAATAACATGGCAAATTCTTGCATCCAGCACACCTTACAATAGTGGTAATAAAAGATGCAACCTATGCTTGAAAGAAAAACTGTTTATTATTTACCGTCCAGACCTGTCATCCCTCAACAAGCGCAGCGAAATTGTAACAGCATGCCGCCACAGACGGAAACACATGAGCCAATCACCACGCCCCTACACCAGCCTGTACCCACCCACTCTGTGCCCTATATAATCCATGGTATGTGAATGCTCCCATTAAAATCTCCTGATGATTGAGGGGAACCCCCCCTCATGAAACAGGCCTGTAGAGATGAAATAGTCTTGTGATTTTTTTTTTCCCACACATACATATATTGCGCTCTACTACGGTATCGAGCACTATTTTTTGGATAACCTTATTAAGACATATATGTATATATATATATATAAATATATAAATGTGTGTATGTGTATATATATATATATATATATATATATATATGTATATATATATATATATATAAACATTTTAATTGTGGCAGCTTGCCACAGGTACATAAATATGTGGAAAACATTGCTCCAATGCACAGTAATTCCTCACCTTGATGTTTTTTCTCCCATGTCAAAAGCCACGCCAAAAACATGCTGCACTGAACACATCTGTGGTAATGAAATGAGACATGGCAACAAACATCAAAAGTGGATGAATCTACTTCTCAGCATGCAGCTGTTGGCCATGCAAAGACATTTTATTCAAGAGGAGGCTGAGGGCAGAGAGCAAATCAGACCTCAGCAGCAAAACGGAGATTGTGGAGTACAACACCGCAGCTATGCTAATGTTAGCATTTGTGTTTCTCGTTTACATTTTTTGTAATGGTAAATCCGCTTGACCAATGAGCAGATCTGATCAGGTACTACAAAAAGTACCTCATAGGTACTGCTTTTGCCAAACGGAAAAGTGTCGAGTCGGAAAAAAAACACCGCCGCAAATTCATAGAGATGTAGAGAGTGAGGACAATAGAAAACAGACAACTGTTTTCATCCTCCGTCTCTTTGTGTCCTTATTTTGCTCTCAGTAGACCGTCTTCAGATGGGACGTGCAACCAGCGACGGGGGGTGTTGTGGGTGGTAAAAATGGGTCACATGCTAGGAGAGAACGAAAGTGGCATAGGGAGATGGGGGAGAGAGACATAGTAGCAGGGTGAGAGGGGCACAGAGGATGGGTTGGAGGGGGGGGAGGGTGTTGGGGTGTTAAATTCCCTTGTTCAGTACGAGTGGATCAGTCACAGGCCTCGTTCCTTTCATGTGATCTCCACGGACCATAGAACTTGGGACACACGCGTGCGCACACACTCACTGGCGTGAACACAAAACATACATGAATACAAAGTACACAGACAAGAGAAGACGAAACAATATGCACACACACACACACACACACACACACACACACACACACTTGTGCCAGACAAACTTAATACATCTATTACCCTGTAGATTCAACAGCAAAAAAAAAATGCGGCAAATGAGATTCACAAACAACACACACACACACACACACACACACACACACACACACTTTGTAATCCACATGAGAGCCAGTGTAAGTAGGCCCTGCTCCAGCCTCTCGCCCCTGTGGAGACACAAAAAAGGATGGACAGATCCTATCGTGTGTGTGTGTGTGTGTGTGTGTGTGTGTGTGTGTGTGTGTGTGTGTGTGTGTGTGTGTGTGTGTGTATGTTGGACGCCATCTTCTCATCTCTTGGGCTTTCAGCTTTCACCATATTCATCTGTGGCCCTCATCATAATAATTGCACACACACACACACACACACACACACACACACACACACACACACACACACACACACACACACACACACACACACACACACACACACACACACACACACACACACACACACACACACACACACACACGGCCAAGGTCAATAGTAAAATTCTGCCTAGAAGCCAACGTGGCTTGTTTTGTTTTTGTAAATCTCAAGGTTTCCCCTTAATGTATTGGATTGTGGCATAGGCCACGGCAAAATATAAGACGCCACACATTAAAATGAGGGTTGTTGTTGTTTTTTTTACATGAAAACAAATGAAAGTCCAGAAGAAGACGCGCAAAGTCAGACGCTCTTTTTAGCTTTTTTTTTGCCAAACATTTGCTAACAACAAGCCTAATTGCACTCCCAGACACACATCTCCTCATTCTCTGTCAACACGTTGTGTTCAAGACCAGGGGACAAATGAACATCATAACACACGTCTCTGCGCTGCTGACCTGTCTCTGCTCGGGATGGTCGCCTGCTGGCCCCACTATGGACTGGACTCTCACTATAATGTTAGATCCACTATGGACTGGACTCTCACAATATTATGCTAGATCCACTATGGACTGGACTCTCACTATAATGTTAGATCCACTATGGACTGGACTCTCACAATATAATGCTGGATCCACTATGGACTGGACTCTCACTATTATGTTAGATCCACTACGGACTGGACTCTCACTATAATGTTAGATCCACTATGGACTGGACTCTCACTATAATGTTAGATCCACTATGGACTGGACTCTCACACTATTATGTTAGATCCACTATGGACTGGACTCTCACAATATTATGTTAGATCCACTATGGACTGGACTCTCACACTATTATGTTAGATCCACTATGGACTGGACTCTCACTATTATGTTAGATCCACTATGGACTGGACTCTTACTATTATGTTAGATCCACTATGGACTGGACTCTCACAATATTATGCTAGATCCACTATGGACTAGACTCTCACTATTATGTCAGATCCACTATGGACTGGACTCTCACAATATTATGTTGGATCCACTATGGACTGGACTCTCACAATATTATGCTAGATCCACTATGGACTGGACTCTCACAATATTATGCTAGATCCACTATGGACTGGACTCTCACAATATTATGCTAGATCCACTATGGACTGGACTCTCACAATATTATGCTAGATCCACTATGGACTGGACTCTCACTATAATGTTAGATCCACTATGGACTGGACTCTCACAATATAATGCTGGATCCACTATGGACTGGACTCTTACTATTATGTTAGATCCACTACGGACTGGACTCTCACAATATTATGCTAGATCCACTATAGACTGGACTCACTATTATGTTAGATCCACTACGGACTGGACTCTCACAATATTATGTTAGATCCACTATGGACTGGACTCTCACAATATTATGCTAGATCCACTATGGACTGGATTCTCACAATAATGTTAGATCCATTATGGACTGGACTCTCACAATATTATGCTAGATCCACTATGGACTGGACTCTCACTATAATGTTAGATCCATTATGGACTGGACTCTCACAATATAATGCTGGATCCACTATGGACTGGACTCTCACTATTATGTTAGATCCACTACGGACTGGACTCTCACAATATTATGCTAGATCCACTATGGACTGGACTCTCACTATTATGTTAGATCCACTATGGACTGGACTCTCACAATATAATGCTGGATCCACTGTGGACTGGACTCTCACTATTATGTTAGATCCACTACGGACTGGACTCTCACAATATTATGCTAGATCCACTATGGACTGGACTCTCACAATATTATGTTAGATCCACTATGGACTGGACTCTCACAAAATTATGCTAGATCCAGTCGACGTCCTCTGCACCGGTCGCCCAAGGGCAGGGGTCCCCACATCTGCGGTCCTCTCCAAGGTTTCTCATTGTCTCATTGGGTTGAATTTTCCTTGCCCTGATGTGGGATCTGAACCGAGAATGTCGTTGTGGCTTGTGCAGCCCTTTGAGACACTTGTGATTTAGGGCTATATAAGTAAAAATTGATTGATTGATTGATTGATTGATTGATTGATTGATTGATTGACATACACTTTAACACCAGCAGGTACTAACAGTATACATTGTTATACAGTACACAGTTTATTATTTGCGCACTATTGACAAGTGATATACTTAAAATGTGGCCGGCCATCACTGATCACTGGAATAATGTTGCTGAAAGCTGATGTTGTGATGACATAAGAAGCCGCCTTTCCGTGCTGTGGACAGAATTTATTGTACCGGAGATATACCTACGGACAGTGATCTTCGAAATGCAAGATGACAGTGGCTTCTTTTAAGGAGAAGGAAGGCTCTCTGCAGCTCGCTTTTCCTCGCGGACATGGAGCGACAGAAATAAGGAGTTTGTAAACCTGAGTACAGTCTACAATGACATCAGAAATAGATGCTAGCTGGACTTGTTTGCTTGTCGTTTTTAATAAATAAAGTGACTAAAAAGGATTGGAGAAATCTCTAGAGAAAAAAATTCCCAACAAAGTACATTGTACACTTAGCAGTAACAATTGAAAATAGAGTAAAACAATATTATGTAAGAACAAATATATGTTCTTACTATAATTAATAATAACAGATTTGTTTTAAATGTATGTATAATTGTTTGCCGTTTTAAAGAAACGATATGCTTGGCATATGGCATAATATGGACCACGCCCCCACCGCCACAATGTATTTTGGCAATCTAGGGGAAAGACTGAATCTCATACTTTCGTGTATTGATTCACTAGACAAGAATGCAACTTTGTGTCATTCCTTCCTCCTTCTAGTGCAGGGGTCGGCAACCCGCGGCTCCGGAGCCGCATGCGGCTCTTTGATCAGTCTGATGCGTTTCAGCCGCATACTTGCCGACCCCCCCCCACCCGCCCGATTTTCCCGGGAGACTTCCGGATTTCAGTGCCTCTTGCAGAAAACTCCCGGGATTAATATTCTCCGATTTTCACCCTTACATTAATAACAAGGGCGTGCCATGATGGTACAGCATTTAGCGCCCTCTACAATCTGTATAAACAGCATGCCAACCCAGCCTCTTGTTATATGCATCTTCTGCTTACACAAGTAAGTGACAACAAAGCATACTTGGTCAACAGCCACACAGGTTACACTGACGGTGGCCATTTAAAACAACTTTAACACTCTTACTAATAATGTGCCACACTTTGAACCAAAACCAAACAAGAATGACAAACACATTCCGGGAGAACATCTGCACCTTAACACAACAGAACAAATACCCAGAATCCCATGCAGCCCTGACTCTTCCGGGCTACATTATACACCCCTGCTACCACCAAACCCCGCCCCCACCCCAACCCTGCTCCCTCACACATCAACCCCCCCTCTGTGCGTCGGTTGAGGTGAAGAGTTAGGGCTGCATGGGATTCTGGGTATTTGTTCTGTTGTGTTTATGTTGTGTTACGGTGCGGATGTTCTCCCGAAATGTGTTTGTCATTCTTGTTTGATGTGGGTTCACAGTGTGGCGCATTATTAGTAAGAGTGTTAAAGTTTTTTATACAGCCACCTGTGTGGTTGTTGACCAAGTATGCCTTGCTGTCACTTACGTGTGCAAGCAGAAGCCCCATACACGCTGATTTTAGTGGGCGCTAAATGCTGTACCATCACGGCAAGTTCGAAAGAACAGTTGCCTTGACAATCATAGTCTGCCGGAAAAATCGGGAGGGTTGACAAGTATGACGCTGTCACGCGCCATTCATATAAAACCCGCGGGCCGCACTAACATTCAATTTTCATATTAAGGTGTGGGCCGCGTGTCTGAGACTCTTGGTTTATACATAGCACAAAGCAAGAAAAAAAACTTTGTATGCAGTGTTATTTCATTTTAAATTTCAAAATAATTTTGTGGCTCCCATTGTTTTCTTTAATTTGTGAAACTGGTCAAAATGGCTCTTTGACTGGTAAAGGTTGCCGACCCCTGTTCTAGTGGAAGTACACTAATTCTATTCATTCTACATACATGGCACACACACTAGCCTGTAGTTTCCTGCAAACACAGACCTCTAGTAGGTGGTTGTAAATAATATGACCAGGGATGCATGATATTATCAGTGTTCAGAGGTAGGTAGAGTAGCCAATAATTGTACTCAAGTGAGAAAACCGTTACTTTAGACTTAGAGTAATATGACTCAAGTAAAAGTAAAAGGTAGTCATCCAAATAATTACTTGTGTAGGAGTAAGTAAGTAAGTATTATGTGAAAAAAAAACTAACTTCAGATTTATTTAATAGTTATTTTTTAATGGTTCTTGGACTGCAACATAAAAAACATCTAACGTTTACTCCAGGGTGTTTTCTCTAGTTGGAAGCAGAACATTTGTACAGACACAGATGAAAACACATGATATAAATGATGTTTGTTAGTCAACATTAAAGATTTGTGCTGCCTTGTCCATGTCACTTTTTACAGTTAGTACGTTTCCATGCGCTAAACTGTTGTTGTCAGTCGCAAACGAGAACGTTACTCTCGTATTACGTCATCACGGAAGTCTCGCAAGATTACAGCGGCCATATTTTGTAGCAGAGCTCCAATCAACCGATTAATGACTTTCTAACTGGAATATTCAAACTGTCGATAATAAATATAAATCAATCCAGAGGCTTGCCAAACGATGTATTCACTAAAGTTAAAATCAGTTTTCAATTTGTACCAGTTAAGGATGTAACGAAAAACGGTATAATAATAAACCGCGGTACAACTCCGGACGGTTATCATTACCATCTTAAATCAAAATGATCGAAAAACCGTGATTGATAACACTTTAATAAATTACCAGACCGGTGATACTGCTCATTTACTACCCAATATAAACTTATAAAAGCACTTTACTGTTTGAGAAACTAAACTATTGAACCTACAAACTGTGTTGTCTTAGACCAGGGGTCAGCAACCCAAAATGTTGAAAGAGCCACATTGGACCAAAAATACAAAAAAAAAATCTGCCTGGAGCCGCAAATAATTAAAAGCCGTATATAAGTGTTATAATGAGGGAAACACATGATGTAAGTGTCTATATTAGCCTACTATCAAAGGCTGACGCAAATCTTCATTGACAGAAATGTTGTATTGTGAATTTTTATTCCACACATTTTTCTCACAGGATGCGCCAACTTCTGGAAATTACTGACAAACATAGCAAGCTGGGTAACGTTTGCTGTGGTCTGGAACAAAATGGCACACAACCAACTGAGAAGTGCAGCCAGTATTACATACAGATAATGTGTCATGAGACATGTAAATATAAATTAAATACACAGAGGACATAAGTAAAGGAAATTAAATGAGCTGAAATATACCTACAAACGAGGCATGATGATGCAATATGTACAAACAGCTAGGCTAAATAGCGTGTTAGCATCAATTAGCTTGCAGTAATGCAGTGATCAAATATGCCTGATAAGCACCCCAGCAAATCAATAAAATCAACAAAGCTCACCGTTGTGCATTCGGGCACAGCATAAAACGTTTGGTAGACAAAATGAGACAAAGAAGGAGTGGCACAAAACACGTCTTTCTGTGGCAGCGTTGGAGAAAGTTGTACATGTAAACAAACTACGATGAGTTCAAGGATCGCTGAAATTAATAGGACAAAACGGTGCTTGCCAAATACTCTCATCAGTGAAGCATGTTTAATATAAATAATGGGATTTCTAACAATTAGGAAGGTTTGTGTCATGTTTGTTCTCCTACAGAAAATATTTATCCATCCATCCATTTTCTACCGCTTGTCCCTTTTTGGGGTTGCGTGGTGTGCTGGAGCCTATCTCAGCTACAATCGGGCGGAAGGCAGGGGACAAGTCTCCACCTCATCGCAGGGCCACCACAGATAGATTAAAACAAAAAAAATATTTTTTTCTTTATCTTTTGTCGTGGAACTGTGGACCAGCTCTATACTCTCGGCAGGGTCCTTGAGGGAGCATGGGAGTTTGCCCAACCAGTCTACATGTGCTTTGTGGACTTGGAGAAGGCATTCGACCGTGTCCCTCGGGAAGTCCTGTGGGGAGTGCTCAGAGAGTATGGGGTATCGGACTGTCTGATTTTGGCGGTCCGCTCCCTGTATGATCAGTGTCAGAGCTTGGTCCGCATTGCCGGCAGTAAGTCGGACACGTTTCCAGTGAGGGTTGGACTCCGCCAAGGCTGCCCTTTGTCACCGATTCTGTTCATAACTTTTATGGACAGAATTTCTAGGCGCAGTCAAGGCGTTGAGGGGATCCGGTTTGGTGGCTGCAGGTTTAGGTCTCTGCTTTTTGCAGATGATGTGGTCCTGATGGCTTCATCTGGCCAGGATCTTCAGCTCTCACTGGATCGGTTCGCAGCCGAGTGTGAAGCGACTGGGATGAGAATCAGCACCTCCAAGTCCGAGTCCATGGTTCTCGCCCGGAAAAGGGTGGAGTGCCATCTCCGGGTTGGGGAGGAGACCCTGCCCCAAGTGGAGGAGTTCAAGTACCTCGAAGTCTTGTTCACGAGTGAGGGAAGAGTGGATCGTGAGATCGACAGGCGGATCGGTGCGGCATCTTCAGTAATGCGGACGCTGTATCGATCCGTTGTGGTGAAGAAGGAGCTGAGCCGGAAGGCAAAGCTCTCAATTTACCGGTCGATCTACGTTCCCATCCTCACCTATGGTCATGAGCTTTGGGTTTTGACCGAAAGGACAAGATCACGGGTACAAGCGGCCGAAATGAGTTTCCTCCGCCGGGTGGCGGGGCTCTCCCTTAGAGATAGGGTGAGAAGCTCTGTCATCCGGGGGGAGCTCAAAGTAAAGCCGCTGCTCCTCCACATCGAGAGGAGCCAGATGAGGTGGTTCGGGCATCTGGTCAGGATGCCACCCGATCACCTCCCCCGGGAGGTGTTTAGGGCACGTCCGACCGGTAGGAGGCCACGGGGAAGACCCAGGACACGTTGGGAAGACTATGTCTCCCGGCTGGCCTGGGAACGCCTCGGGATCCCCCGGGAGGAGCTGGACGAAGTGGCTGGGGAGAGGGAAGTCTGGGCTTCCCTGATTAGGCTGCTGCCCCCGCGACCCGACCTCGGATAAGCGGAGGAGGATGGATGGATGGATGGATGGATCTTTTTCCATTTTCACATATCTCTGAAAGAGGTCCAGGGAGCCACTAGGGCGGCTCTAAAGATCCGCGGGTTGCTGACCCCCGTCTTAGACTGAGTGATCGCTCTATACTCACAAGTATAATGACAACAGGAAATGAACCAGCGGGGCGTGACATAAACCAGAAATGATGCGCCTAAAACCTGTTTATTTATCGTTTGAAAAAAACAAAAACACATTAAAACATTTACAAATTAAAAAGGACGAAGATAAACATATTTTAACACTCAAATAAAAATAGCGCCTAAAACCTGTTTATTTATCGTTTGAAAAAAACAAAAACACATTATGGGTTGTACTTGTATAGCGCTTTTCTACCTTCAAGGTACTCAAAGCGCTTTGACACTACTTCCACATTTACCCATTCACACACACATTCACACACTGATGGAGGGAGCTGCCAAGCAAGGCGCTAACCAGCACCCATCAGGAGCAAGGGTGAAGTGTCTTGCTCAGGACACAACGGACATGACGAGGTTGGTACTAGGTGGGGATTGAACCAGGGACCCTCGGGTCGCGCACGGCCACTCTTCCACTGCGCCACGCCGTCCCACATTAAAACATTTACAAATTAAAAAGGACGAAGATAAACATATTTTAACACTCAAATAAAAATAATTTGGCTCTAAAAACCAAAAACAATATTTAACATTTACCTTGCCAATGATAGTATATTGTTTGTCAATCTATTATTACATTTTGGAAATAAACCCTGGCTCAAAGATTTTACTGTCAGAATGAAAGAAAGCCATTCAAAGAGATTTTCTTTCCAAAAAAGGCTGTTATTATCAATATGTTGTAGTAACACGGCGGCCGTGATGGTGCAGGAGAGGAGATTGGCCGAGCACAACCATGCAGACTCTCGGGGGACAGAGAAGGGAGTATGGAAAGGAGAGAGAGGAGAAGTAAAGTGACAGAGACAGACAGAGACGTCTCCAGCTGTTTGTCCATCCAGGCTGTGCTGTAATGAGCCCATGTTTGGCTCGATGGAGCATCTCCGCCGCCTCATCTAACTTGTCCAAAGTCTAACAAGCCAAACTGCTATTTAGATTTACCTCCCACCAGCGCAGAGACGGAGCCAAACATCTGAGCACATAACAGTTGGGCGCTCCCTTAAATGGACTCTTTGGCATTTGGATTTGGGGCTGTTTAGTTGTCTTTAACAGACACTTGTCAGCATGTGGCAAGCATTTTTACTTTTAACTTTGCCTTAAAATGTCTTGGTCACATTGTTAGTGTGGCCGAGCGCGTCCTCTGCTCAAGACCTGCTGGGCCCTTTGGCTGCAAGCACCAAAACAAATAAGTCATTTTGACTCCACCTGCTCCAAACAATGATGGGGGAAAAAAAAGCAACATCTTAAAGGGTTTTTGTCTTTTGATGTACTGAGAGCAACATGGTTACCCTACCAGCATTTAAATTGTATCATTTGAACAGAGCCGTAACATCTAACAAGTGCTTTTTAAATAATAATTCCGATTGTATGAAACGACTATTTTTGTTGAAGTATTGCACACACGGAGTGTAAAAAGCACAAGTTGTTTTATTTTAGTTTAACATGATCCAAACAAACACGGTTCAAGGGTGAGAGTTTGTTTTATAAGGCAGTGTTTTTCAACCACTGTGCCGCGGCGTTTTTGATTCATTAGTACCGCGATACTATACTAGTACCGGTATACCGTACAACCCTAGTGTGATGATACCATGCATGATGAGAAGGAAGCAGAGTGGAAAATATCATTAAAGCAGTCACTCTGCACTCAGCTAAATTAGTGGTGCACGTGATACAGGGGAAAGTCTGTTTTATCCACCCTTTAAATCTATAGATCAGTGTTTTTCAACTACTGTGTGTGCCGTGAGATACAGTCTGGTGTGCCGTGGGAGATCATCTAATTTCACCTATTTGGGTTAAACATATTTTTGTCATGTCTGTGTGATCATGTTTTTGTTTTGGTCATGTTCGGTTTTGTTTTTGGACTTTTTGTGCACTTTTGTTTTGTCACCATAGCAACCATTAGTTTTCACCTGTCACGTCACGCACCTGTTTCACGTTTTGAGTCACGCACCCGTTTTCGTTAATCATGTCTATAGTATTTAAGTTCATTGTTTTCAGTTTGTCGTTCTGACGACACATTTATGCTCTGGACATTTCTGACTCTTTTTTCATGTCCATCATTCACGCTGCTCCTTTTTGTCCATGCCAAGTAAGTTTTGTTTATTATTGCCACAGTTAGTGTTTTTTGGTGTTCATAGTTTTTGCCTTTGTGCAAGTATTTGGTTTCATAGTTTGTTCTCCGCCATTGTGCGCGCCTTTTGTTTACTTCCTTGTTTTGTATTTATAGTGTTTAAATAAAAAATTTACTTACATTCCCGTCTCGCCTGAGCCAACTTTCCGTTGCATCCCGGAAAAGCAAACACCCAGGACCAAGTCATGACAATTTTTTGCAAACCAGTAATTATAGTTTGCAAATTATGTGTTGTTGTTGAGTGTCAGTGCTGTCTAGAGCTTGGCAGAGTAACCGTGTAATACTCTTCCATATCAGTAGGTGGCAGCCGGTAGCTAGTTGCTTTGTAGATGTTGGAAACAGCGGGAGGCAGTGCGCAGGTAAAAAAAAAAAAAAAAAAAAAAGGTGTCTAATGCTTAAACCAAAAATAAACAAAAGGTGAGTGCCCCTAAGAAAAGGCATTGAAGCTTAGGGAAGGCTATGCAGAACGAAACTAAAACTGAACTGGCTACAAAGTATACAACAACAGAATGCTGGACGACAGCAAAGACTTACTGTGGAGCAAAAACGGCGTCCACAATGTACATCCGAACACGACATGACAATCAATAATGTCCACACAAAGAAGGACAAAAACAACTGAAATAGTCTTGATCGCTCAAAGGAAGACATGAAACTGCTACAGGAAAATACCAAAAAAAAAAGAGAAAAAGCTACCAAAAACAGGAGCGCAAGACAAGAACTAAAACACTACACAGGACAACAGCAAAAAACTCAAAATAAGTCATGGCGATGTGACAGGTGGTGACAGTACACCTACTTTGAGACAAGAGCTATAGTGATGCATGCTTGGTTATGGTTTAAAGTCATATCCAACAATTGCGACAACGACTTTTTACTGTCAACTGAGTTTCGTTTTTTTAATGATTTCTGCTGGTGGTGTGCCTCCAAATTTTTTCAATGCAAAAAATGTGCTTTGACTCAAAAAAGGTTGAAAAACACTGTTATAAGGAACGGATGTCCACCCTCGCCTGTTTTTGCACTATTCTTAGTGTTTGTGGTCAGTGTGCTAAGTGGGAGGGGATAAAATGTTGGGACCCTAAATGCATGTGTGATCCTCTTAAGCATCAAAACACTTACTGGCAGAGCAACATGGCCGTCTGTTTTTAGGACACTATTATTAGTACAGCAGCGCTTTGAACCTATTCGAATATTTCACTTCATCAGAGGTGGGTAGAGTAGCCACAAATTGTACTCAAGTTAAATTTACTTTAGGCTATGTCTACACTAGGGCTGCAACTAACGATTAATTTGATGATCGATTAATCTGTCGATTATTACTTCGATTAATAACCGGATAAAAAAGACAAACTGCATTTCTATCCTTTCCAGTATTTTATTGAAAAAAACCAGCATACTGGCACCATACTTATTTTGATTGTTTCTCAGCTGTTTGTACATGTTGCAGTTTATAAATAAAGGTTTTGGGGTTTTTTTAAATTAAAAAAATATATATATAAAAAATTTGCCTCTGCGCATGCGCCATACTTGCCAACCTTGAGACCTCCGATTTCGGGAGGTGGGGGAGGGGGGTGGGGTCGGCGTGGTCGGGGGTGGGGCGGGGGCGTGGTTAAGAGGGGAGGAGTATATTTACAGCTAGAATTCACCAAGTCAATTATTTCATATATATATATATATATATGAAATACTTGACTTTCAGTGAATTCTAGCTATATATATATATATATATTTATTTTATTATATATATATATATATATATATATATATATATATATATATATATATATATATATATATATATATATATATATATATATATATATAAATAAAAGAAATACTTGAATTTCAGTGTTCATTTATTTACACATATACACGCACATAACATTCATCTACTCATTGTTGAGTTAAGGGTTGAATTGTCCATCCTTGTTCTATTCTCTGTCACTATTTTTCTAACCATGCTGAACACCCTCTCTGATGATGCATTGATGTGTGGCACGCACAAAAGTGCTTTCATCAAATGCATTAGAGACTGGAATCTTCCATCTCTCCCTAGCATGGCCCAAACCCGGCCAATCTTTGCTTCCTGAGGAAGATCTTCAGTGCCAAGCACTTGGTAGTCCACTACTTCTTCCCGGAGGCTATCCAGGTCCAATCGCAGCTGCGGCTTGGAACTTACAAGCTGTTATGAGAGTAGCGTATGTGTGTGTGTGGCCCTTTAATAGGTGAGCATGTGAGGTGAGTGACGTCAGTGAGTGTGTGGGCGAGAGAAGAGAGGGAGCGGTAGAGTCAGTGCGGGCGGGACTAGTTTGTTTTGTGTTGGATTGGCTGTGTGCAAGCAATCAATAAAGCAAGATTTGCAACTAATCGCCGGACTCAGGCAGGAAAGGTGCAACAAAGCGTATTTCTTCATCTTACTCGTCTGTATCTTCCTCGTTCTTCTGCTTCGTCTCCTTGTTGTGTGCGCAGTTGTGCACTGCACTCTCTAAAAGCCGTATATGTTATTGATGTTATAGATGGCAGTATTGTCCTGTTTAAGAGTGTCACAACATTGCTGTTTACGGCAGACGAACTGCTTTACGGTAGACAAAAAACGTGACTGCTGCTGTTGTGGGTTGTTACCGCGCTGGGAGGACGTTAATGAAACTGCCTAACAATAAACCCACATAAGAAACCAAGAACTCGCCCTCCATCATTCTACAGTTATAATGTGATTGGGCAGGGACACTGTTTTTATCGTGGGAAAGCGGACTCAGGTCCGCATGGAGCTGGAGGGGGTGTGGCCTCCAGCTCCGCCTGAATTTCGGGAGATTTTCGGGAGAAAATTTGTCCCTGGAGGTTTTCGGGAGAGGCGCTGGATTTCGGGAGTTTCCCGGAAAATCCGGGAGGGTTGGCAAGTATGGCATGCGCATAGCATAGATCCAACGAATCGATGACTAAATTAATCGCCAACTATTTTTATAATCGATTTTAATCGATTAGTTGTTGCAGCCCTAGTCTACACTAAGTCGTTTACCCCTTAAACGAATAATTATTTAGCCTAAGCCCCGTTTCAGCCACACTAAACCAGCGTTTAAGGTTCCCCTCCTCTGACAATTTTTTACACAGCGAATTAGAGGAAGTGACGCCAGAAAGGCCGCGCCCACACAGGAAGTGACGCCAGAAAGACCGCGCCACAGCTTCATAACAACCGGAGCTAAAAAGATAGAGGCGAGTCATCCTGACATGCCCGTGTTTCTCCTTCTAAATGTACAGACGCTTGTGGAAATCACACATGAATATCTTAAGTGACGGAAACGCGCGATTGCAGCTATTTGGGATACAACACATCTCAGACGACAACACTGGATATTGTTCAAAAGAGATACATTTTTTATTTAAAAGCTTGCACACAAAAACACAGCAAAAAAATGCAAAATGCACAGCAAACTATTTACAATATAGTTCTTTTGAATAACAACTTTACAGTGAAGTAAAGTCATCTACTGGAGAACTTGGAGCAGATGGACGCTCAGGTGGATTTTTTTTTCTTTTCGCGTACTAGGTCACGTTGCGCCGGCAGACGCAAGGGGACGAGGGTCTTAAACGGTGGCATTGTTGTGTGTGGACACGGATAAGGTTAGGTGTGATTTACCCTGGATAACCTTATCGGGGCCTTAAGTCAAGTAAAAGTAAAAAGTGGTCATTCAAGTCATTGAATTCAGTAGAGGTGTCAAAAAAAATAGATTTTCGAATTAATCGCGATTCTTATTAGTAACAATTCTTAATCGAATCAAAAAATTTTAAACCAATAAAAAAAAAAAAAAAAAAAGGTGTTTTTTTTCCATCTGTCCTGTTCAGTCACTATTGAGGTAGATACCCATGTCTGCTGTACAGATGTATTTTACAATACCCAAAATTAGTGAAGTTGGCATGTTGTGTAATTCGTAAATAAAAACAGAATACAATGATTTGCAAATCCTTTTCAACTTATATTTAATTGAATAGACTGCAAAGACAAGATATTTAATGTTTGAACTAAGAAACTTTATTTTCTGTTGCAAATAATCATTACCGTATTTTTCGGACTATAAGTCGCAGTTTTTTTCATAGTTTGGCCGGGGGTGCAACTTAAATGTCTGCAAAAACGCGGAAATTCACGTTTTAAATTGTTGCGCCAAAATATGACTTCTGTTGTATTTGCTTCACCATAAGGGTGGTGTTTCTCGGGATGAAAAAAACAAAACAAAGGAGGAAGCAGCGTGAAGGTCAAAACAGTCTATTTGATACTTTTAAGCAAGGTACAAAGTAGTTACCGTATTTTTCGGACTATAAGTCGCAGTTTTTTTCATAGTTTGGCCGGGGGGTGCGACTTAAACTCAAGAGCGACTTATGTGTGAAATGAACACATTACCGTAAAATATCAAATAATATTATTTCGCTCATTCACCTAAGAGACTATATGTATAAGATTTCATGGGATTTAGCGATTAGGAGTGGCAGATTGTTTGGTAAACGTATAGCATGTTCTATATGTTATAGTTATTTGAATGACTCTTACCATAATATGTTACGTTAACATACCAGGCACGTTCTCAGTTGGTTATTTATGCCTCATATAACGTACACTTATTCAGCCTGTTGTTCACTATTCTTTATTTTAAATTGCCTTTCAAATGAGGGCAGCACGTGGCAGAGGGGTGAGTGCGTCTGCCTCACAATACGAAGGTCCTCAGTAGTCCTGGGTTCAATAAAGTACTTAATATTTTCTCACTAAATGTAATAGATTTTTTAAAATTTTGACAGAAAAAAATATATGTACTGCTTGAAATGGCATACCTTTTAAACTTTAATAGTAGGGATTTTGTGATATATCGAATATACTCGATATATCGAATATACTCGATATATCGCGGGTTTGTCTCTGTGCGATGTAGAAAATGACTATATCGTGATATTGGAGTATACGTTCTCACAGTTGCTTTTAGCTGCGGGCATTACACTACATGCGTTTCTCACTCTTTCTTGTCTCTCCTTCTCACAGAGACATAAAACAAGCGCACCTTCTTACATACGTCACATACTGTTGCGCGTACAACGTAACATTAGCTGTGGTGCTAGCGGAGTGGTGCGCGTGGTAATACGAGAGAGAGAAGGTGCGAATCTGGTAACAAATGAAGAAATAATTAATTCCCAAGAAAAACAGCACGGGGTCCATCGTCTGGCGGTGGTTTGGCTTCAAGCGGAAAGATGTTGAACAGACAACCGTAATATGTCAAGTATGCGGCAAAAGCGTTGCTACAAAAAGTAGCAGCACTGCTAATTTGTAGCATCATTTGAAAAGTCACCCGCTAGAGAATGAAGAGTGCTTGAAACTCCGCATGTCAACATCTCCGGCCGGTGCTACACCCACAAAATGCCCAAGCAACCATTTCCAGATCAACACCGTATTAAAAAAAAAAAAAAAAGAGTCAAAAACAGAAGGAGATAACGTCCGCAGGAACCTACCACATAGCGAAGGACATACACTATTAGATTTCCTATTAAGCAGCTCTTTTTTTTTTGACAGTTATTTAAATATCTTGTGCGACATCATGCACAAAAGTGTACTTTATTTGTTTTAAACTATTGTAGTGGCGTTCTGTACAAAAAGTGCACTTTAATTTAGTGTTGTTTTGATAAGTCATCTTAGTGACATCATGCACAAAAGTGCACTCATAGCTTGTTTTAAAATGTCTCTGACAATCTTGCACTTTCTGTTTTGAAATGACATGAATGTTTGTGCCACTGCTTAATAACTGTTTAATAAATACACTTTTGCTAAATTGACTTAGTTGTGATTTCCCTCTCTGCATGAAAGTTTAAAATGAGCAGTATGAAGAAGAATGTTTTAATGTAGACACATAGAATCATCATACTGCTGCGATTATATGCATCAAGTGTTCATTCAAGGCTAAGGCTAAATATCGAGATATATATGGCCTAGAAATATCGGGATATTAATAAAAAGCCATATCGCCCAGCCCTACTTAATAGTATCCATTATTGCAGCAAACATTACAATATATTATCCAAAAAAATGTTGTCTAAATAAACATAACTACTTAAATATCTGCTTGACTTGTGATTTTACAGCGAACTACCCATCAAATTAATAAAAATGACAATATATTTAACGGTGTAGCAAATTATGTAAATTGCAAAAAACCTAAAAAAAAATGTATGTAAAAATTCTGGCGCATGGTCAGGATTGTACCACCTCTGCCTTAATTTGAGCCAGGAAAAACAATTTCGGTGACGATGCAATTCTCCTAATGGGAAAGGTGAGCAGTCTCAGTAGATTAGATGGATGTTTTTGTCAGCGACAGATGGTCAATGACATCACGTTTTAAAAAGGTCACGAGTGAGCTATCACATTATTAGAGGATCATTTTTAGTTCAGTGAGCCAAGCCAGGGGTTGGCCAAGTGCTGGGGGGCTGTCACCACATGACCTTAACATGACAGGGCAAAGCGTCACGCACTTTTTCTTCAATATTCACTCAAACCGTTTGGAGCGGTGCAAACAAGGGTGGGCACTTCAAATGCTCGATGAAGGGTGAAGGAGGGCAGATGGTCATGTGCTGAATGGACTGGATAGTGACGTGTGTTCACACACCTCCATCTTCTTAGAGAAAACACAGGAAGGCAGTATAACAATATCAACTAAATATTTAAACTATTTCATTATTGTCGTTTATTTCGTACAATTATTTGAACAAAACTAAGTCTATAGTACACAATAAGTTAAAAAAACTTATTTTAATTGTTTGTTTTTTGCCATCAAAGTCCACTTGTGTACAAGGACTTTATTTTATTTTTTATTTTTTAATGTTTCACAAGACTTTTGTAAGACAAAAACACATCTTTTTTTTAATGCGTTCTAATTTGTAATATATGGCAATTAAGAGGTGGCTAACAATGCTGAACGACGTATGTGCCAGCGCCGTTGCGACTTCCTTTCTGGAAGTAAGCAGTGTTGCCTAAATTGCATTAATGACGTTTTTCACTAATTAAAAGTTAAACAGTATTACTAACCTTCGGGAATTTTGCCGCGGTTTATCATCATACCTAACATACAGTCGTGGTCAAAGGTTTACATACACTTGTAAAGAACATAATGTCATGGCTGTCTTGAGTTTCCAATAATTTCTACAACTCCTATTTTTTTGTGATAGAGTGATTGGAGCACATACTTGTTGGTCACAAAAAACATTCATGAAGTTTGGTTCTTTTATGAATTTATTATGGGTCTACTGAAAATGTGAGCATATCTGCTGGGTCAAAAGTATACATACAGCAATGTTAATATTTGCTTACATGTCCCTTGGCAAGTTCCACTGCAATAAGCTTCTAGTTGAATTTTTTGACCATTCCTCTTGACAAAAATTGGTGCAGTTCAGCTAAATGTCTTGGTTTTCTGACATGGACTTGTTTCTTCAGCATTGTCCACATGTTTAAGTCAGGACTTTGGGAAGGCCATTCTAAAACCTTAATTCTAGCCTGATTTAGCCATTCCTTGACCACTTTTGACGCGTGTTTGGGGTCATTGTCCTGTTGGAACACCCAACTGTGCCTAAGACCCAACCTGCGGGCTGATAATTTTAGGTTGTCCTGAAGAATTTGGAGGTAATCCTTCTTTTTCATTGTCCCACTTACTCTCTGTAATGCACCAGTTCCATTAGCAGCAAAACAGGCCGAGAGCATAATACTACCACCACCATGCTTGACGGTAGGAACGGTGTTCCTGGGATTAAAGGCCTCACCTTTTCTCCTCCAAACATATTGCTGGGGATTGTGGCCAAACAGCTGAATTTTTGTTTCATCTGACATCACATTGACAAAGATAAGACCTTCTGGAAGAAAGTTCTGTGGTCAGATGAAACTAAAATTTAGCGGTTTTGCCAGTATATATATACATATATATATATATATATATATATATATATATATAAAAATAAATATAAATATATATATATATATATATATATATATTAGGGCTGCAACTAACGGTTAATTTGATAATCGATTAATCTGTCGATTATTACTTCGATTAATCGGTTAATAATCGGATAAAAGAGACAAACTACATTTCT